>NC_088686.1:147014878-147317908 GCF_028017835.1 Emys orbicularis
CATTTCTAGGTAACAAATTCAGCCTCTCTGTATAATTACCACCATCTGTCTATGGATCAGTCCAGCTGACTGTCCATAACAAAACATCACTGCAGTTGGTACTGTCCTCTGTAGCAGGGGCACTAGAGTCCAAGGACTGAATGGGTATAAACAGTGAACTGCCTTTGTCCTTCTATAGGCCCCCTCTCTAGTTCTGGCTAGGACATCTGGGCAGGGAAGCTTATTTATACTCTATACCACCCTTGTTCTATAGAATCATAGGACTCTAGTCTTTAGAGCTGTCAGTCCAGCTTCTTTCACTAGCACTGAAACTCACATATGCATTTGCAAGTCCTAACACGAGTGTCTTTTAAAATGGAAAATGCTTGCATTACTCACACTACAATGAGACAAGACTGAGGCTTGTTTTAAACATAGCCTCCCTCTTTCCACTCCTCCACATTAAATACACATTTGCATTTCTTTCATTCAGCTCTGGTTACAGACCCGGACTCTTTACTCGGGAAGTGCAGAATATATATATATAAGAAATCCTAAATGAATACTCAACTTGGGAGGCACACCAAAAACTAAGATCAGTGTGCGAATGAGTCTAATAGTGGAGACATCAATGAATCTAACTTTCCACAGCCCTTTTTACAAATGGCTCCTACATAAATTGGGGTTTATGGTCCATGCCCCTCCCCACCCCCCCTTTTTTTAAAGTGCTTCTAAGGCCCTGCCTAGGTTAAGGAAGCTCTCACACACGGATGGCTGTAGCTGTAATCACACTGGTGCAAATCCCTAAAGCAGATCCCGTACACTGATGTCAAATGGAGTTTACACGGTTGCAGTTTACATCAGTCAGTTACATCTGTGTGAATTTCCTTAGATCCCTTCAGCAGACTTACTTCAGACTATTGAGAAGTCTGTTGCGGTGCAGAAAAATAATAGTTTTAAGCTTGTTCCCTTAAGTACAGTGCAGATAGCATATAGCTACCTCAGGCTGTTATTACTTAGCTCTTTGGGGCTCTCTTTGTTCTGTCTTTGTACAGAATCTGGCACCATAGGGTTTTGGTCCATGAGTAGGGCTCCTAGATCGTATTACTATAAGAAATGATGTCTGTTTTAGAAGCTCTGACGCACAAGCTTTGTAAAACTGGTTGAAAGATGGATACTAATAGCCAATGACATCTTTGTGCAAAATGGGTTAATGGAATGTGAGCAGGGAAGAACTTGTTTGCTGCTCCCTTCATTTAGAAAGATATTTACTGAAGAAACACTCATTCAACATTTGGCAGAGAACTAACTGCAGAGGCAGAAGTACACATGAGTCAGAATAGAAAGCAAAAGTCAAACCACCACCAGCCAAACAAAATGGCTCATCCAGGTATGCTTGTCTCCAAAGCTATCAAGAACGGACCTACACGCCAGATTTCACTCCAGGGCCAAAAATACCAGCATCTCTGGAGATAAAGATTCCAGTTTAAATGATTAAAGTTAACAGCTGTATCAATTAAAAACAAAACACAGTGGAAGCTCTCTGGCCGAGACAACTGTAGGCAGAGGGTGGGTGAACTTGCTTAACACAAGTCTCCTCTAACACACAATAAGCTTTTTCTTTACACAATCTATGCAGCCCACTGCATGTAAGTTAGTTCTTACACTAGCCTGGCATTCCTGGTCAGCTTTTTCAAGAGAGCTCATCTGCCATTAGAGCACCAAAATAAGTGACTGGATCTTCCCAGAGCTCAGCATGCTGGCTCCAGAACGCTGCCAACACCATTCTTTCTAGGTGCCTAAATGGGAGCCGAATGCTCCATATAAAAAACTAGCCCTGTAGAAAAGGAACAGATGTAAATGGATAATTAAATTATTCATTCTTCCATTTTTTCTCCAGGATCCACTGGTTCTCCAAAGGCAAACAGTGGTTTATAACAACTGAAACAGGGCTTACAGACTTAATTTAAGTTAGCTGGGGCCAGATTCTGCAGCTGCTATGCATACTGAACTCCCATTATCTTCAATGGGAACTAGGCACTAAACAGTTATTAGAGAGGCATTAGTCAAAACTCCAGCTAAGGCAGAGTCAAGTTTTGCACTTAAAGCAGGGATTCAACCTCTTTTGTATGAGGAATAAACTCAATCCTTTCTAGAATTATACATTTACCCATTATGGACAAATGAATACACAGGTGAGCATTAAATCACCTTGCACAGCTCCTGTCTTGACTTATATCCAGATCTGATAGCTGTGCTTTGGCAATACTTGCAAAATATGTTTGTTAGCATCAAGGGATATACAAGTGAATTGCCCCCCCCCCTCACACTCACACCCTGCCAGTCCCCTAAATTACAGGGGCAGAATGAGCAAGTTAGATAAAAAGCCATTTTAGAGATGACAAAAATACCATTGTATGTTCCATCTGTTCCTAAATAATTTAGTTAAGCACCTATATAGCACTTAGCGTTACCCAAAGCACTGTATAAACATACTTTGAATGAAACATACCTCTGTACATTTTAACACTATGCAACTGAGTTATCAACATAACTTATTGTTTCATATTCTATAGCACTAAGATTTCTGTTAACCAATTAAGTTACCAGTTCAGTTATCAATGAGCACTCTATTGCATGCAACACATGCATCCCTAAGGCCATAGAACAGGGGTCGGCAACCTTTCAGAAGTGCTGTGCCGAGTCTTCATTCATTCACTCTAATTTAAGGTTTCGAGTGCCAGTATTACATTTTAACGTTTTTAGAAGGTCTCTTTCTATAAGTCTATAACATATAACTAAACTATTGTTGTATGTAAAGTAAGTAGGGTTTTTAAAATGTTTAAGAAACTTCATTTAAAATTAAATTAAAATGTAGAGCCCCCCAGACCGGTGGCCAGGACCTGGGCAGTGTGAGTGCCACTGAAAATCAGCTGACGTGCCGCCTTCGGCACACGTGCCATAGGTTGCCTACCCCTGCCATAGAATGTGATCTCCTTAGGGTGGAAAGTATGTATTCCTCCACCAGCACAATGAGGCTTAGATTTTAATTGAGCCATTTAGATTCTTCCACAGTATAAATAATAAAAAAATAAGGATAGGGCTGAAAGATGAGATATTTCTCTCCTTAAAGAAAGTGAGGGTTTATATTCAACCGTCAGAAATCGTTATATGAAAGCAGCGCAATACTGGGTATAGAAGACTATGTACAACTTTGTTTTAGATTTTTTTAAACTAGCTAGATAATGGCTTTTTCCAACTGCAATGTCTCATTTCCCATTATGCTGAAATATCCTGATGGAGAAGACCCTACCGGTTTAATGCATAATGATCCTGGCAGATACTCATTTACCTAAAAGAAACGGCTCAACTTTCAAAGAAACAAAATTCTTTCATGCTGCTCTCAACTATGAAATCAAAAGCTCATTAGGTAACCCAATCAGAAATAGATAGCTGCTGCCCCCATGTGGTAGGAAGCAGGGAAGCTTAGCATTCAGAATAAACTATTAAAAAGTTTGAAGGGGAAGAGCAAAGCGTTTGTGCGCTACTGGCACATTAACAGAAGCACTGAATACTGATCTGACAACATACAATTTTATAAAACCAGTACAGTCTTAGGGGTCTTCGGACACACACCCAGCCCCACTGAGCCTGAAGCTCAGCATCACCCACCTTTTCATTGCGAGTAGTTTCACTTATGCCATGGGAGTTACAGACTCCATTAGTTTCAGCATTTGGTTTTAAAATATCCATGGGTTTTGACATTTTGGGGATTAGTGCTCATGGGCAGAGAAATGTGATACTGAACAGCTGCGCCAATCCCACTGCAAAATGTGAGAGCCGTCTTAAGTGGAAGCTCATTAAAAAATACCATAGGATGATAGCAGCTTGTCATGGATTCTGGGCTGAGGGGAACTGGAGACAACAAATATATCTTTGCAGTAAAGAGAGTCTGCCTCACTTAAGGTTAAATTCACTCCTGTTCAGGGGACCAGTAATGCGTAAGGCCGTATGTTGGCCACTTTGCACAGGGATGAATTTTATCCTTCCTGAGGATAACTGACCTCAGTGGTAGCTTCCATGTTTTTACATGCTTTCCTGAGTAGGAGTACTTTGCTGGATCAGGCCTCTACCAAGAAAAAGGTTCTGCAATTCACATCCAGGACCAAAAGACAAATATATTGCATGTCCCTCTTTGCAAGTTATAGGCTCCAGGTTTACTCTTTGGAGCGAATGCAAGATAAATAATGCAAGTCTTTGAAGAAAGTGTCCCAGTGAATCTGTACCCATTTAGAAATTAAAACTATGATTTATTAAAAGCTGCCTTCCATTTTTCAAAGACATCCACCCATTTCACATGTAAACAGCACAAGACTTGTTTCCGTTCTCACTACAGTATCACAGAGGTCCATGATAATAAGTACAAGGTTTTTCCTCTTCTTTTACTTTAAAATAGCTCTTAAGAAAGGTGTCTGCTTTTATAACTTTCACTTTTGAATACACTGCACTGAACCGGATCAGCATGTGTTCTCTGTGAAACATTGCACTATGTTGGAATTCATGAGAGCCAAGTTAGTTTTAAATGAATAAATGAATAAATGAAAAAAAAAAATACACAAGGAAACTTATCTACCTGCCTGCAAATTAACTGTGGGCACTGCACAATTTGGGTCTGCTATGATATAATCTGTATAGGAAATCAGATGATGTTAACCTTATCCTTCATTTTGATTTCTTGGCTCATACAGAACAGCATGTTACAGACTAAGAAGAAGGGAAGTGGCTTCCAATCAGGTACTTTCTGTCTATTTGCCTCATAATACATGGCCTGCTTAAATTGTGGAGAGGAATAGGTGGGGGCAGGAACCATACTGTGGACAAAATATCCAAACAGCAGCTGGCAACACACACAGCAGTGGAGTTTTTCAAAACCATATTGTAGTTTAAAGGAAACAGCCAGGTTTTAAAAACGTTATGCAATAAGTTACAAAAATACTAAAGGACAAGCAAAGCAAATACTAGGAATTTGGGGCGTATGCCCCGCTCCCCAGCACAAAAAGCCACTTAACATAAGTAGTACAACAGAAGTCACCCTTTTATGAAAAGCTACCAGCAGCAGCTGGTCACAGTGACTTTCAGAAGAGAAACAAGTAATTTGAGCTTTCAGAATCTTCACTCTGACTCCAAACTGTAACAAGGGAGCTCTTCCCCTCAGCTTTCTTCATCTCTTCAACCCTTTAAGTGAAGTATCTGCAAAGCAAGGAAGCTGAAGTTTTGACCCTGGGAAAGCCCCAGTGGTAACTTGCTGTGGCTTCAGGGCTCCACTGAGGCCTGGCCTACACTAGGAGTGGGAAGAGGGGAAAATCGATCTAAGTTACACAACTTCAGCTATGTGAATAACGTAGCTCAAGTCGATGTATTTAGATCTACTTACCGCGGTGTCTTCACTGCGCTAAGTCAACGGCTGACGCTCCCCTGTCGACTCCGCCTACGCTTCTCGCCCTGGTGGAGTACCGGAGTCTAGGGGAGAGTGCTCGGTGGTCGATTTATCGCGTCTTCACTAGACGCGATAAATCGACCCCTGCTGGATTGATCGCTCCGGAGGGTATAGACATGCCCTTAGTGTCAAATATAATGCAGCCAACTAAACTACAAACATCTTTGATATAGACACACATCCTGGAGAGCCCAGATCATAGTTCTCCCTAGATAATACTTCACCATGAAAGCACTCAAAGGGTGCACTGGACAACTGTGGGAGCTGCGCTTGGCATTCCTGCTGAACAGCACAGATCTCCATCTTCTCTCTTATTGACTACTGAACGTTCAGATGTCCATTCACAGGACAGAAGTATAGACTAGCAGATTCTGTGCCTGTTTATGGGATTCACACACTCAGAGGGAAGATAGAGCATCCCTAACTGCACCGGAGGTTGCATGAATGACAGTAATGGTGGAGCCTTTCTGTGCTATAAATATTGAACCAAGGTTTCCTGTTCATCTGTCAGGGTTAATTTACATTGCTCTTAATCTCATTGTTCTATAATCCCAACTCAGGCAAGGCCCCCACAAGACTGCCAAACTTTTTAACTGGCAGGAGAATTCTATTCTGCTACTTCTGTAAGTGGTTTGATATGCCAAGAAGAATAAAAGCCAAACCCTTTATGGTTTTATTTATTTATTTTTACCTAATTGCCCACTTCCCTGCAATTCCTTGTGCCTGAAATCAGAATTCTCTGGTGCAACATGTTAAAGCTTTATCACAGGTGAATCTGGACTCTACATCAAGGGGCTGTTTTTGTAATTAGCTCGTGCCTAATGCAAAGTTGCTACAGGACCTGCCTTCTTGGTTGCAAGCCATAAGTTCTGAGACAGGCAATGGGCCATATACATCCCTGGTGCATAACATGTGGAGTTATACCGGGGATAAATCTGGACCAGTGAGTTTATAAAACTAGTCATGTACACTGTTGCTCCCAGCAGCTTCAGTAGTCTGTGTTGGAACTGTGTGGTGTAAAACTTGATGGTCCCATCCAACTGTAGAGAGCAAGGCCTTGTTCAAGGGAGACCACGATAGGCCTCTCACAAAGTCTCGATGAGAGCGACTTCTGAAACTGGGAAAAGCAGAAGACATACAACGGGATTAGACAGATAAAATATTTTAATGGCCCCACCGCGTTACTTTACATTACGAACTACTACTTAGCTGCATTGTCATTCCTGGAAAATCCCAACACTCACACAGCCAGGCAGTGTTCAGTAACAAAATCCTGATGATTAATATGCTATAAGCTTCTTTATCATCTACCCCCTTCTTGATCCCCAAACAGGCGTTCAGTTCAAAAAAGGCTCTAGCGTTGCTTTGTTATTTCCCCCAGCCAAGTCCATTCCTATAAATATGTGAGAGTGCATTTGATCCATTTCTGCAGTACTACAAAAACAAAACAAAAAACCCGACCTCTTTTGCATATAAAACACACTTAACGATCATTTAATGACTAAAATTTCAAAATGCACCAAGTATTAATTGCATTTAGTACTTACACCTCTGAAAGGCTAGAGTCAAGAACAGCTACCGAGCAGTCTTCACTAACTGAAGCCAGAAGGGGCGAACTGGAGGGTAAAAGAAAGACTGATGTTAAAACTACTATATATACCTGAAAGTTCAAAAGTAAACAACATATGAAACATATGCTTCTTAATGAAGTGAACAAAGACTACCAGGCAATATTATAACCCATATCTGCGCAAGTTTCTTTGACCAATACTTTCATATCTATGAATATCTTATAGATGTCAATCAGTATTCACAGGCAACATTCTGTTACTGCATAAAGGAAAAGAAATGAAGGTACAAGATGATTCAAAGTGGCCTAAGTGTTACTGACACGCACTTCCACATCACTCTGGAGTCAAATATACACTGCTAGACCCATCCTTAGTGCAGAGCAGTATGAACATCTTTCCCCATGTGGTTCTTGGTTCAGAGGGTTTTTTCTTTTTTCTTTTTTAAGAACAGGACAGAATTGTTAGAGTGCAATATATACACAGAGCATTGGAAAGACAGTAGACAGAGCAGCAAGGTGAATGGACTTTACACATACATGGGACACCAATTCCTGTGCACTTCAAATCAACTTTACACATTGCCTATTACAAAAGGCTGTGGCCAAGAGTACTTCCAATTGCTTTAGTTCTGAGAGCCAACAAGGTCTATCTATCAGCATCTAAACTGCCTCATTCCACCATAACATCAGTACCTGTGTGTAGAAAATGCAAACCCAGTGATGGTTTGGGAGTGCACAGCTGAACTTAGAGCGGAGTCTGGGTTCTTCGTGTCTACAAGAGCAACTGTCCCATTTTCATCACCTTTAAAAGAACAAAGGAGAACGGGATTATTAGGAAAAATCAAACAGAGAACAAAGAGCATTTAGTCACAATGTGTAATCTGGATAATGACAATCAGTTAATAGTAAGATAGCTCCTTACCCAAAACAAATGTGTCACTTTGCTCTGGATGCCACATAACTGAGGTAGGGAGGTAAGCAGAGGCACTGCAAACTGTCAAGAAAGAAACTATGCTGAGTGTGACGAGAACTGTGAGCTCAGATATTCCCATGTTATTTTAGCACCCTCAGTTGCTGATTGGCTAAGATTTTTTTTTTTTAAACTTGTTGTACTTATGTGATGCTATTTTATGACTGGTTTCTTTGTGCTTTCATCCTAGCACTATCATTGGCTGAGATAAATTCTATGTGGTAGTAGAACAATACAAACTTAATGAATGAAACATTGCAAGTTTATCTCCTCCCCCTCTCCCCCAGAAAATTCCATGTATTGTATATCCACAGACTTACCAATTCGAGTAGCTGGTTTGGGGCATCTGGTATCCCACAGTAAAATTCTGTCATCCTATAAATTCAAAGTTAATGGAGGGAAAAAAAGAAGAGGTTTTATGAACTCTGTGCCTCCACAGATCACATCAATGAATTAAGCTTTGGACTGGGAATCAGGAGTAGTAATCTCTGTTCTCCCACTCACTCTCTCCATGGGCTTGGATAAATCACTCTGTGCTTTTAGTTCCCCTTCTCTACAATGGGGACAGTCACACTTACCTACCACATCAGAGGGTTTGTATAGCATTTCAAAGGGTAAGTACTGCTGTGTAACTGCTAAGTATTATCAGTTAGAGGCAATATTGTGTATTTGAATCACAATACTCTGATAACATACATAAATATTTTGATTCAGATGATTTCATACAAGAGGGTTTTCTTTCAAATTGTGACAACTGCTAAAAGCAGAGTTTATTACGTATATTTTCATAAATATATTTTGCAATTGTATAGTCACTTCCCATCCTTTAATTATAAGTCCGTCTTTTCCCTCCCACACCCCAGATTTAAGGTCTCTCTAAACTGAGATTATTTGTATCATGGTAAAAAGCAACAGAGGGTCCTGTGGCACCTTTAAGACTAACAGAAGTATTGGGAGCATAAGCTTTCGTGGGTAAGAACCTCACTTGCATCTGAAGAAGTGAGGTTCTTACCCACGAAAGCTTATGCTCCCAATACTTCGGTTAGTCTTAAAGGTACCACAGGACCCTCTGTTGCTTTTTACAGATTCAGACTAACACGGCTACCGCTCTGATACTTGTATCATGGTAGCTACACGAGTGTACACTTCCAGTATAGATGTAGTGCACCAATGCAGCCTACCCTGATTTCAGACCAGTGCAACCTCTGCATTACTCTGGTGCTGTGATCTGCAATAAGAGAGTTTAAACTGGGGTAGATATACCCTCAGTACAGACTGAGCCTTAACAACTACAGAGCTAGCCAACAGCATATTTCAATGTAGTCAATACAAATTATCATTGTAAGTTATGGACCAATGAATGTGCCAAACTGGAATGCTTCAAAATGACAAAAAACACAATGTGCTACTTATTGAAAACGTAAATACATGTTTTAACTGCAGAGTTCACAGGCCAAATCAGATTTATACCATAGAGATTTGGAGACAGAGTTAGTTTTACCTCAGCACAGGACAGGAACACGGTATCCTTACCAGGACAAGAGGCCACACATGTCACTGGGCTGGAATGAGCTATCAAAAGAAAAAAAGGATAAAGCTACTGAAAGGTTGGGAATGTGGATCAAGGCTGGATGCGACACCTAGCCAAAGAGGGGCACTGGGTGGCTCACTTGCACTGCCTCTACGTGGGCTGTGGCTAGGAGGGATGTTACACCACCATCTTCCATCAGCTCTAAATTCACAAAAACTTGCATTAGAAAGTAATAAATATAAAATTCTAGGGGAGAAATATTTTCAGCCCAGCACAATTACCATACAATGGATCCACCGAGGGGGGAGAGGAGAACTGTCACTTGTCAGTATGATGTTTGGTGGAAGAAATGAGAGCGAGGGAAATGACTCACATCCCTGGAAAGATGTGGGCTAGAAAAATTCTAGGAAGCCTACAAACCTCCTACGGATAATCCCACAAAACAGACAACTTTATAAATTGTGTTAAATCATAAACACTGTCCACTTGAAATATATTGTACTGTAATTTTTCCTTGAAAGCTGAGCATCATGCATTATAATCAGGATAAATACAATTGGGGTTAGTGGCAAGAAATCCAAAGTAAATAATCTTGGGTCAAAGATTATAGTGTGGTCACCAGCCAGGATGCTGCATATATCAGCTCTGAAGAGCAGTGTGCGTTTTATTAGATCGGGAACAGCTGGATTTGAAGTCCAGACTCCCAAAGCAGCTCCTAGAAGTGAATAGGAGAAGCAAAATCCGTAAGTCAATTTGGCACTCACCTCTGTAAGAGTGCAGCACTGTTTGCTGTGGGATGTCCCAAACCTTCACGCTACAGGTAAGAACACAACCAGTTAGGAAGAGCGAGGGATGATTCACTCAAAACAAGAGACAGAGAAGCAGGAATGCAAAGGAAACTAACCAGAAGTCTTTGCTGCCACTAACCGCCTGAGTGGCGTTAGTGAAAACGCTCACTGTTGTCACAATGTCGTCATGCTCATATTTACAAAACTTGTTCACTATTAGAGTTTCGTTCTCATCCAACTCCCAGAGCTCCACAGCACCTAAAGGAAAACGGGGAAAGCCAACCATTTTACCAAGAGGGTTCAACCAAGAAACAATACAAAACCCTGGGGGAGAAGATGCTCTCTTCCCAAGAGCACTCATTACCCAGAAGGGCCCTGCGGCGAACTAGATGGGATCTAAATGGAAATACCCCCATAGACAAATCAATTAACAGAGACAAAGTGCAAGAAAGTTTTCAAAAATGCCACCATGATCGTATTAAGAATATTAGGTAGCATTTACACAGTGGTCTTTATTTTCAAAGCACATTACAACACATGCAATCAAAAACCTTAACAATGCTTCAATATTATGGTGATGAGCGTCACAGAAAACCCTAAACTACAGAATCTGGAACATCCCTCTGAGATAAATTATTATTATTACTCATGGCACTTAGGAGCCCCAGGCATGGCCCAGGACCCCATAGTGCTAGGTGCTGTACAAACAGAACAAACAAGACAGTCCCTATTGTTATTCTTATTTTACAGATGGGAATACTGGCACAGAGCGGTGACATGGCTTGCCCATGGATTTACAGTTGGGCCAGGAACATGTTTCAGGTGTCTTAATTCCAAATCTGTGCTCAGGCATTGTTTACAAAGGTTCAGAATTGTCACGGTCTCCGCTGAGAGCCCAGGGCGAGGGGCTGGAATCCAGCAGTACATCTGATTTTGCATTGTAGGTCTGTACATATAAGTCTGTTTTTTACATGTTCCCCTGCCATTTCAAACAGGAGCAAATTGTTGTTGACCAATCTGCATGCCCACGATGTTTGCTTTAAAAAAAAATTAAAATTATGAAAAGTTTTTAATCCCACAAACACTCCCACTTCTGTTCAATACGGACCACTGAGCTGGTCCCCTTCATGTTGTCCACTTCCTTCCATATGGCATCCCAGACAACTCCCTTGATCTGCAGGAGGCCAACTACTGATCATGCTCACACATTACAGACAAACTACAGAGCTACAAAAATTCAATCCATTTTAATTTACCAGAATCTGAGGCCACTAGTATTCCTTTATCCGCTACCCATTTCAGATCCGCTACGCCTGCTTCCGTCTGAACCCCAGCAGAGCAAAAGCCTTCATTAGGGGCCCGTTCTGGATCCTTAAATACCCAAATGGAACCCACCCAGCAACGTCCACTCAAGCTAGAAGCACCCAGGAGAAGAGCTCCATCTGGAAACGAGATAAAAAGAAGAGAGAGAGTTAAATCCCACAATTCCTGATATACTGAGCCTATACGTAAAGCACAATACAGAACTCAAGTTATCTAGGTTAACATAACTAAAGCATCATCTTGGCCGATAAAAGTTTTGGTTTGACTTAGCTAACACATGCTAAATAAGGGCTTATCTACACTTAAAATGCTACAGTGGTGCAGGTGCACCGTGTCACCAAAGACACTACCTACACCAACAGGAGAGCTTCTCCCATTAGCGTAGGTACTCCAGCTTCCAGAGAAGGGGTAGCTAGGTCGATGGGAGAAGTCTCCCATTGAACTAGTACTGTCTACACTAGGGGTTAGGTCACTTTAACCGTGTCACTCAGGAGCGTAGATTTTTCTATTCCATTTCTAAATTCTGTGGGGGTATGAATGGTGTCCTTGAGACCTGCACTGAATGAACAGATGTTGGGGGGATGGGGTAGCAATGCCCAGCGGTTGCACTGTAGGCAGGTGTGAGAAAACTGTAGAGCCCTGCAAGGTCCCAAGAGAGGCACAGGGATAGACAACCCAGGGGCTCTCTCTCTGGGTGTGAGACTGTTCAGAAGCCCACTCTCAGGAGGGTAACACTTGGCTGCAGTGTATCCCAGGAGGTTGCATGGTGAGTATCACTGGGCAGTAGCTGTGATGCACTGTCTCCCACCAGGGACGGATGATGTTCCGGATCCCCCAGAACGCAGTGCTTGGGATCACCCGGGGAAGTTCTGGGGCTCACGTGTGCCTGGGACAGGATGCGGAGGGGCACGGACCAGAGTGGGGTTCGGGCTCAGGACAGAAGAGGTGCCCTGGGGGCACAGCGTGGGACAATGCTCCAGGGGCGCAGGGCAGGGTGCATGGGAAGGACTTGCCCTGGGGGGGCAGAGGTCGCTGGGGTACCTGGGCGGTAGTGGGCCCCGTCGAGGTGGCGCTCCATGCAGGCGGGCGCGTTGGGCGGGATGTTCCACTCGGGCTCGCCCGAGGCCCCCCCGTCGGGCTGCTCCGGCTCTTGCATGGCGGCGGCGCGCGACTCCCACCCCCCGGCACGAGCAGACGGACACCGGCAGCCTCCACGTGCTGCTCCCGGGACACCCCGACTGGGCCACGCCCCCTGCCGGCGCCCCGGCGCTCCTCTCGCGAGATTTCCCAGAACCTCCGCCCAATTACAGGAGATTACGATTCTTCTCGCGACACTTTTACCGCTCCCGCCCCCACAGCTCGCGAGATGTTCGGCGTTCCTAAGCTCCTCTCGCGAGGTTATTTTTTCCGTGGCCATCTTGCTGCCGCCGCTGCCGGGGTCACCGGGACAGAGAGGGCAGCGCCGCAGCTTTGCCGACAATGCTGTCCCGCCTGGGCCTGCGCGCCGGTGAGTGGGGCCCGTCCCCGGGGGAGGCCTGGGGGGACGCGCCGGTGAGTGGGGCCCGTCCCCTGGGGAGGCCCAGCGGGGGCGGGCCCGGGAACGCCTGCATTGATCGCTCTGTGTCCTCCCGCAGCTCCGGCGGCGCTGAAGAGCCTGGCTCCCTCCCTCTCCGTGGGGTAAGTGCGGCCCGGGCGAGGCGCCGGGGCTCTGGCCCTGCCTCGGGCGGGGGAGGGGAGGTCAAGACTCCTGGGTTCTCTTTCTCCTCGGGGTGGGCGGGGGGGGGGGAGAGGTCAGGACTCCGGGGTTCTCTTTCTCTTCGGGGGGGGCTGGGGGGGCAGGACTCCGGGGTTCTCTTTCTCTTTGGGGGGGGGGCTGGGGGGGGCAGGACTCCGGGGTTCTCTTTCTCTTTGGGGGGGGGGCTGGGGGGGGCAGGACTCCGGGGTTCTCTTTCTCTTCGGGGGGGGGGGGCTGGGGGGGGCAGGACTCCGGGGTTCTCTTTCTCTTCGGGGGGGGGCTGGACTCCGGGGTTCTCTTTCTCTTCGGGGGGGGGGGCAGGACTCCGGGGTTCTCTTTCTCTTCGGGGGGGGGGCAGGACTCCGGGGTTCTCTTTCTAGTGGGGTCTAGTGGGGAGAAGGGGGGCTAGGAATTAAGACTCTCGGGGGCCTGTTCCTGGGGCTGGGGGTTAGAGTTGCTGGCTGCTTAGAAATGACCTACCTCGGCATGGAGCTAAAGTTGCTTCTGTGAATCCCTCTTTAGGTTAGATGAAGCATTTGCTGAAGCACTGAGGTTGTGCTGGTTTAACTCCTATGCCAGCTTAATTCAACCAATGAGTGTATACACTATTGTATCTGTTTACTGGAGTGATGATGATGATGATGTCTAGTTTTTATATTGCACTTTCTGTGAGTAGATCTCCAGGCATTTTATAGAGGGGGTAATTTCCAAACTGGTTATGTTGGTTTAGCTAGCTTCTGCCTATTACAGGTACCAGCAAATACAATATCAAAAGGCTTATTTCAGCTCAAACCTATCAACAAAGTTAGACCAGTTTAAATTGGTATAAAATAACACATTTAGCTTGAATGGTGCAACTTTGTGTGTTCATCAGGCCCTAATATTTTGAACTACCTTCTGGCAGCTATTTGAGTGCTATTCTCCGCCCTGCTTTGGCAACACTCAGGTAGCTTCTAATCAAACTTTTTAATATGATCAGGATTCTGGAGGTTGGGATGCTTGAGTTTGTTTGGACCATGAGCAAGTCACCTAATTTTTTCAGTCTATTTACCTGTTGAATTGTGGTAATAGAATTTGCTTCCTTTATGCATGTGTAAGAATAATTTTTTGTTAAGCATCTTGAAATCCTTCAGTGGAAAATTAAAGGACTGAAAAGTGTTCTTGTAGAAGTATAGATTTGCTACAATTTCTCATTTAAGAAGCCTCTGCTGTGAATCTTCAGACAAGATCATGAAGGTCTTTTTTTCCCTCCATATACCTGCAACCTCCATGTGTGCCCATTTGCTTATGTGAAACTGGGTAAAATCTACCCAATCTAGGCAAATAAATAGATGTTTACCAAGGGTAAGTTTGTATGTGCGTTAACCAAAGTCTATTTTGAACGTTTGGTATACAGTTTTGACTTCTGTATAACTGAAAAGATTTTGGGGCCCGCATATAAGAACAAGTGTCCTAACTTCATTTGAGACTTTTTGTGTGTGTGCGCAAAGGAATACACTTCACAGAAAATCTCTTTTTACTCATAGTGTATTGCATGCGTCTAGACCGTTTCACACAGGTCAGCACTGCTTGGTTCCTTTACCACCTCTCCCTGAGGAAGGAGGGCAAGTTCGTCATGGGTTGATCCCAGAGGAATTTTTCCAATTCCTGTATCCTAAAACAGGAGTCACAGGTTAGTATGTTGTACCTTTGTGGGTTTCATTTTGATTATTGGTGCTGCACACCTGCTATGGCCATCAAGTCAGGCAAAGTGTCTGAAAAGTTTAGGTTTTACTGGTGTGAGTAACTTGACGTTGATGTGGATGATGAATTTGCTTTTGTGGTGGGAAAGAACACACTCTGTTTAGGATATTGCACTAATTATGGGCTTGATCCTGTATGGAAATAAGTTTCCCTCTGAGATACTGAGAACC
Organism: Emys orbicularis; assembly: GCF_028017835.1. NCBI lineage: Eukaryota > Metazoa > Chordata > Testudines > Emydidae > Emys > Emys orbicularis. The sequence continues at coordinate 147,030,185 of NC_088686.1, forward strand.
TTCAACTCTTTTGAAGTCTGGGAAGCAAATGGGGGAGTTGATCAGAGGGCACCTTACAGACTTTAGCTTTCGGTAAAGGATAAGTCCTAAGTGTGTGTGATGGGCCTGATTAGCAGAAAAGTTTTTGCAGCTCCTGGCTCCCAGTAACTTCTAAACATGGAGGTTAATGCCCTATGCTGAGAGGGCAGCAGAGGCTACAGATAACATATTAGGCATTCCATGGTTACTTTCTGGTGTTGGAAGTCTTCATATAGCAGTATATCTCTGGGAATGGTGTAAGATGGAGTTTCCTCTATCTGGTTCTTCTACCTGAGTCGTCCTTTTTTGGAGAGGAGTGACAAGTCCCTCAATATTCCTATGCAACTTAAAAAAATTAAAATGCCTAGCTCTGCTTTCAGCCAACTGAACTTGGAATGGGTCTGTTTCCAAGTGATGTATTTAAAACAGTATCCTTTTATCTATTTTAGGGCCCTATGTGCTGGGGACTGGGCTACTGTGCTACTTTCTCTCCAAGGAAATCTATATAATCAACCATGAAACAATTGCAGGTGCCTGCATAGTGGGAGTCCTCATCTATATAGTTAAAAAATATGGGGGTGATGTAGCAGCTTTTGCTGATAAGCTCAATGAGGTAAGGAGAAAAAAAAAGAGAGAAAAAAGAGAACATAATCTAACTTGACACTAACTCTCAATGCAACAATTCCAGGTGTTCAGTTGCGTGTTTAAAAAAAAAAAAAGTTCACCAGTTCTTCTAATATTGAAGAAAAGTAATGGCTTTTTTTAATGATGGTTCTCTTTGTACAGTGCTGAAAGCCTACATGGCACTCTACACTAGGTGAGCTCTGCCAAATAAATCTTACAGGGTAGGCAACTTAATCTAAATTCATGGGCAGGTTCGATGTAGAATTGGGTACAGTAGTGACTGTCTTGCAACTGAGTGTTCTTGCATTTTGACTGATAGCCTACTAATCCTGAAGAAATAGATGAAACTCATCAGAACAGTACTTCCAGACCTTATTGGCTAAGGGAGCCAGAACTTGACTGTCCTGCATGTTAAAAAGCCACCTGTTTGCAAAATGCTTATTTTACGGTATTTTGTCAGGGGTGTCAATCTAAAATTAAAGGGCTGAGGGCAAAGTATGCATTTATAGTTGGTGTCATGAATCAATATCCATATGTAGAATTTGAGTAACATTTTTCAAAAGCATCTTAAGTCCCATTTTCAGCAGTGACTTGTATGCTTGGGGAGCATAAGCCTCTGACTTTCAAACTTCGCTGCTTTTTAGTTGGTGTGGGGTTTTTTTTAGAAATAACTAAACCATGTAGGTGCATTGTGAAGCCAGTGCATTGCAGTCTTTATTGCATCTACTTCAGAATGAAATGGAGGTGTTTAGTCTGGAAGTTAGAGACCTCGTTGACTCATTCTTCATATTTTGGGGGCATGCCATTTTATTTCTATACTCTTACATGTGTTCCTTGGTTCTTTTCTGCAAAGGCCTTCTCTATGCTAGAAAAGGGTTGCTGGTATAACTATAGCTTCTTTCTAGTCTTGGCCTAAGTAAACTCATACTGTACACCTGAGTTATACTGGCATAGGAATGCTTTTGTTGATGTAGCTTATTTCAGTTGGGTAACCCGGTATAAGCTCTACTAGTAAAAACGTCTTTGCCAGAATAAGCTACGTCTGCCCTAGGATTGTTTGCAGGTATAGCTGTACCGGTAAACCTTTTCCAGTGTACACAAGGCCTTATAAGCCACAAGGCAAGCATTTTTCTGATATTGGGTTCCTGAGTGAAATAAGTTATACTGACAGAAACTCATCTGTGCTGGTAAAACTGCATTTATGGATGTTTTTTAAGTGTAGACCAGGCTTAAGCTTTAAACATGGCAACTTCAATGGCAATTACTGTTCTTGGCTGCCCCTCTTCACCTTCAGACCTGATAAGTTACAGTTTAAGGAGACGATGCAGTTTTGAACAATCAGATCAGCAGTTGATCTTTCTCTTCCTTACGTTTTAGTCTGGATTTTAAAGTTCCTTCTTATTTCAGGAGAGAGTTGCCAAAGCTTTAGCTGTGAAAAATGATTCAATCAACCACTTCGAGTCAATGATTGAACAGGAAAAGAAGGAGCAATGGAGGGTTGAAGGCCGCAATTATCTCTTTGATGCCAAGCGGGTACGTTATTACAACTATAACTTTACAAATACCTTTTTACATAGTTACGTAGCCCTCATAACCACAGACCCTGAGTGTCTCTATGTACTTAACAAGCAGCAAACGTTGACTATGTGTACATTAGGTGTGGCAGGTCACATAGACAACGAAGTTATATGACATTTCCCATTATAAGACCCTATTTTCAGTTGCATGTAACTTTACCAGAATTATTCAGGCTTTAATTTTTCCATCTTGGGTATCTGCCCCAGGCTTTTTTTTTTTTTTTTTTTTAATCTTCCTTGAAAATGGTTCGTTTCTGGAAAATGAAGCTAGGGAAAAATACATTGTTAAAACATTCTGGCGACCTTTCATTTGAGAAGTTTTAGAACCTGCAAGTTATGGAGCAGAGACTTGAAATTTGGCAGTGGGAGGCCTCTGTGTTGAGGCTGTTGCTTTTGCAGTCCATGTGAACCGTCCCAAATTTGGCCAAATTGTAATCCTTTGAAAGATCACAGTTCACACATGATCAATAGAGATTCCTTAGAGTTTAGCTGCTAAATTTCTCAAAGACTTCATCCATGCTGCAGGATAGGGCTAAGCAGGACTTTCCTGGCAATTGCAGCTTTGGGCTGCTGTGGAAGTGTTTGGTCTGAGCACCTGAACTGAGAGCAGGGAGACTATCTTGTGCTGTCCTGGGCCCAGGCAGCATGGAGGAGGAAGCTGCCTAATTTGAATGAAGAAGGGACAAGAGCCAGACCTGCATGGGTGTAGATTGGGATTGTGGAAGAAAACAAGTCCTTACTCTGTGTTTGTTAGCAACAAGTCAGAGATAGTTTATTACGAGCAATTGCAAGGGAAGACTTCAGTTGGACGGGGGTCCCCCCGACCTTAGGCAGATCTTCCCCCTACAAGCAATATAAGACAAGTATTTATACCTTCCTGTTACATACATCAACGGCTAATGGTTATCCTTTGTTTATACAAACTCCCTCCAGACTTTACCTTATCTTAAGGTTTCTGCTTAAATCAGCATTCCATCCTTATTAACTAAAAGCGAGACAAGAAGCGAGGCGAGAAACAGCATTTCTTACAACTCTCGTGTGGTTAGGGTTAGGGCTAGGACTACCTTTCACTTTATCCTTAAATTGACTAAAACATTTACCCTGCTTTTAATTCTGCTTCCACAGGATGGAGTGTTGGTTGGGTAAAAGGGGGAGTGGTGACAGATCAGATGAGGTGCTTGAGCACAGGGGGACGACTAGGACAAGAAGCTGGGGGCAATGGAATACTGAAATGGGATGAGGAACATAGGGAAGGAGAGAGGGATGAGGGGCTGAGGGCCAGGGAACGAACTGGAACTGTCTAGACAAGGAGAATGGGCTAAGAAGCCTGAAGAGTGGGGAATGGGACGAAGATTCTGGGGGGTAAAGAAGAGAGACGAGTGGGACAGGGATGGGTTAGGAGGTGTCTCAGAGGGGCAGGGAACGGTCTGTCATCTCCTTTCCAAATATTTGTGAAACCCACTGGCAAAGTGTTTCATCCTCCTCTAGTCCTGGTCCACCTAAAGAGTGCCACCTACTACTGTAGCTGCCACTCCCGAAGCTCCAGTGGCAGAGGTCTGTATTGTGGATCTAAAGGTTCCAACCCCGCTGATAACCCATGTGGGTGTTGATGTGACATTTTTTCCAGTTTTTTAAAGCTAGAAAATTACACGGTCTATTTTAAAAGAACATTATGGTGAGAGCTCCTGTGTAGAGCTGGATTATGCTAGATTTTTGCCATTTATTTATTTTGAGTATAAAGACATTCTCAGTTGAAAAGCCTAAAAATGCTGCCCATTTTTAAAAATACCATATCCACTTAACTAATACTACTGATATTTAAATAGTGTGACTCTCGCTTTTGACAGGCTCTATAGCCTTGGCATATAATATAGAATTGGGATTCTAGGGTTCAGTTCCTGTCTCTGAGACCTTGGGAAGTCATTTAACTTCTCTGTGCCTCCATCTGTGAATGAACACACATACTCTAGGTTCCTTTGAAAAGCAACCTGTGAGTGTAGTGGTCGAGGGACATCTACCTAGAACACATCACTGGACATTGGCAATACCAGGGAGGGATAAGCTGGAGTGCCAATGAGAAGCATGGTCGGGAAAGTAACTTAAATACTTTCTGGATGGATTGTATTTTCTAATGGACAACCTACCCTAAATTCTCAACTACTGAGGGATAATTTTCACTCGTTGATATATTTGCTTTCCACAACCAACTCTGTGTATAACTTTTCAGGATTGATGTATCTGAATACTAGGATGCTAATATCTAAACTGTATTATTAAATGTATTCATCTAAATATGGATTATTGCTGATGTATCTTACGACTTTTAAAACACACTTTGTATCTGTGGGTAATCTAAACACTATACCCAGATGTACAGACATACTTTTCTTAACCTGTGTATTATATAATTTTTTAACATTAGCTTTAATAAAAATTTTAAATCTGAAATATAAGATGGTCAGAAAAGTCAGAATGGAAAACTGAAGTGCATCTTTTCTCTAACTAGAATAACATTGCTATGCTGCTAGAGACTAACTACCGAGAAAGGCTGCTCACTGTATACAATGAAGTGAAGAAGCGGCTAGACTATCAAATTGCTGTACAGCAACTGGCACGTCGTAAGGAACAAGATCACATGATCAACTGGATAGAGAAAAACGTCGTCCAGAGCATCACTCCTCAACAGGTACTTTAAGCTTCTGAGCTTCTAGCAGTTCACTGTGCCTCCCGTGTCCTAATACAGAATACCGTTTTCCTCAGCTGCCTGACATCTTTGGCCAAACATGACTAGTACTTCTTTGTCTAACTCTTCTCTGGCTGGCTTCCAGAGCACCCAAGGCACATTTCTACTTTTTGAGCAAAACCAATGGGATCTGATTTTTTTTTTCTTTCCCCCTCCCCTTCTTCTTCCAGAAATGCTGAGCGCTTGCAGCATTTCCTGATTTTGTTTGGGTTGTGGTTGCTGATTGCTTCTGAAAATCAGGCCCAGTAACTCCAATTGAGAGAATACTTTCCTGCACAATGGTAGGCTTGTGGGTGGGAGGTGTGCCCAGGAGGCTGGGGTACTTCCTTGCAGCATCCCTTGATGTAAAGCATGGATGTTTAAATGTGGATTTTTAAGATGACTGATGGGACTAGAGCACCTGCAGATTTCCCTTCCTTGGTACCTCACAGGGCTAAAGTCGCTTCAGTGGACTGTCTCCACACTGGGAGGTGAAGAAAATGGGTAGACCTAGATGGGGAGTTCATTTACATAACGCTGTCATCTCTCCTCAGTCAGTTCTGCCTGCACTTTGGAGGATCCACTCACTCTTCCCAAAGCTTATTGTTCCTCTAGATAGGTTGGCCTGACATTTGCCAACATCCTGCAGTCTCCTGTGAATTGTGCAGGCTGACTGTTTTGTAGGATCAGATTTTAATCATCTAGATTGATTGTCATTTGCTAATGCTTGAACATAGGCCAATATTTGGATTTCCATCTCCATGACTTTCTTAGATGGTTGTGCAAATTATTAATCATGTATGAGTTGGAACTAGATCCTTTCTGTACCTGGCTTCAATTTTTACCCAGCAAAATCTGAATATGGCTGGTGTGCACACATTGTGCATGCAAATGATTCTCTTCCCTGTGTTGTTTCAAGGCCTGTGAAAGTCTATCCATTTCCTTTTGCAGGAGAAGGAGAGTATTGCCAAGTGCATCTCCGATTTGAAGATGTTGTCGAAGAGCACGCGGGTGGCAGTATAATTGCACAACATTGAATTCGAGTCAGCTCTGCGTTGCTTCTGTGATCTGCTGTTGGAAACTGTACAACTGTAATTCTAAATTAAAATAAGTTCTGTACTCTCCCTGTCTGATTAGTTGCACTGAACTAGCAGCAGTCCCAGAGTATGGTTATAGCAGTTAATTCTGACATGTGAACAGGGACCTATGTACTTGTTGCAGTTTTTTGTGCAGAAATTGGGGTTCTGCAGATGAATAAAAACATAATTCTTCCTTTGTTAAAGCCAAACAGTTCATGTTTCTTTGTGACTGGCTTTGCCACTGACTCACTATATGTCTAGGCTTTTGCCTTATTGTACATGCATATATACAACATACAATATATTATAATATACATATATATGTATTCTTATATATTATATAATATGTAATCTTATTCTTATTAATCACCCGGACGCAGTGAATGTCTGACCATCCCCCACCTAGGGCCCAATCCACCCACCTGGTATCTGAACCCTTCCCAGCCAGGAATGAAACTCGCCCCTAACAGTCTGGGGCAGGGAAGGATCCTCCCCATCTGGCAGGTGGCACCCAGCAAAGCACCCCACAGAACTGGTACATTGCAGCAGCAGGTTCAGAAGGAGCTGGCAAGCCTGCTGGACATGGGAATAATTGAAGAGTCAAACAGTCCCTGGGATGAGGAGGTCGTTTTGCTGATGTTTACAGGGAGCTCCTCCCGAGTGTGGGGGGCAGAATGGGAGAAAGCACAAAGGGGCTTGTTTGAAGATTTAACCAGTGAGTGATGGAGGCGAGCATCATGGGCCATGTAACTGCGAACATTCGGTGGCCTTAGACCAGGGATGGGCAAACTTTTTGACTCACGGGCCACATCAGGGTATAGAAATTGTATGGAGGGCCATGAATGCTCACAGAATTGGGGTTGGGGTGTGGGAGAGACTGAGGGCTTCGGCTGGGGGTGCAGGCTCTGGGGTGGGGCTGGGGTTGAGGGGTTTGGGTGGAGGTGCTGTCAAGGGCCCTCAGCAAAGAGCCTGTCATGCCACATGCCATTTAGCTGAGCCCTGGCGGGATCCTTATCAGGCAGGATAACAAGGGTGATGCTGCAGCTGGGAACAGTGAAGATCCTGCCAATGTCCCTAAAGGCCAGGATGTGACCTCACATTATATCAGGAGGACCAGTTTGGAGAAGATATCAGTGAAAACTCTGGAGAGGGGGATGTGCCTGGCCAGAGACTGGAAATCCAGGTGGTTACTGCAACTCTCTAACCCCTCCCTCCCATTGTTTTCTAGATAAATTGTACTTTCAACACTGAGGATTTTGTAGGTTATGGCCAAATAATTTACTGTCCTGGATATTATGCCATGCATTGCTGTGTGTGTGTCTGTGGGGTAGTGCAGATGCCACTACATTTGCATGGCCTCCTCTACCTTCCCCTCCCCTCCACCAGCCTCTGCTTGGCACAATCCCAAGTGGATGCAGAGCACTGGGGGGAAAGGTTTCTAAAAAGCCAACTTTGCTGTTTATCCAAGAGGTCAGAGTATGGGCTGTACAGCTTGTGCTGAAGCCCATGGTCTTTAGCAAGTTCACCAATAGAAATCAGTGCCCCTCTGTCCGTTTCACCGCAGGCAGGCAGGTGGGGGTGGAGGGGTTCAAACACCGCTTGGATCAATGCTCGCCATCCTAGCTCAGGCTTTGGTTGGTTTCCTTCATTTCCCCTCAGTCCTGGTAGCTTATTCTGGGAAGTTTCTCAGGCAGCATGAATTCTCAATGGCCTTTCAGGAGAACCGGGAGTGCAAACCTGCTAGGACTTCCATAATAGCCAGGTCCCTACCAAATTCAGGGCTCACTTTGACTAATTTAAAAACCCTCTGGCCTTGAAATTGACCAGTGTTTCCATCTGAAATGTCATGGTATTGTAACCATGGGGGTCCCGACCAAAATGGGAGAATAGGGGAGTTAAGCAGTTGTTGTAGGGGGTCACAGCATGGCCACCCTCACGTGTGTGGTGCCTTCAGACCTGGGCTCCAAGGGCAGCAGCCAGCAACCTTTCTGAAGCTAGAGGAGGTTCCCAGATGTGCAGGAGGGTCCCTGCTGTTGGGAGCACCTCAGCTCCTACCTACTACTTGGGAGCACCTCGGTTCCTACCATTTTCGGGACATCTAGAAAAATGGACACCTGAGCCCCAGAAGGAACTGCAAGGGAAGCCCCGAGCCCCAGCTGCAGATGCCGGGCAGAAGCCCCGAGCCCAGGCACCCAGAGCGCCAGCAGGAGTGGGGAGGGGCATAAAAATCCTGAGCCCAGTTCCCCAGCACTGGCTGCAGCCACAGGGGGCCAGAAGCTCTGAGTCCGGGCATCCAGAGACGTGACTGGAGCAGAAGCTGCCAAGGCCAAAGCCCTGAGCCCAACGCTGGGCTGATGCAGCGCACTCACTTCTGCACTGCCTCTGCAGGTGCATCTGATATCCCCACGCAGAGGAAGTCCTGTCACCAGCCCGGCAGACAAACAGCTAGGAGGCCCCTACTGGGGTGCTCCTGGCTGGGGGGCTCCCAGCAGGACGGGGAGATCGGATATCATGGGGCAGGGCTAATTCGATCTAGCCAAGAAAGGCACAACAAGAATTGGGCTTAATATGGTGCAAAGTGTGTGACATTTCATAGCCCGTGAAATAGAGGCCACATTAGGAGATGGAATTGTTTCACAATCTGTGCCTCTATGATAAACTCAGTGTGGGGTAAGGAACAGACTCTGCTGTTTTACCAGGTGGCCTGGTTGCTCCCCAGAATCAATAATGAGCAAGTGGGGAGATCCAGGGTGCAGCTCAAACATCCAACCAGGCTGGCCAGGGGCAGGCCTGCCAGGGAATGATGAGTGTGGCAGTGACGTCACAAAGGCCTTTGGCAGGAACTCAGCCTATTGGGCAAAGATGATGAGCGTCGGTGACCTCACAGAGCTCCCTTGACAACAGCCAGGCAGGACAGGGATGCGGGGCAGGGGGAACCTCGGAGACCCCTTGTAGCCTTGCTGCAGCAAGTCTCATCTCGCGGTCTCTCTCAGAGGACCAAGAGACGGTTGTTGTGGAGGACATTCTGAGGAATTTTTTTTCATATCAGTGTGGATTTTTTTTAAAGAAATCGTCATCTGTGTAGAAGGTAAGAAAAAATATAGGCTCTAAGTACAAGATAGGGGACTCTGTCCTAGCAGATTCTCAGGTAGAGGTAGAGAGGTTCGATATCTCTGTACTGGGTACTGGTGCAACCACTCCTGGAATATTGTGTCCATTTCTGGTGTCCACAATTTGAGACAGATGCTGATAAATCAGAGAGGGTTCACAGAAGAGCCACAAGAATGAGGAAAGGATTAGAAAACCTGCCCTGTGGTGACAGACTACAGGAGCTCAATCTAAGGGCTGGTCCACACTACCCGCCTAATTCGGCGGGTAGAGATCGATCTTCTGGGATCGATTTATCGCGTCTCATCTGGACGCGATAGATCGATCCCAGAAGCGCTCCCCCGTCGACTGCGGAACTCCTGCTCGCCGAGAGGAGGAAGCGCTGTCGACGGGGGAGCCTGCCTGCACCGCGTGGACCCGAAGTAAGTACTTTTAGTTCGATATAGGAAACGTCGACTTCAGCTACGCTATTCTCGTAGCTGAAGTTGTGTTTCCTATATCGATCCCCCGCCCCAGTGTGGACCAGCCCTGAGGGTACGTCTACACTTACCGGAGGGTCCGGCGGCAGGCAATCGATGTTCTGGGATCGATTTATCGCGTCTGGTTTAGACGCGATAAATCGATCCCGGATCGATCCCGGAAGTGCTCGCCGTCGACGCCGGTACTCCAGCTCGGCGAGAGGAGTACGCGGCATCGACGGGGGAGCCTGCCTGCCGCGTCTGGACCCGCGGTAAGTTCGGACTAAGGTACTTCGAATTCAGCTACGTTATTAACGTAGCTGAATTTGCGTACCTTAGTCCGAAGTGGGGGCTTAGTGGGGACCAGGCCTTTGAGAAGGTTAAGCGGTGAGCCTATGGGAACAAATATTTACTAATGGGCTCTTCACTTTACCAGATAAAGGTTATGAGCAGACAATGGCTGGAAGTTGAAGCTAGACCAATACACACTGGAAAAAAGGCGAGCATTTTTAACATCAGAGTTTGGAGCAATTCGCTGAGGCTTGTGCTGGATTTTCCACAACTGGCCTGTTTTAAAATCAAGATTGGGTGTTTTACTAAAAAATCTGCTCTAATTCCTATGGGAATTATTTTGAGGGACGTTCTATGGCCGAAGCAAAACAGAAAGTCAGACTGCAGTGGTTTCTTCTGGGCTTGGAATTTATGAATCTGTGACTCGCTGGGGGCGTTTGGAATTTGACCATTTTGCTTCCCTCTTCCTCCTTCCCTCTTGTCCCTTACATTGGTGCTGTAAGCTGAAGGGCATTGTGACTTTAGAGTGAATTCAGCCAGTCAGTGCTAACTCTCCACAGGTGATTTGCATAAGTCAGTAAATGAGCCTGCAGGTTTCCGTGGGAGCGATGCCCAAGGCAGGCCGCAGGCTTCGGGTTGATGCTCAGGGTTAGTGGAGTCAGTGAGTGACGGGGGGGCTGAGTTACCTCTGGGGTCACAGTGTTACTGCTCGCGTTCCTCTGCCTGCTGCACCGCCTGGGCAGTGACGGTCAAGGGGAAGGTTTTGTAGATTTGAAACTTATAAACCAGGAAGCGCAGAAGAGGAATGGCTTAGACAATTTGGCAGTAAAATGTAGGTTTTGTGGCAATATCCTGTGCAATTAATACTGGTTCAGGGATGGAGACAGCATTCCTGCCCCTCCTACCACCTCTTAGCTGGGCCTACATAAAAGAGACTAACTAGAGTTTTGTACACTTGTTTGTTTAAGACTGAGCAAATAAGGCACAACAAATTACTGATATGATGAATTCTGCTGCCTCCTCTCCTTGAAGAGAATATGAGCAGTTTATGATTCTCTCAAATGAAGTAGTTCTTCTAAAATCAAGGGGAATACCAATCAATGGCTTTTTCAGAACCAAAAACCCCCAAAAGAGATTTTTTTTAATTTAAACTGGATTTTTTAAATTTAAATTTAAAAAGTTTTTTTTTTTAAACAAACCTATCAAGTATAAAATTTGAAACTATGACAAGCTATGTTAAGGCCTATAGTTGCTCTAGCCTATTAAAGTAATTTAAATAAATACCTCTATGAAGTAGTCCATGTTTGCTGCCAAGTTTCAGAGGAAGCCAAACCACTGAACTGTTGGAAGTCATTGCCTAAGCACCTGGGGGTGCAGAAGTTGTTGAAATACTCAGCCAGATTTTGGCAGCAATAGCCTCTTCTGCAGGTGCAAAAAGAATATTTTCTTCATTTCAGTTGATGCAGCTACTTCATTCAAATTTAAGAAACTGATTGGGAGTTGAAAAAGGATGAAGGCTTCTTTTCCTCTTGTAATATATGAATAAACGCTAGAGAGGAGGAGATGTGAGCTACTACTTCTAAAATCTGGAAGGAGGTTTATGACCAGGAACAATCAGTTCAATGCACGAACTAGAGATACTTCTTTACCTCAGTGTGTTTGAAATGAAAAAAAATGTTTCAGTTAACCTTTTTGTTCTTATGTATCCTGCAAAACCAGCATGTTTTAATGGTTACCTATTCATAGAATCATAGAAGACTAGGGCTGGAACAGACCTCAGGAGGTATCTAGTCCAACCCCCCGGCTCAAAGCAGGACCAACCCCAACTTAATCATCCCAGCCAGGGCTTTGTCAAGCTGACCTTTAAAAACTTGTAAGGAAGAAGATTCTACCACCTCCCTAGGTAACCCATTCCTGTGCTTCACCACCCTCCTAGTGAAAAAGTTTTTCCTAATATCCAACTTAGACCTCCCCCACTGCAACTTGAGACCATTGCTCTGTGTTCTGTCATCGGCCACCACTTAGAATTTCATGAGAATCAATCTTTCATTAGGAAAATAACTCAAAAATACAAATACAAAACATTTGGAATGAAATCAATCCACCTTGATCTTTAGTGTCTGGGGGTGTGGGCCTCTGAGGCTAGACTGAGATCCTCATTGGCTAGAACCACCCAGGGAGCCAGTAACAAATTCCAGTCCTGTTAGCATCCAAGCCTCCATAATCGAAGGAATACCTGACAGCTGCGGGAGACAGAGGGGTTCTGAGAAGGTCTAACTCATGATTGCCAACACAGAGATGTGTTATTGGCTTTGGATGGGCGACAAGTAGCAAATGTGTCAGTCACTACAACAGGTCACCCTCGGAGCCAGGGAGACTGGCACTTCCCAGCTCTGGAAGGGAGTGTTCCTCTAGCGGTTAGTGCGGGAGCCTGGACAAAGGACTCCTGGGCTCCATCCTCGGCTCTATCCCTGACTCCCAGTGCAACCCTGAGGCAGTGGCTTTTCCTGCCAAGGCCTCTGTTTCCATCAGTGGGGCTGGAGACACTCCCCTAGAGCCCTTGGGCCATCACATTTCAGGAATGTGCGTGAGATACTAGGAGACCTTGAGATGGGAGGTGTCCTTCTGGCTGTCGGTCAGTGTTGTGAATCCCTGGCTGCTCGCCTGAGTTTATCCATCCCCTGGCAATAAAACATTGTCTTGTTTTCACAGTCACTTTCGATCTCCCGACTTCTACCCCCTGCCCTGCTGGCAGGGGATTCTGCAGCACCCCTTACAGGCCACCTGGGTGCAGGAGATCGAGGAGGAGGGTAAAGGTAGGACCAAGAGAAAACATCTGCCATCCAGCTCCATCCCATCTAGAGTAAGTAAGTGGAGTTCTCCAGAGCCGTCCCCAGTGTGGTGGAAATATCCCACCAATAGGGCTCCCAGCCCGTCCCTTGGCAGAGTTTGTTCCCCAGGTGGAGGGTTCCTGTGCCCTGGGGTGGGATGTGTGGGGAGGAGGAATTGCCTCAGCAGAGGGGAGGTGGGCAGGGGAGCAGGCAGGCCCCATTAATGAGAGGCTGCTTTGAAGCCAGACTCATGGCTCCTCCCCACTCAGTTCCAGGATGGAGCGGCTGAGGCAGATGCTCAGAAGGAAGGCCGGGCAGGTGGCTCCAGAGCCAGAGGGAAAGAACATCCGGCTTTCCCAGGAGGCGAGCGGCCCCTCTGTCCCCACGGGCGGGGAAGAGGCTGGTGGCCAGCATAAAGAGAGGAGCTGCCTGGCATGCTGGAGCAGGTGGACGACACCAGCTCCCCTAGCTGACCCTGAGGCACCTTCTGGGCCCAAATGCAGGTGGCCCCTGGTACAGCTACGGAGGAGGGAGCCAGGAGAGGGCAGGAGCCGGGCAAGGCAGCTCTGGGGCTCCCTTCAGAGGAAGCCAAGTAGCCAGGAGCTGCACCCCAGGGCCCAGCAGCAGCCACCCACCACCATGGCACCTGAGGAGCCCTGCGCCAGCCCAATCCTGGCCACTCAGGAGCCCCCTGCCAGCCCCACCCTGGCCACTCAGGAGTCTCCTGCCAGCCCAGAGCAGGAGATGAGCAACTGCGGACCAAACCCCTGCAGCTCCGCATACTCCCGAGGGGCCAGCAGCTCCTCCGCGGAGTCTCACAGGCCTGAGGTTGAAGGCTCCCTCTTTGCAGGTGAGGAGAGACCCAGGGGAAAGGGAGGGGGACTGGGGCGGTGGGGGACTAGTAACACCCTGTGCCCATCGGCTCGCCAAGGTGCCGGGACTGACCCATGTGAGCCCCACTAACACCAGTGGGGGGGGGGGCACAGCCACACCCCACGGCAGGGGATGCTGGGTGGAGTTGGGGATCTCCAGCCTCCCCTGATCATGTTGGGGGAGGGGGGGCTGACTGCCACGGGGCCCTGAGGCTCATGGGGCTGAGGGCGTCTCTCGCAGGGGCAGGGTGGGGCCCTCGCTGCCATGGGGCTCCTTACAGAGAAGGGGGAAACATGGAGCCTTCTCTGTCCACTGCATCCCCCCAGCAGCAGAAGGGATTATACTTTCTCCTTCCCTCCCTGGTGCAGAGCCCCCCAGTGCCCATGAGGACGAGGAGGAGGAGGAGGATGTGTCCCTTGAAGAAGAGACCATCAGAGAGATCCAGCAGTACCTCCAGGGCAGAGATGAGGTACAAAAATCCCCCAGCTGCACTGCCACTGAGTCCGTCCTGCCCCTTGTTCCATCCCCAACCAGGCAGGGGGGTTTTGTCCCAGAGAATCCCTCACCCCCAATGGGGGGACACGTCTCCTCTGTTATCTGGCACCCCAAAGTGGGGACATTTGTCCCACACAGGCCAAGGTTTCCGCTCCCCGCAGACACTGTCCAAGTTACAACCCCGGTCTGTGTCGGGCAACACTGGTTTCAGGAAGGGGCGGCTTTCCCTGTCCAACCCCATGGAGGTCCTGAGCCCTGGAGTTGGTTTGGGTTGGGCGGGGAGGTCCCTATGTAACAGGCTCTCTCTCTCTTCCCCCACCCCACTCCTAGCTGGTGCAGGACAGGGCCAATCAGCTCCGCTTCCTCGACGCTGTGCTGAGTCTGTGTGTCTTGGCACAGCAGCAGGGGCGGGACACCCTGGAGCCCCATATGTCCAAAGAGGCCCTTGTGGAGACCATTGCGGTGAGTGGGAGCCCGTGCCCGGCCCCTGGGGCGAGGGAGCCAGACATGGGAGGAAGCGTTAGTGGGGCCAGAGGGGGAAGCAGAGGACAGGGGTTCCTGGGGCTGAGGGCTGGGGAGCAGGGAAGGGGATAATTGTGACACTGATCAGGAGCTGGCAGTGGGGAATTGTAAGCCCGGAGGGGAAGGGAGGGGAGGGGAGGGAGGAATTGGGTGGGAGAGGGGGAAGGAAGTTTGATGGATGGGAGGAATGGGGGGGCCCAGCTGGTTGGGGGTAGGGGTGACACTGGCTGTTTCTGCAGAGCACTTTGGGCTCCTCCCTGGGAAGTGCCTGTGGGTCTGCGGGGCCTGGTCTCACACACGGTTTTGTTTCCTTGGGGGTCTCCCAGGAGCTGATTGAACATCTCCCTGTTGTGGCAGAGCCGAGCTCCGTCATTTCCAGCTCCATGGCCGCGGTTTACAAACTCAGGTACCAGGACCCTCCCGTCCAGCTGCCCTAACCCTGGTGCTGATCGGGCCCAGAGCTGGGAGTCACAGATCCTCCTCCGCCTAGGTTACCCCCAGCTGTGGCTGTTCCCACCCCCAGCAGAGGAGGCGGGAACGTCCATTCTTTCCTGGCTGGGGGGTTGATTTCACTCCAGGAAGGTTACAGTGGCCGTAGGGAGGGGATCACTGTGGGGGAGGGGGTCATGTCCATGGCAGTGCCAGCACCACGCTGGTGCTGCAAAGTGTACGACAGGCTCCTCTCTTCTTCCAGCAAACTGAAGCCGCCACTGTCCCTGGAACTGGAATCTCGCCTCCTGCGGGCTCTTCTGCACCAGACCTTCACCATGGGCACTGGGAACGACACCCCCCACTTCCGGGTAGGTCCTGATCCTACTTCTCTGTCCCAGGAGCAGGAGCAGGCTCTGGTCCCTGCTCCCTCACTTTGATAGAGCTGCTGAGAATAGGGGAGGGGTGAGCAGAGCTGGGAACAGGCCCGCAAGAAACTGGCAGTGGGGGCCCCTTCCCTCCAGAGGGGATTGCATTACCCCTCCGTGGCTGATCCCAGACTTTCCTCCTCTCCTCATTCTGTGCTCTGCTGCCTGGACTCTCCCGGGAATCCTACTTCCCACCCACTGCAGTTTGGCTGTTCCATAGTCTGCTGGGTACCAGGCCCTGCGCAGAGAACTGCTAAGAGCAAGGATTGAAGAGGCAGCAGGCATCCGGCCATGAACTTTTGCTTAGTGTCCCTGGAGTGATGTGAATGGGAGAGGCCAGGATGTGCCTTTTGAGTCTTGCCAGGGCTCCTAGAGAATCCTCCTAATTGTCCCCTGACTGGTGTGGCCCCATGTCCCTTGACTGGCGGGTGCTCTCTCCTCTTGCAGGCTCTGCACAAGAGCTATTCGCAGAGCCTGGACATCATGCTCAGGGGCCTGCTGACCGAGACCCCCAGCTTGGAGAAGCTGCAGCACCTCTTGGAGGTGAGTAGAATGGGACGGTCTGGGGTGGAATTGCCCCTGAACCCCGTGGGAGGGCAGCAAAGGAGAGATTAGAAGAGCCACATTTCCATTGTGTCCTTCCAGCTTGGACCCAGCCGGCCACACTTTCCCAGAGCTGCCAGTGCAGGGGGAAGGAGCTGGGACTGTCAGCCAGAGCTCTGCCCGATTGCATTAAGCACTAACAGTGAGCACCAGGCCTGGCTGGGGACTGAGAGACTGAAACCCCTGTGAGATGCAGGACATGGGCCTCTGAGAAAAGTCTCTGGCTCCTCTCTAGGGAGACCCTGAGATACAGGAGGAGCCTCAGGGAATCAGCTCTTCTGTCCTAGGGACACTGCAGTTCCCGGAGGGATTGTTCTCACGGCCGTTCCATCCATGCTACCAAGGCCTGTGCAGCTGGGGTCTGGGGTCCAGGGCATGTGCCTTGATCCTGACGTGCTGTTCATGGATCAGGGGTTCAGGGCAAATGGACCAGCCCCAAGACTGACCATTGTCCCAGCCTGGAGAGACGATGAGCTTGTGCCCAGCAAGATGTGGGCAGTGTCATGGACCCCCTTTTCAAGCTCTGCGACCAGGGGTCAGCTATTCCACCCTGAGCACAAGGTCTAAGCCCCATGGGGAGTGGGAGAAGCTCGTTTGTAGAGCATGTACGCCTGACCGCTGACCCTCCCCTGCCTCCTTCTCCCGCAGCACGTCCATGTCTGGCTCCAATCAAAAAGGGCCCGGGAGAGAGCTAGGGCCATACGGAGCAGTGCTGCGCTGCTTGAATTTGCCAGCTCCCTGCCTGGATTTGACGTAAGTGACCTTTGACCCTAGCATCCTGCAGAGTCAGGGCTTGAGTCAAGTTCCTCATCCTCTGGCTAATTGGTCCCCCCTGGGTCTGCAAGGGACTGCGTTCCATAGGCCACTGGCTGGCAGATTTGTGCCTGGCCTCAGGGTCCTTGTTATTCTGGAGCAGCTAGGCAGTGAGTGCTCATAGAGGGCCTTTGCCCTGGTCCCTTTGCTCCAAGCTCCCTTGGGGGCAGAGAGCTCTCGCTCCTCTCGCCCAGCGCCTCCTACAGAGGGGTGCGAGCAGAGCACTGGCCCAGGGGCGCTGGGGAGCTGAAGGGAGAATGTTGATGGATTCCCCTCTCCTCCTCCTTCCACCAGACCTCCTCGGACTTCTCCAAGGCAGGCGACTTTGTGCTGCAGCTGGGTCTCCATGTAGCCCACCCAGCCAACGACATCAGCCAGCAAGCCAGGGTTGGGATACATGGGCTGCACAGGCTCCTGGTGCAGAAGAGGGGTAAGAACCCAGCTGGGCAATGGGACCCCATGGAAACAAGCCTCTCGGAGACTAGCTCCATCTGGCCATTGGGACGCCAATAGAACTAAGGCCTCTCTGTTTAGACCCACTGTAGCGGGGAAGAGGAACCCTGATAGAAACAAGGCCCCTCCTTTGAGACTCCCTCTGCTGGGCAATGGGGCCCTACAGTAAGAAGCCCCCTCCTCTGAGACCGATCCCACCTTAGATGATGACTCTTTCTCTTCCCCTCTCTCTGAATTAGGGAGATGAGTGTGAAAGTGCCAGGGAAATTGGCTGCTTTATTTCAGAGCCCGGCTCTGTCCCCCAGCCCAGGGAAATAGCCCACCCACAGGGCAGCCAGCTCGTGAGGGGACAGGAACGGAGCTATTGAGACACATGGAGGGAAAGAGCCCATCATGAGGGCAGGGGCAGGAGCAGGGACCACAGGGGATGGACACAAAGCTTGTAGGGTGTCACCAGTTGGGTAGTCAGGGCCAGATCCTGACTTCAGTGGGTGTGGGGGGTTCTCAGTATTAGACACCACCATTAACAGGCACCCACTCCCAGAGCACAATGACTCTAAGGGTCACATGATTACTGTAATGACTGAAACAAATCCCCCTTCTGGTACTAAACTGCCTGGTATGGACCCTGCGATTCCATTGGGCCGTGGATGCCACGAGGACCCTGGCCAGTGTGCACCCAGAAGGAAAGCGGCAGTGAAAGCAGAATGCCAAACCTCCCCAATGGGTGTGTCTTTCTCCCCCAGGGCTCAACATCACTGTGGGAAGAGAGCTGTGGTGCCAGGACAAGCTCCAGGACACTGAGCGTGTGCGGTACAAAAACCTGGCCAGGGTGGGAGAGGTAAGGACTCTCTGCCGGTGCATTGCAGCAGCTCAGGTGTGGAGCTGTCTCCCCCTGCAGTGAGTGTGTCATGGACACAGGGCAAGAGCCTGCTACTTATTTCCAGCAGAGTATGTGAGGCTCCTGGGAATGTCAGTGGGGTGAGGCGTGGGAATGAACCAGATCTAAAAGACCCCTCACCTCTAGCTGGTGAGCTGCAGGAGATATCGCTGCTGGGAGCAGTAGAGTGTCTGGGTGAGCTGGTTTCAGAGTGCGGAGACACATTCCCAGCATCTCATGGCACCTGCGGTGAATCCTGCTCCAGAAAGAGCTATTGGAGGCCTCAGTGCCTGCAGCCTCTTACTGAAGGGGGTTCCTTGGTCCATGGGACCCCAAAGGTTGGCTGCCCCAGGACTCTTCTCCACCTTGTGAGCCACCGGAGGGATTTGGAGCCTGGTTCTGAGCCATTGCAAGGGCTCTGGTTCTGTTGGTTTTAGGTCTTTGGAGAGATCTTCACGGAAGATCAGAAAAAAACTTTTCTCCAGGCGGCGCTGCAGGCCATAGACCACCCCCAGATCCGTGTCAGCCAGCCTGGGCTGATGCTCACATACTCGATCCTGGGGAAAGCCGGCCAGCTGATAGGGGACGAGGTAACCAAAGAGGGATCAACTGGGGAGGGAACCCCAGGGCCTTTCACCTCCAGGCCATTGAAAATCACTCCCATCCCATCCCCATGCGCTGACCAGGGAGCAAGGAGAGGATGAACCCAGGCAGGTGCCATTGGTAGGTGCCAGCTTGTCCCCTGAGCAGCTCAAAGCAGGGCAGACCCAGCTCTCCAGCAAGGCTATTTCCTATCAGGCATCACATCAACACGACACGCTGCCATTGCTCATGCTAGGGGCTGCCAACTCCCCTAGCCACCTCTGTGAGCCTTCCATCCCCTCCGGGCCTCAGGCCAGTTCCTAGTGCTCTGGTATCGTGTTATCACAGCCCCCACCTGCTCTGGGAGAACTGGACGAGTCAGTCAGCAGAGGCTGCTCAAGTGCCCCATTCCCCAGAGCTACTGTCCATGGCATCACGTTAAGGACTGGGGGTCCCTTGGGGAAAGGTGTCCACTTCCTCTCACCCCCCGGCACTACTGCCCAAAGCCTCCCACCCCCTCAGCTGGAGGGGGCGAGGGCGGCTGAGGGGATTCTGGGGAGCGGAGCTGAATCCCCAGCTGGGTTGGGAGGTAGAACAGCTCTCGGGGGGGGGACTGAGAGGAGTGGGGGCAGGAGTTCATTCCACAATGGTGGGAGAGGGGATGGGAGTCACTAGAGAAGAGACAAGATTTCTCCTCGGGGGTTGGCTGGGGGAATCCGTCCCTCAGACATGGGGAGGGGTGGGGAGGAAATGTTGCTGGCTCCCGGTGCCGTTAATACCCTTCGTTCTCGTGGGTGTCCAAGTCTCTGATTGATCCTTGTTCCCTTGCAACAGGAGGAGATTGCAGAAAATGTGATGCATGAGCTCTTTGAGATCAAGATCATGCGCCAGGTGCCCAAAGCACTGGAGGGGCTGTGCTCTGGGGCAGACCTGAAGATCTCCCCCCCCCGCTACACATGACCAGAAGCTCCCAGCCCCTGCCGCAGGTACTGCTCTGTCTCACTGTGCCTGGGGGAGAAGGGCTGGGGGGAGCAGCCATAGAGCCCACAGCACTGAGAGAAACCAAGGCTGAGCACCTCACTCTCAACACCCTGCCCCACCCCGACCCCTGGAGCTGGGGCCAGGCCAGATAATGGTTCGGAAGAATCAGGCTGTGGGGCTGGCCCAGAAATGAGAGCATCCGCAGAACCAAGGGTTATGCTCAATAGCCATTGCAGTCTGGGAGGGGTGGCCTGACATGGAGCCCCTCCCCTGTGGTCACTGCTCAGACCTTCCCAGGGCCCGTGTCACCCCTGACGCAGCGAATGTCTGACCATCCCCCATCTCGGGCCCAATCCACCCACCTGGTATCTGAATCCTTCCCAGCCAGGAATGAAACTCGCCCCTAACAGTCTGGGGCAGGGAAGGATCCTCCCCATCTGGCAGGTGGGAACTGAGACGTAGAGGAAGGGCTGTGGGCCTGGTCACACAATCCTGGGTGGAGATCTGGGAAGTGGACTGGGTCCCAGCCTAGAGCCTTTCCCCCAGGGGCACTTTCACTTTCTGCCCTTTATTCTCCCCTCCAGCTAGGGGGTCTGTGAGTGTGAAATGAACAGGGAGGGTGATGGGGTCCTGGCACATAGCCTGGATGGGAGCTCCCCTTGGCTTGGACCCCAGGGTCAGAGACATCTTGGTCATCCTGCTGTCCTTCTTTTATTGCTAGGAAGGGAGTCCACCGATGAGGGGTCTGTAGGGCTCCAGTAAGCCATCCTCATTCCCGCCTGCATGTACCACCCTGCCCTGCCCTGCCCTCCGGTTTCCTCGCTGTTGCCTCTGGCTTGACTCTTGACTCAGGTCTCTGGCTATGACTTTGGCATGACCCTTCTTGGCTCCAGATTTTGGTTATGAACCCCGGCTCAGTATTTTCCTTGCCTTTCTCTAGCCTCGCTCCAGTCCCTCCACCCACCCGCTCCAGCATTGCCTCCTCCTCCTGATCTTCACCAACCCCTCGGATTTTGACTCCCCGGATTTGACCTTCGGCGTGTCTATGGACTTTGGCTTGGGCATGGACTTGGATGATCTTTGGTCTGAACACCCGGCTTCGACCTCTGGCCTGGACTTGGACACTGGCTCTGGTTCTGCTTCTGCTTTGTTGATGGACTCTGATCTCAGTTTTGATCCTGGTGTGTCCCTGGACCTCGATTCTTGCATCACTCTTAGCCTAGGTGCCATCCATATGCAAAAGGGGACCCATCACACCAGGTGTGAACCATGGCCTCACTACATGAGCCTGGCCCGGTGCTGCCCCTACTGGAGTTGTGCAATGGAAATGACTGAAAATGTAGGGGTTCCTTTAAACAACCTCCACCACCATTCTTGACTTGGACACCCGGCCGTAGTATAATGGCCCTACCGTCAATCAAACCCTAACCCCCCCCTTGATTCCTTAAGCCCAACCCCTTGACCCCTTAGTCCCTCCCACCTGTCACCGGAAATCCTGCCCCATGGGGGTATTACTTCCGGGGTCAAGGCGGCCACATGACCAGACGCAAGGTGTGTCATGTGACACCTCTAAGAACTCCTCCCATCACCCTCTACCAATCAGAATGGGTTTCATCCCAAAAGGACCACCCCGAGAGGAGATTTGACCAATCAGGGTGCCTTCCGGGGTGGGGTGACCTGTCCAGAAGTGGGCCGTGTGACCCCTCTAAGAACTCCTCCCACCATCCTCTACCAATCAGGATGGGTTTTGTCTTGAAAGGACCATCCCAAGAGGAGATTTGACCAATCAGGGCGAGTTCCGGGGCAGGGTGACCTGTCCGGAAGTGGGCCGTATGACCCCACTAAGAACTCCTCCCAAGGCCCTCTGCCAATCAGAGTGCAGCACCATTACCCCATCAGTCCCAGCGCTGGACAGAAGAGGCCATCTCTTACCAACAACACATGTTTTAGAAATTGTGGAAAGGCTGCTGAGAGGAAAGATGGACTCCTTCACCACCCCCGTGAAAACTTTGGACTTTGTTTTAGCCCCGAATGTCTTTGACCATACGCAGAGAAAGCGCTACATCAGCAACAGTTCGAGGAGGAGGAGGGAGCGACCGAGGGGAGCCCTTTGGCCCAGCCGTTGATGGATATGCCGGAACCCGAACCCAAAACCAAACTGCTTGTGAGACACCCCGATGAGCATGGTGCACTCTCTTCGTCCACCCCCTTAGAGGTGAAATGCGATCACGGCTTGCGGGAGTCACCGGCGGACAAGGTGAACGGAAAAGACCGCGCTCAGGTAAATGCACGATTAAGAAGAGACGGTCGAGGTCTTGCGGCCAGCATAGATCTTTTGGAACACCTCATTGCCCATGACGGAAGATGGTACGTTCAGTTCCGCCATGGCATTCAGAAACACACCCCATCGTTTAGGTACATGTCTGCTAGGAACAGAGCGCGTCTGGGTGACGGCCCTGCCTAAGTCGAGCATGTTAGAACCATTAGCCACAGAGCTTTTATACACAAAAGCCCCTTTATCGTTCCATGAAGAGATATTTTCATCCTGGCCCAGTTTATTTAGCAATACTAATGCATTTTTCTTATAACGCTTATTCACGTGATCCAACACCTCCTGAGCAACAGAGTCTGAGGTCTTTGGTGTTTCTGGGGGTTTGGCAGTTACACTCTGTTCCTGTTCTGGTAGAAACAGACTTATTTTCCCTTTATCCGCATCGTTCTGCTTCACGTACATTAGGTACTTTTGAAGCCCGGCGCTGTAAAGTTTAGCCTTTTCGTATTCGGCTAAGTCAGTTCTTTGAAGAACAGACTTCATTTCAGCATCCAGTAAGCGAGTTGCGGTCATTCTAATATTTTCCTCTGCCAGAGGGAGAGCCCTTAATTGCTCCAACTGGCGGCTGGGCACCAGGTACATTTTTTCTGCATACTCCATTATCGATTAGTTAAAAGCCCCGTTATCAGAGGGATAGCAAAACTTAACAGAGGGCCGATAAACCCCCCAGACTGCTTCACCAGATGCTTCTTTCTTTTAAGTGAAACCCTTTTATTACATAAAGTTTTTATAAGCGTGCGTCTCTTTTTCAGCACGCGCACTTGATTCTGTGTTAAAGGTACGTTTCCTTTGAAGGTATTGAGCGCTATTTCTGAGATGGCCACTACTACATCGTCAGAGGCCTAACACAGTATAGCCCTCCTTTGCTGCGGGGACGATTTGCTAAGTCATTTTAAAAGGCCCAGGTTTCTCTTCACGCAGCTAGACAGGTTTTCGGTCAGCAGCCCCGGCTGTTAAAAGGGGGCCTGCCAATAATTCATCTCTTTTTATACCCGGCTGTTGTTCTTTTCAAAGTATAAACCGCCGGCCAGTCTGGAGGGAAAAGACCAGTTCTTAGTCTATAAGCTTCTGGTGTGGAAGGATTTAAATCCACCACCAGGTAGCCATAAGGTCTTTTGGTAGCATCCTCAAAAGCTTCTAGAAAGAATTGAGCTTTGCCGGGGTACATTTGCCGAGCGAGCGTAGCGATTTGTCATTTATCCCTGGGCTTTTTGAACAGAACCATGTACTTTGTGTTTAGGTGAATCGTGCGACTCTTTTTTCCCTGACAAACTCCAGCATCACAGGAGTTTTCAGTCCTTCATTTTTTATTCACACCCCCTAGAGCGCATGCACTGGGTTTGTGAATGTGTGTGGTTCTGTGCACATTCAGAGCCCCTAGAGCGCATGCTCTGGGTTTGTGAATGTGTGTGGTTCTGCGCACGTTCAGAGCCCCTAGAGCGCATGCTCTGGGTTTGTGAATGTGTGTGGTTCTGTGCACATTCAGAGCCCCTAGAGCGCATGCTCTGGGTTTGTGAATGTGTGTGGTTCTGCGCACGTTCAGAGCCCCTAGAGCGCATGCACTGGGTTTGTGAATGTGTGTGGTTCTGCGCACATTCAGAGCCCCTAGAGCGCATGCTCTGGATTTGTGAATGTGTGTGGTTCTGTGCACATTCAGAGCCCCTAGAGCGCATGCTCTGGGTTTGTGAATGTGTGTGGTTCTGCGCACGTTCAGAGCCCCTAGAGCGCATGCACTGGGTTTGTGAATGTGTGTGGTTCTGCACACGTTCAGAGCCCCTAGAGCGCATGCACTGGGTTTGTGAATGTGTGTGGTTCTGCACACGTTCAGAGCCCCTAGAGCGCATGCACTGGGTTTGTGAATGTGTGTGGTTCTGCACACGTTCAGAGCCCCTAGAGCGCATGCACTGGGTTTGTGAATGTGTGTGGTTCTGCGCACCTTCAGAGCCCCTAGAGCGCATGCTCTGGGTTTTGTGAATGTGGGTGTTTTCACTCACAGTTTCCTCAGGGTTTGGTGTGGCAGTGGCCGCTAAGGAACTGGAGTTGTGGTTGTGTTGTTGCAATACCTCGGGGAGGACAAAAAAAAAAAATTTTTACAAAACTGAACTTTACCATCCTTCTCACCCACACCTATGTATTTACTTAAAATACAAAACCTCATAGAACAACCAAACCAATAAGCAAAATATATTTATGGGGCTTCATCCATCCATCAATTACTGATGCTGGTGAATTTTCCTTTTCAGATGTCTCTTTCCTTTTTCTTTTGAGCTTGTTTTCCCTCTGGTCTAAGGATCTCTCATGTTTTGACCGTACTGCGGAGCAAACAACATTATTATAAAACACATGAAACCATCTTGTAAACTTAAAAAATAAAATATTCATTAAGGTGTTTTTCTATTTAAAAAGTCACAGCTTTAAAACAAATAATCCATTTCAGGCTGTACAACAAACACAGGTTTTGAGTTTATTTCTACCACTTAAAAAACAAAACAAAACAAACAAACAAACAAACAAACAACAAAAAACCCACAAACATTTTTTTTAAAAATACATCTCATTTTGCAGAATAAAAAACCAAACTGCTTTTAAAATCCATTTTAAAACATATTTTGCACAGTAAAAAACCTTGTTAGTTTGAAACAAACCAAGTACTTTTTAAAAACCTACACCTATGACTTGCACAGACCCCTCTCTCACACAAAACAGCAGCTTTATAAAACACACCAAACCAAATTTGCAGCCCTATACTTTTCAATAACCCGCCCCCCCTCCCATGCATTTAAATGGCCCATGCTTGTTCTGTCCCCCAGCCATGTGTGCTTGGGCCTTTGGGTTAGTTAGTATTATTCCCCCAATTGCCTCAAACCCATTTTAAAAACACATCACATTATCCACAGTAAAAAAACCTGTTAGTTTGAAACAAACCAAGTACTTTTAAAAAACCTACACCTATGCCTTGCACAGACCCCCTCTCACATAAAACAGCACATTTTTTTAAAAAATACTTTTCAATAACGCCCCCACGCATTTAAAAGCCAATTTCAAAAAAGTTCCCTTTCACTATGGGATAAAGTGTTGCAAGCACATGCTTGTTCTGTTCCCCCCCATGTGTGTTTGGGCCTTCAGGTTAAAGAACAAGAACAAATTGTAGTTAGTATTGCCACCAAATCCCTATACAACCTGTGTAATACCTAAAGTTTTTTAAAACAGTATTAAGTACAACTATAGTTAAAATGGTTTTTACCTTGGCCTGTTGGTGAACTGCAGCTTAAAGTTACTGGTTCCATGCTAAGCAGATCACACTGCAATGAAGTTAGACACCATTATTTTCCTAAGACAGCATGGGCAAAGAGTGGCATTTCAGAGTTAAAGACAGCAAGCCGTACCTCTTTCTGAAGTCCAGCAGCCATTCAAGAAAGTTTCTGTTGAAAAGGACAGTCTCCAACATACCTGAGCTTTTTATAGCATCTTAGCCCATTGTTTCAAACAGACTTCAACATAGTAGCTAGCCGGTTAATTTAATCACCACAGCTCTGAAAGAATAGATCCTTAAGGACTTTAGGCACCTCTCCCATAGCACACCCTTTTGTGATCTGGGGTGGGGGAACCAAGTTGTCTGCACAACAGGGCTATTTTTTTTCCTGTAAGTTAAAATAAATTTTTCTGTAGGGCCTTCTTACAGTATTGAACAGTACCCATTTCCAAGTGGGGGGCCCTTTGCAGATATCAATGAATGTCTTGGGGCTTGGGTTTTTTTTTATTAAACATGTTTCTTTCATGCTTAAAGGTTGGGGTGGGGTGGGGGGGGGTTCTAGAAAGAATGACCCATAGCAATCAACCAACTCCAGGGCCATATTTAAACCATCCAATAGTGTCCCACCAACTCCTGGGGTCATATTTAAACTGTCCAATAGAGTTCTGCCAACTCCAGGGGTTATATTTAAACTGTCCAATCGCATCTGCGAATTCCTGAGGTTTTATTTCATTTCATATTAATCAGAACTCACCATCCACACCCACCCACGCCCCTTACTATGGGTGCACCCCCATCAAATTTAACCCTATGGCAACAAGGGTAAGTAATCGCAGTCACCCTGGCTATTCAGTGAGGGGGGGAGGTGTAGTTAAACCCATTCAGTGCCACTCTATTGTACTCAAACACATGTCTGAACAAGCCCTGTTTGTTTTATTGTAAGCACATTTTTTTAGGATTTTTTTCCCCCTCCCACAACATACATTTCAGCTTTTTGCTGTAAATGGGTCACTTTTACACAAAAAAACCCACAAGAGCTAGGTTCTCACAAACAATTAATTTTTTTATTTAAAAGACATACAGCTCCTTGAAAACAAACCAAGATGCTTCATTAAAACTTTCAGAAAAGAAATAGTGTAAGCACCCTACTGCTTGTTTTTAGATTTACACAACCCCCAGTTCCTAACCCATTACACCTCCTCCTCGACCGTCGATTCTTAATCATTCATTTACCTGTGCGACGTCTTTTCCATTCACCTTGTCCGCCGGTGACTCCCCCAAGCCGTGATCGCATTCCACCTGTAAGGGGGTGGACAAAGAGAGGCCTCGGGGCTAAAACAAAGTCCAAAGTTCTCATGGGGGTAGTGAAGGAGTCCATGTTTCCACTCAGCAGCCTTTCCACGATTTCTAAAACACGTGTCCTTGGTAAGAGATGGCCTCCTCTGTCCAGCGCTGGGACTTATGGGGTAATGGTGCTGCACTTTGATTGGCAGAGGGCTTTGGGAGGAGTTCTTAGTGGGATTGTACGGCTCACTTCCGGATGGGTCACCCCGCCCCGGATCTCGCTCTGATTGGTCAAATTCTCCTCTTGGGGCAGTCCTATCGGGGCAAAACACATCCTAATTGGTAGAGGGCGGTGGGGGGAGCTCTTAGAGGCATCACACAAGCCACTTCCGGACGGGTCACCCCACTCCGGAACTCACCCTGATTGGTCAAATCTCCTCTTGGGGTGGTCCTTTCGGGATGAAACCCATCCTGATTGGTAGAGGGTGGTGGGAGGAGTTCTTAGAGAGGTC
Source organism: Emys orbicularis (assembly GCF_028017835.1). Taxonomy (NCBI): domain Eukaryota; kingdom Metazoa; phylum Chordata; order Testudines; family Emydidae; genus Emys; species Emys orbicularis. Next base: position 147,057,333 of record NC_088686.1, read on the forward strand.
ACATGACACACCTTGCTTCCGGTCATGTGGTCACCTTGACCCCGGAAGTAACACCCCCATGGGGTGGGACTTCCAGTGACAGAAGGGAGGGACTAAGGGTCAAGAGGTGGGGCTTAAGGGGTCAAGAGGCGGGGGTTAGGGTTTGATTGATGGTAGGACCCTTATAGTACTGCCGGGTGTCCGAGTCAAGAATGGTGGATGGAGGTTGGTTAAAGGAACCCCTACATTTCCATTGCACAACTCCAGTAGGGGCAGAACCGGACCAGGCTCATGTAGTGAGGCCATGGTTCACACCTGGAGTGATCTGGCCACTTACTTGCGGAGAGCCTGCTTTTATGCAAAAAGTTGCACAACCTGATGTCACATGCTGCAACTGATAATTAGGTCCAGTGGTAGGAGCCTAGGTCGCAGCGAGGTGCAGGATGGCACCTAGGCTAAGACTGGTGCTAGAATCAAGATCCAGGGACACACCAGGATCAAAACCGAGATCAGAGTCCATCAACAAAGCAGAAGCAGAACCAGAGCCAGTGTCCAAGTCCAGGCCATTACCCCCTGCTGTGAATCTCACAATTGTTGGCTCCCAGGAAATCTGCAAAGGTTTTCATCAAACTTCATCTGCAAGGATTTCCAATCTAACACTCATTTGGGCAAGGGACAAATGGAAGACAGATTTCAAAACACACTATGGACATTTTAATTGTCTGATATGCTATTGGAGCTAACTAACGGTCCCCTGACCTTGCAACCCTTCATCAGTGATGTATCTGGGAGCAGTGTCATCTATTCAGGTGACATACTCCTCTTTTCGGAGAATCCAGAGCAGCACACACACCTCATCTGGACCTGGAGAGGTTTTGGCAGCGTGGTCTCAACACAGAATTGGAAAAGCGTACCTCCAGCCAACTCTCCACAGAGTTTTGGGGGTACATCCTCTCCCCAGAAGGTGATACGATTGATGCAAATAAGGTGGAAGCCATTCATAAATGGGACAAAGTTTGAAGTCCTCAAGAAGAGCAGCGCTTCCTAGACTTCACCAGCTTTACTGCTGCGTCGGCCCAGGGTTCTCAGAGCCAGTAAACCCCACGAGAGCTCTCCTCCACAAAATGGCCACATTCGTTTGGTCATCCAAGTTCCAACAAACCCGCAAACAGCTCAGAATTGCCTTCACCACTGCATCTATTTTGACGCACAGCATTCATCATGGAAGTAGACGCATCTACTATGACCACCAGGGCCTGCTTTGTTTGGTGCTGCCAGATGTGGGCTGAAATTCAGACCTAGCTTGACTCACGTGACTTCTGCGCTTTCACCAATTGTCTGATATGGGCAGACTCATTAAAATACAGTGTATTTCTCTAGGGGACAGGGGATAATCACATGCAGATGCATTATCTTTAAAAGTTTTGCGAAGGTTTTTGCCACTGGGGGGATATGGGCTCTGTGCCTGATGTAGAACCCATCCCTTGCCTCCCCGACCCAGCACCTGCTATAGGAGGCAGCTTGGAGCAATCCAGGGGAAGGACAGGGTGTGGTTATACTGTGCTGGTGGAATGGCCTGGAGTAGGTTTAACATCATTCTCATCACTGATTCCCAAGGGGCTGTAACAGCACGGCGGAGAGCGTGACTTGGTCCCTGGCATGCAGCATCTGCTCCAGCAATGGTACCTGCCATGTTCCATCCTGTTTGCCGGGCCAGGGTGCTACTTGCAATGTATGATGCTGGTTTTCCAATTTATTTGAACTCTGAGAGCATGACCTTATGCCTGTGAAACTTCACAGCTGAATTAAATGTGATTTATGGATGGTTCTGAACAGCCGCCTTCCGACCAGACTGGAGTCTAGAACTTGAAATACCAGGAAAGCTGGTGGGTGCACATGTTCAGGGTTCCCCTTTGGCCTTGGTTCTAGAGCTGTCTCCTCTCAAACCCGCACTCCTCCCCTGCTCATGACCTCCTCCCAAGCACCCCCTCATGGTCTGAGTGGTTCTGCAGCAGCCTGCCATCCATCTCTCCCTCCTCCAGGCTCCCCAGCAGCACTCACAACAGATCAGGCTTGCCAGACGGGTTTTGTTTATTTTCCAAGAGACAAACCAAAAGGAGAAGAACAGCATAAGGCAATTTCACTGCTGGCCTTAGTCTCTGCTCTCTGGGTCTTTCCCCCAAGGTTATTGCCAAACTCTGTCTCTAGCCGTCCTTGCAGCTCCTTCCTTTCTCTGCAGCTCCTGCAACTCTCTCGGTCACTTCCTCTTCAGCTCCTTGCTGATCAGTAAGAGAATCAGCTGATCCCTGTTCAGGTGGGGCTTCTTAGCAGCTAGGGTTGGCTGAGCTCAGGCCTCCAGTTTTTAAAATGCCAAGCCATCCCATGACGGGGCTATTTACAGGGACAGGCCATAATCAAAAATCTAGTCCTTTTCTACATCACCTCCCTCCCTCTCTGTTTTACCAGTACAGGTAGCACCAATACCATGAGTGTTTCTTTCTCCCATTCCATTCTTCGTGTGTTTACATATTGCTCCTTCTGCATGGAACATCCTCTCCATGCAAGTTCCCCAATCCACCACCCTTTCTTTAATAATAATAATAATAATAATAATAATTAATAAATAATTGACTATTCATCAAAAGAAAGAAAGAAAGAAATTCCTAGTTCTTACATATCCTGCTTTTTTTGTATGTGTCTGTCTTCCTTAGATCATAGGGTCTTTGTATTAGGGAGTGTCCTTACTTTTTCTGTCTTGTAAAGCACATACTATTGACACTGAACAGATAAATAATGGATACATCACACACACACACACACACACACAAAACCCAAATCCTTTTGTCATAAAGGTTGGTCTCATCAGTAAAGTAAGCTATAAAAATTAGGAAATGCACAAAGGACTAAAAGGCTGCAAAGTCAAGCACTCTCAAGTTAGGAAGTACCAGACTGAGCATTGCCCACGCAACATTAACTCTGCAATAAATGAGGCAGGGATCCTACAGACAACAGACTCCTTCAATACACAGCCCCAGAGCAGACAATCCTGTGCACTGAATAAGGAAGGGGTCCCGTGGAAAAATAAATATGGGATCATGTCATTAAAGTCTGCATTACCATGGAAATGACAAGAGGACTGAATTAAGTGTGCCAGGGCAACACTTCTTTGGACATTTGCTAACCTGAGAATGGAAAACTTTGTAACCTTTTAATCCTTTTTAAAACCTTGACTTTGTATTTCCTAATTAGTTTATTGATGAAAGCAAACTTAAGTAAAGTTAAATGAAGGGTTTTTTGTTTGTTAATTTCCTTTGTATTTAATAGAAAGAAAATATTTTATTTATGTGCTGTTTAAACAATGAAGCTCTTACTCATGTGTTGTTTTCATTATATATTTGATTGCCATTGTTATCTTTGTGACAATGCCTGTTTCACCACTCAGTGCTGTATTGATCAGAGTATTGAAAGTAATTAAATTAAACTGTATTAAAACAAAACTCATTTTATGCAACTTCTGTTTCAGTGAAAGTTCTAAGCTATAACCCTGAATGTGTAAGAAGCAGATAAACAATATCCAAGAAAAAGAGCTGGAATTTTGCATCTTATTTTCACCTAGCCCTTACTAAGGAAAGTAGCAAACAACTGCCCTTTCGAAAAAAACACTGTACCCTATCACAGTACAAACCCAAATGAGCACAGCAGGAGGCTGTCCTGCTTATCCAAATCTGGCCCTGTTTCATTACAAACTTCCTTTCTGTGATGATGTTCTGGGGGCAATCAGTTGTCAAAGGTAACTGTTGCCATGGTAGACAGGTTGCTAGCCTTCTCCCCAAGTATGAAAATGAACTGGAGGGAGGGAGTGCTGAGTGGTGGATTATCTCTGATGTCACAATGCTACTGCTCAGGCAGCACCAGTGGGCAGCAAATGTGCAGTGCGTATGTGTGTGTGGGGGGGGGGATGGGAGGGGGACAGGCTTTCCCAGTGCTCCTCTTTTTGCAAATTTCCTAAAGAAGCCAACAACATAACTACACAGAATACACATTAATGATGATTCCACACACATGATAATTAGTAGCTGAAATTTGATTCAAATCCCGAATGGCATGTTTAGAAGCAAGGGTTCCAAAAAAGGAGAAACCTTGTAAAACAGAAAATTTTGATGCTCTGCTGTATTTGTGGTTGTGTTAAAAATTGAATACTGTGACTTTAAATTTTGGGCACGTTTCCTGGACCTGCTTGCATGCTAGGGAGCTCAGTAGGGCAGCACACAATCAGGGCTTAGCAGCGGTCAGTCAGCAGGTACCCAGTGAGTTGTGCCTCTCTGTAATTGGCAGTAGTCTATGTTCTCTCCCTCTGATTTTTGGGTTGTTATGTATTATTGTTCTGGCTCCTAAGAAACAAATTAGCAAGACATTGCGAACTTCCAGCAGGAGTATTTTATGTTTTCTCTAACTTCTCTGCTTGTGTGCCACAAAACATAAAAGACACAATCTCATAAAAAATGAAATAAAATTCTGAAGCCAAATGCCCTTTTGAAACAGAAAAAAATGAAACCATTTCATTCTGGTAAGGTTGATCTTATCGAAGCACTTCACTTTTCCTTTCCCTTTCACAGGGAGGAGCCTAAATTAGGTTTCCCTAAATCCATGATTGGAATAGCGAAGCGAAGCCTCACTAAAAGCCAAGCAGCTCGGAAAGAATGGTATGCGCACAATACAGTAGAACCCTGTTTATCCGACCCTCCATTATCCGGTTCTCCATATTAACCCAACAACCAGAACACACAGGTCCAGAAATGAGCAGTATCTGCTATGGTCACTAGATGGCGCTGCAGCCTCGCACTTTCCCATTCATCCGATTATCCGAAGTTTTGGTTAACCAATCTGGCCCTGGTCCCAATTAGATGGGATAAACGGGGTCCTGCTGTCCTTGTGAGTGATCATTTGATGCAGGTGATCTGCTGCAGTTGTTACTCCTCGTGGAAAAGTACAAATTGCAAAACTGATGGGAGGGGCCTTCGGAGGTGGTAGGGAGGGGTCACGCTGTTACCTGCAATGTACACAGGCCCTGCAGCAGGGATGCACCTCGGGCTGTTAAAAGTGCATCACAATAGTGAAGCTGTTGTCAAGATGATATTCTGTGCAGAGGATTGTAAGACAGCCCCTTACGGATCTGATGCCTGAATTCCACAGGGATATCCCACTCGAGAGCATTGAGGTGTGTGAAGAGGTCACCGTAACTGAAAAGACAGAGGTTATGACTGTGCTGCAAAGTCACTGCCAGGTATTATCTAGCAGGCCAGGCCTGACTCACAAAAGCTGCCTAAGATTAACACTGTGGGATCACAACCTGCACCCAGCAAAGCACCCCACAGAACTGGTACATTGCAGCAGCAGGTTCAGAAGGAGCTGGCAAGCCTGCTGGACATGGGAATAATTGAAGAGTCAAACAGTCCCTGGGATGAGGAGGTCGTTTTGCTGATGTTTACAGGGAGCTCCTCCCGAGTGTGGGGGGCAGAATGGGAGAAAGCACAAAGGGGCTTGTTTGAAGATTTAACCAGTGAGTGATGGAGGCGAGCATCATGGGCCATGTAACTGCGAACATTCGGTGGCCTTAGACCAGGGATGGGCAAACTTTTTGACTCACGGGCCACATCAGGGTATAGAAATTGTATGGAGGGCCATGAATGCTCACAGAATTGGGGTTGGGGTGTGGGAGAGACTGAGGGCTTCGGCTGGGGGTGCAGGCTCTGGGGTGGGGCTGGGGTTGAGGGGTTTGGGTGGAGGTGCTGTCAAGGGCCCTCAGCAAAGAGCCTGTCATGCCACATGCCATTTAGCTGAGCCCTGGCGGGATCCTTATCAGGCAGGATAACAAGGGTGATGCTGCAGCTGGGAACAGTGAAGATCCTGCCAATGTCCCTAAAGGCCAGGATGTGACCTCACATTATATCAGGAGGACCAGTTTGGAGAAGATATCAGTGAAAACTCTGGAGAGGGGGATGTGCCTGGCCAGAGACTGGAAATCCAGGTGGTTACTGCAACTCTCTAACCCCTCCCTCCCATTGTTTTCTAGATAAATTGTACTTTCAACACTGAGGATTTTGTAGGTTATGGCCAAATAATTTACTGTCCTGGATATTATGCCATGCATTGCTGTGTGTGTGTCTGTGGGGAAGTGCAGACGCCACAACATTTGCATGGCCTCCTCTACCTTCCCCTCCCCTCCACCAGCCTCTGCTTGGCACAATCCCAAGTGGATGCAGAGCACTGGGGGGAAAGGTTTCTAAAAAGCCAACTTTGCTGTTTATCCAAGAGGTCAGAGTATGGGCTGTACAGCTTGTGCTGAAGCCCATGGTCTTTAGCAAGTTCACCAATAGAAATCAGTGCCCCTCTGTCCGTTTCACCGCAGGCAGGCAGGTGGGGGTGGAGGGGTTCAAACACCGCTTGGATCAATGCTCGCCATCCTAGCTCAGGCTTTGGTTGGTTTCCTTCATTTCCCCTCAGTCCTGGTAGCTTATTCTGGGAAGTTTCTCAGGCAGCATGAATTCTCAATGGCCTTTCAGGAGAACCGGGAGTGCAAACCTGCTAGGACTTCCATAATAGCCAGGTCCCTACCAAATTCAGGGCTCACTTTGACTAATTTAAAAACCCTCTGGCCTTGAAATTGACCAGTGTTTCCATCTGAAATGTCATGGTATTGTAACCATGGGGGTCCCGACCAAAATGGGAGAATAGGGGAGTTAAGCAGTTGTTGTAGGGGGTCACAGCATGGCCACCCTCACGTGTGTGGTGCCTTCAGACCTGGGCTCCAAGGGCAGCAGCCAGCAACCTTTCTGAAGCTAGAGGAGGTTCCCAGATGTGCAGGAGGGTCCCTGCTGTTGGGAGCACCTCAGCTCCTACCTACTACTTGGGAGCACCTCGGCTCCTACCATTTTCGGGACATCTAGAAAAATGGACACCTGAGCCCCAGAAGGAACTGCAAGGGAAGCCCCGAGCCCCAGCTGCAGATGCCGGGCAGAAGCCCCGAGCCCAGGCACCCAGAGCGCCAGCAGGAGTGGGGAGGGGCATAAAAGTCCTGAGCCCAGTTCCCCAGCACTGGCTGCAGCCACAGGGGGCCAGAAGCTCTGAGTCCGGGCATCCAGAGACGTGACTGGAGCAGAAGCTGCCAAGGCCAAAGCCCTGAGCCCAACGCTGGGCTGATGCAGCGCACTCACTTCTGCACTGCCTCTGCAGGTGCATCTGATATCCCCACGCAGAGGAAGTCCTGTCACCAGCCCGGCAGACAAACAGCTAGGAGGCCCCTACTGGGGTGCTCCTGGCTGGGGGGCTCCCAGCAGGACGGGGAGATCGGATATCATGGGGCAGGGCTAATTCGATCTAGCCAAGAAAGGCACAACAAGAATTGGGCTTAATATGGTGCAAAGTGTGTGACATTTCATAGCCCGTGAAATAGAGGCCACATTAGGAGATGGAATTGTTTCACAATCTGTGCCTCTATGATAAACTCAGTGTGGGGTAAGGAACAGACTCTGCTGTTTTACCAGGTGGCCTGGTTGCTCCCCAGAATCAATAATGAGCAAGTGGGGAGATCCAGGGTGCAGCTCAAACATCCAACCAGGCTGGCCAGGGGCAGGCCTGCCAGGGAATGATGAGTGTGGCAGTGACGTCACAAAGGCCTTTGGCAGGAACTCAGCCTATTGGGCAAAGATGATGAGCGTCGGTGACCTCACAGAGCTCCCTTGACAACAGCCAGGCAGGACAGGGATGCGGGGCAGGGGGAACCTCGGAGACCCCTTGTAGCCTTGCTGCAGCAAGTCTCATCTCGCGGTCTCTCTCAGAGGACCAAGAGACGGTTGTTGTGGAGGACATTCTGAGGAATTTTTTTTCATATCAGTGTGGATTTTTTTTAAAGAAATCGTCATCTGTGTAGAAGGTAAGAAAAAATATAGGCTCTAAGTACAAGATAGGGGACTCTGTCCTAGCAGATTCTCAGGTAGAGGTAGAGAGGTTCGATATCTCTGTACTGGGTACTGGTGCAACCACTCCTGGAATATTGTGTCCATTTCTGGTGTCCACAATTTGAGACAGATGCTGATAAATCAGAGAGGGTTCACAGAAGAGCCACAAGAACGAGGAAAGGATTAGAAAACCTGCCCTGTGGTGACAGACTACAGGAGCTCAATCTAAGGGCTGGTCCACACTACCCGCCTAATTCGGCGGGTAGAGATCGATCTTCTGGGATCGATTTATCGCGTCTCATCTGGACGCGATAGATCGATCCCAGAAGCGCTCCCCCGTCGACTGCGGAACTCCTGCTCGCCGAGAGGAGGAAGCGCTGTCGACGGGGGAGCCTGCCTGCACCGCGTGGACCCGAAGTAAGTACTTTTAGTTCGATATAGGAAACGTCGACTTCAGCTACGCTATTCTCGTAGCTGAAGTTGTGTTTCCTATATCGATCCCCCGCCCCAGTGTGGACCAGCCCTGAGGGTACGTCTACACTTACCGGAGGGTCCGGTGGCAGGCAATCGATGTTCTGGGATCGATTTATCGCGTCTGGTTTAGACGCGATAAATCGATCCCGGATCGATCCCGGAAGTGCTCGCCGTCGACGCCGGTACTCCAGCTCGGCGAGAGGAGTACGCGGCATCGACGGGGGAGCCTGCCTGCCGCGTCTGGACCCGCGGTAAGTTCGGACTAAGGTACTTCGAATTCAGCTACGTTATTAACGTAGCTGAATTTGCGTACCTTAGTCCGAAGTGGGGGCTTAGTGGGGACCAGGCCTTTGAGAAGGTTAAGCGGTGAGCCTATGGGAACAAATATTTACTAATGGGCTCTTCACTTTACCAGATAAAGGTTATGAGCAGACAATGGCTGGAAGTTGAAGCTAGACCAATACACACTGGAAAAAAGGCGAGCATTTTTAACATCAGAGTTTGGAGCAATTCGCTGAGGCTTGTGCTGGATTTTCCACAACTGGCCTGTTTTAAAATCAAGATTGGGTGTTTTACTAAAAAATCTGCTCTAATTCCTATGGGAATTATTTTGAGGGACGTTCTATGGCCGAAGCAAAACAGAAAGTCAGACTGCAGTGGTTTCTTCTGGGCTTGGAATTTATGAATCTGTGACTCGCTGGGGGCGTTTGGAATTTGACCATTTTGCTTCCCTCTTCCTCCTTCCCTCTTGTCCCTTACATTGGTGCTGTAAGCTGAAGGGCATTGTGACTTTAGAGTGAATTCAGCCAGTCAGTGCTAACTCTCCACAGGTGATTTGCATAAGTCAGTAAATGAGCCTGCAGGTTTCCGTGGGAGCGATGCCCAAGGCAGGCCGCAGGCTTCGGGTTGATGCTCAGGGTTAGTGGAGTCAGTGAGTGACGGGGGGGCTGAGTTACCTCTGGGGTCACAGTGTTACTGCTCGCGTTCCTCTGCCTGCTGCACCGCCTGGGCAGTGACGGTCAAGGGGAAGGTTTTGTAGATTTGAAACTTATAAACCAGGAAGCGCAGAAGAGGAATGGCTTAGACAATTTGGCAGTAAAATGTAGGTTTTGTGGCAATATCCTGTGCAATTAATACTGGTTCAGGGATGGAGACAGCATTCCTGCCCCTCCTACCACCTCTTAGCTGGGCCTACATAAAAGAGACTAACTAGAGTTTTGTACACTTGTTTGTTTAAGACTGAGCAAATAAGGCACAACAAATTACTGATATGATGAATTCTGCTGCCTCCTCTCCTTGAAGAGAATATGAGCAGTTTATGATTCTCTCAAATGAAGTAGTTCTTCTAAAATCAAGGGGAATACCAATCAATGGCTTTTTCAGAACCAAAAACCCCCAAAAGAGATTTTTTTTAATTTAAACTGGATTTTTTAAATTTAAATTTAAAAAGTTTTTTTTTTTTAAACAAACCTAATCAAGTATAAAATTTGAAACTATGACAAGCTATGTTAAGGCCTATAGTTGCTCTAGCCTATTAAAGTAATTTAAATAAATACCTCTATGAAGAAGTCCATGTTTGCTGCCAAGTTTCAGAGGAAGCCAAACCACTGAACTGTTGGAAGTCATTGCCTAAGCACCTGGGGGTGCAGAAGTTGTTGAAATACTCAGCCAGATTTTGGCAGCAATAGCCTCTTCTGCAGGTGCAAAAAGAATATTTTCTTCATTTCAGTTGATGCAGCTACTTCATTCAAATTTAAGAAACTGATTGGGAGTTGAAAAAGGATGAAAGCTTCTTTTCCTCTTGTAATATATGAATAAACGCTAGAGAGGAGGAGATGTGAGCTACTACTTCTAAAATCTGGAAGGAGGTTTATGACCAGGAACAATCAGTTCAATGCACGAACTAGAGATACTTCTTTACCTCAGTGTGTTTGAAATGAAAAAAAATGTTTCAGTTAACCTTTTTGTTCTTATGTATCCTGCAAAACCAGCATGTTTTAATGGTTACCTATTCATAGAATCATAGAAGACTAGGGCTGGAACAGACCTCAGGAGGTATCTAGTCCAACCCCCCGGCTCAAAGCAGGACCAACCCCAACTTAATCATCCCAGCCAGGGCTTTGTCAAGCTGACCTTTAAAAACTTGTAAGGAAGGAGATTCTACCACCTCCCTAGGTAACCCATTCCTGTGCTTCACCACCCTCCTAGTGAAAAAGTTTTTCCTAATATCCAACTTAGACCTCCCCCACTGCAACTTGAGACCATTGCTCTGTGTTCTGTCATCAGCCACCACTTAGAATTTCATGAGAATCAATCTGTCATTAGGAAAATAACTCAAAAATACAAATACAAAACATTTGGAATGAAATCAATCCACCTTGATCTTTAGTGTCTGGGGGTGTGGGCCTCTGAGGCTAGACTGAGATCCTCATTGGCTAGAACCACCCAGTGAGCCAGTAACAAATTCCAGTCCTGTTAGCATCCAAGCCTCCATAATCGAAGGAATACCTGACAGCTGCGGGAGACAGAGGGGTGCTGAGAAGGTCTAACTCATGATTGCCAACACAGAGATGTGTTATTGGCTTTGGATGGGGGACAAGTAGCAAATGCGTCAGTCACTACAACAGGTCACCCTCGGAGCCAGGGAGACTGGCACTTCCCAGCTCTGAAAGGGAGTGTTCCTCTAGCGGTTAGTGCGGGAGCCTGGACAAAGGACTCCTGGGCTCCATCCTCGGCTCTATCCCTGACTCCCAGTGCAACCCTGAGGCAGTGGCTTTTCCTGCCAAGGCCTCTGTTTCCATCAGTGGGGCTGGAGACACTCCCCTAGAGCCCTTGGGCCATCACATTTCAGGAATGTGCGTGAGATACTAGGAGACCTTGAGATGGGAGGTGTCCTTCTGGCCGTCGGTCAGTGTTGTGAATCCCTGGCTGCTCGCCTGAGTTTATCCATCCCCTGGCAATAAAACATTGTCTTGTTTTCACAGTCACTTTCGATCTCCCGACTTCTACCCCCTGCCCTGCTGGCAGGGGATTCTGCAGCACCCCTTACAGGCCACCTGGGTGCAGGAGATCGAGGAGGAGGGTAAAGGAAAGACCAAGAGCAGGCATCTGCCATCCAGCTCCATCCCATCTAGAGTAAGTAAGTGGAGTTCTCCAGAGCCATCCCCAGTGTGGTGGAAATATCCCACCAATAGAGCTCCCAGCCCGTCCCTTGGCAGAGTTTGTTCCCCAGGTGGAGGGTTCCTGTGCCCTGGGGTGGGATGTGTGGGGAGGAGGAATTGCCTCAGCAGAGGGGAGGTGGGCAGGGGAGCAGGCAGGCCCCATTAATGAGAGGCTGCTTTGAAGCCAGACTCATGGCTCCTCCCCACTCAGTTCCAGGATGGAGCGGCTGAGGCAGATGCTCAGAAGGAAGGCCGGGCAGGTGGCTCCAGAGCCAGAGGGAAAGAACATCCGGCTTTCCCAGGAGGCGAGCGGCCCCTCTGTCCCCACGGGCGGGGAAGAGGCTGGTGGCCAGCATAAAGAGAGGAGCTGCCTGGCATGCTGGAGCAGGTGGACGACACCAGCTCCCCTAGCTGACCCTGAGGCACCTTCTGGGCCCAAATGCAGGTGGCCCTGGTACAGCTACGGAGGAGGGAGCCAGGAGAGGGCAGGAGCCGGGCAAGGCAGCTCTGGGGCTCCCTTCAGAGGAAGCCAAGTAGCCAGGAGCTGCACCCCAGGGCCCAGCAGCAGCCACCCACCACCATGGCACCTGAGGAGCCCTGCGCCAGCCCAATCCTGGCCACTCAGGAGCCCCCTGCCAGCCCCACCCTGGCCACTCAGGAGTCTCCTGCCAGCCCAGAGCAGGAGATGAGCAACTGCGGACCAAACACCTGCAGCTCCGCATACTCCCGAGGGGCCAGCAGCTCCTCCGCGGAGTCTCACAGGCCTGAGGTTGAAGGCTCCCTCTTTGCAGGTGAGGAGAGACCCAGGGGAAAGGGAGGGGGACTGGGGCGGTGGGGGACTAGTAACACCCTGTGCCCATCGGCTCGCCAAGGTGCCGGGACTGACCCATGTGAGCCCCACTAACACCAGTGGGGGGGGGGGGGGCACAGCCACACCCCGCGGCAGGGGATGCTGGGTGGAGTTGGGGATCTCCAGCCTCCCCTGATCATGTTGGGGGAGGGGGGGCTGACTGCCACGGGGCCCTGAGGCTCATGGGGCTGAGGGCGTCTCTCGCAGGGGCAGGGTGGGGCCCTCGCTGCCATGGGGCTCCTTACAGAGAAGGGGGAAACATGGAGCCTTCTCTGTCCACTGCATCCCCCCAGCAGCAGAAGGGATTATACTTTCTCCTTCCCTCCCTGGTGCAGAGCCCCCCAGTGCCCATGAGGAGGAGGAGGAGGAGGAGGAGGATGTGTCCCTTGAAGAAGAGACCATCAGAGAGATCCAGCAGTACCTCCAGGGCAGAGATGAGGTACAAAAATCCCCCAGCTGCACTGCCACCGAGTCCGTCCTGCCCCTTGTTCCATCCCCAACCAGGCAGGGGGGTTTTGTCCCAGAGAATCCCTCACCCCCAATGGGGGGACACGTCTCCTCTGTTATCTGGCACCCCAAAGTGGGGACATTTGTCCCACACAGGCCAAGGTTTCCGCTCCCCGCAGACACTGTCCAAGTTACAACCCCGGTCTGTGCCGGGGTTGTAACTGGTTTCAGGAAGGGGCGGCTTTCCCTGTCCAACCCCATGGAGGTCCTGAGCCCTGGAGTTGGTTTGGGTTGGGCGGGGAGGTCCCTATGTAACAGGCTCTCTCTCTCTCCCCCGACCCCACTCCTAGCTGGTGCAGGACAGGGCCAATCAGCTCCGCTTCCTCGACGCTGTGCTGAGTCTGTGTGTCTTGGCACAGCAGCAGGGGCGGGATACCCTGGAGCCCCATATGTCCAAAGCGGCCCTTGTGGAGACCATTGCGGTGAGTGGGACCCCGTGCCCGGCCCCTGGGGCGAGGGAGCCAGACATGGGAGGAAGCGTTAGTGGGGCCAGAGGGGGAAGCAGAGGACAGGGGTTCCTGGGGCTGAGGGCTGGGGAGCAGGGAAGGGGATAATTGTGACACTGATCAGGAGCTGGCAGTGGGGAATTGTAAGCCCGGAGGGGAAGGGAGGGGAGGGGAGGGAGGAATTGGGTGGGAGAGGGGGAAGGAAGTTTGATGGATGGGAGGAATGGGGGGGCCCAGCTGGTTGGGGGTAGGGGTGACACTGGCTGTTTCTGCAGAGCACTTTGGGCTCCTCCCTGGGAAGTGCCTGTGGGTCTGCGGGGCCTGGTCTCACACACGGTTTTGTTTCCTTGGGGTCTCCCAGGAGCTGATTGAACATCTCCCTGTTCTGGCAGAGCCGAGCTCCGTCATTTCCAGCTCCATGGCCGCGGTTTACAAACTCAGGTACCAGGACCCTCCCGTCCAGCTGCCCTAACCCTGGTGCTGATCGGGCCCAGAACTGGGAGTCACAGATCCTCCTCCGCCTATGTTACCCCCAGGTGTGGCTGTTCCCACCCCCAGCAGAGGAGGCGGGAACGTCCTCTCTTTCCTGGCTGGGGGGTTGATTTCACTCCAGGAACGTTACAGTGGCCGTAGGGAGGGGATCACTGTGGGGGAGGGGGTCATGTCCATGGCAGTGCCAGCACCACGCTGGTGCTGCAAAGTGTACGACAGGCTCCTCTCTTCTGCCAGCAAACTGAAGCCGCCACTGTCCCTGGAGCTGGAATCTCGCCTCCTGCGGGCTCTTCTGCACCAGACCTTCACCATGGGCACTGGGAACGACACCACCCACTTCCGGGTAGGTCCTGATCCTACTTCTCTGTCCCAGGAGCAGGAGCAGGCTCTGGTCCCTGCTCCCTCACTTTGATAGAGCTGCTGAGAATAGGGGAGGGGTGAGCAGAGCTGGGAACAGGCCCGCAAGAAACTGGCAGTGGGGGCCCCTTCCCTCCAGAGGGGATTGCATTACCCCTCCGTGGCTGATCCCAGACTTTCCTCCTCTCCTCATTCTGTGCTCTGCTGCCTGGACTCTCCCGGGAATCCTACTTCCCACCCACTGCAGTTTGGCTGTTGCATAGTCTGCTGGGTACCATGCCCTGCGCAGAGAACTGCTAAGAGCAAGGATTGAAGAGGCAGCAGGCATCCGGCCACGAACTTTTGCTTAGTGTCCCTGGAGTGATGTGAATGGGAGAGGCCAGGATGTGCCTTTTGAGTCTTGCCAGGGCTCCTAGAGAATCCTCCTAATTGTCCCCTGACTGGTGTGGCCCCATGTCCCTTGACTGGCGGGTGCTCTCTCCTCTTGCAGGCTCTGCACAAGAGCTATTCGCAGAGCCTGGACATCATGCTCAGGGGCCTGCTGACCGAGACCCCCAGCTTGGAGAAGCTGCAGCACCTCTTGGAGGTGAGTAGAATGGGACGGTCTGGGGTGGAATTGCCCCTGAACCCCATGGGAGGGCAGCAAAGGAGAGATTAGAAGAGCCACATTTCCATTGTGTCCTTCCAGCTTGGACCCAGCCGGCCACACTTTCCCAGAGCTGCCAGTGCAGGGGGAAGGAGCTGGGACTGTCAGCCAGAGCTCTGCCCGATTGCATTAAGCACTAACAGTGAGCACCAGGCCTGGCTGGGGACTGAGAGACTGAAACCCCTGTGAGATGCAGGACATGGGCCTCTGAGAAAAGTCTCTGGCTCCTCTCTAGGGAGACCCTGAGATACAGGAGGAGCCTCAGGGAATCAGCTCTTCTGTCCTAGGGACACTGCAGTTCCCGGAGGGATTGTTCTCACGGCCGTTCCATCCATGCTACCAAGGCCTGTGCAGCTGGGGTCTGGGGTCCAGGGCATGTGCCTTGATCCTGACGTGCTGTTCATGGATCAGGGGTTCAGGGCAAATGGACCAGCCCCAAGACTGACCATTGTCCCAGCCTGGAGAGACGATGAGCTTGTGCCCAGCAAGATGTGGGCAGTGTCATGGACCCCCTTTTCAAGCTCTGCGACCAGGGGTCAGCTATTCCACCCTGAGCACAAGGTCTAAGCCCCATGGGGAGTGGGAGAAGCTCGTTTGTAGAGCATGTACGCCTGACCGCTGACCCTCCCCTGCCTCCTTCTCCCGCAGCACGTCCATGTCTGGCTCCAATCAAAAAGGGCCCGGGAGAGAGCTAGGGCCATACGGAGCAGCGCTGCGCTGCTTGAATTTGCCAGCTCCGTGCCTGGATTTGACGTAAGTGACCTTTGACCCTAGCATCCTGCAGAGTCAGGGCTTGAGTCAAGTTCCTCATCCTCTGGCTAATTGGTCCCCCCTGGGTCTGCAAGGGACTGCGTTCCATAGGCCACTGGCTGGCAGATTTGTGCCTGGCCTCAGGGTCCTTGTTATTCTGGAGCAGCTAGGCAGTGAGTGCTCATAGAGGGCCTTTGCCCTGGTCCCTTTGCTCCAAGCTCCCTTGGGGGCAGAGAGCTCTCGCTCCTCTCGCCCAGCGCCTCCTACAGAGGGGTGGGAGTAGAGCTCTGGCCCAGGGGCACTGGGGAGCTGAAGGGAGAATGTTGATGGATTCCCCTCTCCTCCTCCTTCCACCAGACCTCCTCGGACTTCTCCAAGGCAGGCGACTTTGTGCTGCAGCTGGGTCTCCATGTAGCCCACCCAGCCAACGACATCAGCCAGCAAGCCAGGGGTGGGATACATGGGCTGCACAGGCTCCTGGTGCAGAAGAGGGGTAAGAACCCAGCTGGGCAATGGGACCCCATGGAAACAAGCCTCTCGGAGACTAGCTCCATCTGGCCATTGGGACGCCAATAGAACTAAGGCCTCTCTGTTTAGACCCACTGTAGCGGGGAAGAGGAACCCCAATAGAAACAAGGCCCCTCCTTTGAGACTCCCTCTGCTGGGCAATGGGGCCCTACAGTAAGAAGCCCCCTCCTCTGAGACCGATCCCACCTTAGATGATGACTCTTTCTCTTCCCCTCTCTCTGAATTAGGGAGATGAGTGTGAAAGTGCCAGGGAAATTGGCTGCTTTATTTCAGAGCCCGGCTCTGTCCCCCAGCCCAGGGAAATAGCCCACCCACAGGGCAGCCAGCTCGTGAGGGGACAGGAACGGAGCTATTGAGACACATGGAGGGAAAGAGCCCATCATGAGGGCAGGGGCAGGAGCAGGGACCACAGGGGATGGACACAAAGCTTGTAGGGTGTCACCAGTTGGGTAGTCAGGGCCAGATCCTGACTTCAGTGGGTGTGGGGGGTTCTCAGTATTAGACACCACCATTAACAGGCACCCACTCCCAGAGCACAATGACTCTAAGGGTCACATGATTACTGTAATGACTGAAACAAATCCCCCTTCTGGTACTAAACTGCCTGGTATGGACCCTGCGATTCCATTGGGCCGTGGATGCCACGAGGACCCTGGCCAGTGTGCACCCAGAAGGAAAGCGGCAGTGAAAGCGGAATGCCAAACCTCCCCAATGGGTGTGTCTTTCTCCCCCAGGGCTCAACATCACTGTGGGAAGAGAGCTGTGGTGCCAGGACAAGCTCCAGGACACCGAGCGTGTGCGGTACAAAAACCTGGCCAGGGTGGGAGAGGTAAGGACTCTCTGCCGGTGCATTGCAGCAGCTCAGGTGTGGAGCTGTCTCCCCCTACAGTGAGTGTGTCATGGACACAGGGCAAGAGCCTGCTACTTATTTCCAGCAGAGTATGTGAGGCTCCTGGGAATGTCAGTGGGGTGAGGCGTGGGAATGAACCAGATCTAAAAGACCCCTCACCTCTAGCTGGTGAGCTGCAGGAGATATCACTGCTGGGAGCAGTAGAGTGTCTGGGTGAGCTGGTTTCAGAGTGCGGAGACACATTCCCAGCATCTCATGGCACCTGCGGTGAATCCTGCTCCAGAAAGAGCTATTGGAGGCCTCAGTGCCTGCAGCCTCTTACTGAAGGGGGTTCCTTGGTCCATGGGACCCCAAAGGTTGGCTGCCCCAGGACTCTTCTCCACCTTGTGAGCCACCGGAGGGATTTGGAGCCTGGTTCTGAGCCATTGCAAGGGCTCTGGTTCTGTTGGTTTTAGGTCTTTGGAGAGATCTTCACGGAAGATCAGAAAAAAACTTTTCTCCAGGCGGCGCTGCAGGCCATAGACCACCCCCAGATCCGTGTCAGCCAGCCTGGGCTGATGCTCACATACTCGATCCTGGGGAAAGCCGGCCAGCTGATAGGGGACGAGGTAACCAAAGAGGGATCAACTGGGGAGGGAACCCCAGGGCCTTTCACCTCCAGGCCATTGAAAATCACTCCCATCCCATCCCCATGCGCTGACCAGGGAGCAAGGAGAGGATGAACCCAGGCAGGTGCCATTGGTAGGTGCCAGCTTGTCCCCTGAGCAGCTCAAAGCAGGGCAGACCCAGCTCTCCAGCAAGGCTATTTCCTATCAGGCATCACATCAACACGACACGCTGCCATTGCTCATGCTAGGGGCTGCCAACTCCCCTAGCCACCTCTGTGAGCCTTCCATCCCCTCCGGGCCTCAGGCCAGTTCCTAGTGCTCTGGTATCGTGTTATCACAGCCCCCACCTGCTCTGGGAGAACTGGACGAGTCAGTCAGCAGAGGCTGCTCAAGTGCCCCATTCCCCAGAGCTACTGTCCATGGCATCACGTTAAGGACTGGGGGTCCCTTGGGGAAAGGTGTCCACTTCCTCTCACCCCCCGGCACTACTGCCCAAAGCCTCCCACCCCCTCAGCTGGAGGGGGCGAGGGCGGCTGAGGGGATTCTGGGGAGCGGAGCTGAATCCCCAGCTGGGTTGGGAGGTAGAACAGCTCTCGGGGGGGGGGACTGAGAGGAGTGGGGGCAGGAGTTCATTCCACAATGGTGGGAGAGGGGATGGGAGTCACTAGAGAAGAGACAAGATTTCTCCTCGGGGGTTGGCTGGGGGAATCCGTCCCTCAGACATGGGGAGGGGTGGGGAGGAAATGTTGCTGGCTCCCGGTGCCGTTAATACCCTTCGTTCTCGTGGGTGTCCAAGTCTCTGATTGATCCTTGTTCCCTTGCAACAGGAGGAGATTGCAGAAAATGTGATGCATGAGCTCTTTGAGATCAAGATCATGCGCCAGGTGCCCAAAGCACTGGAGGGGCTGTGCTCTGGGGCAGACCTGAAGATCTCCCCCCCCCGCTACACATGACCAGAAGCTCCCAGCCCCTGCCGCAGGTACTGCTCTGTCTCACTGTGCCTGGGGGAGAAGGGCTGGGGGGAGCAGCCATAGAGCCCACAGCACTGAGAGAAACCAAGGCTGAGCACCTCACTCTCAACACCCTGCCCCACCCCGACCCCTGGAGCTGGGGCCAGGCCAGATAATGGTTCGGAAGAATCAGGCTGTGGGGCTGGCCCAGAAATGAGAGCATCCGCAGAACCAGGGGTTATGCTCAATAGCCATTGCAGTCTGGGAGGGGTGGCCTGACATGGAGCCCCTCCCCTGTGGTCACTGCTCAGACCTTCCCAGGGCCCGTGTCACCCCTGACGCAGCGAATGTCTGACCATCCCCCACCTCGGGCCCAATCCACCCACCTGGTATCTGAATCCTTCCCAGCCAGGAATGAAACTCGCCCCTAACAGTCTGGGGCAGGGAAGGATCCTCCCCATCTGGCAGGTGGGAACTGAGACGTAGAGGAAGGGCTGTGGGCCTGGTCACACAATCCTGGGTGGAGATCTGGGAAGTGGACTGGGTCCCAGCCTAGAGCCTTTCCCCCAGGGGCACTTTCACTTTCTGCCCTTTATTCTCCCCTCCAGCTAGGGGGTCTGTGAGTGTGAAATGAACAGGGAGGGTGATGGGGTCCTGGCACATAGCCTGGATGGGAGCTCCCCTTGGCTTGGACCCCAGGGTCAGAGACATCTTGGTCATCCTGCTGTCCTTCTTTTATTGCTAGGAAGGGAGTCCACCGATGAGGGGTCTGTAGGGCTCCAGTAAGCCATCCTCATTCCCGCCTGCATGTACCACCCTGCCCTGCCCTGCCCTCCGGTTTCCTCGCTGTTGCCTCTGGCTTGACTCTTGACTCAGGTCTCTGGCTATGACTTTGGCATGACCCTTCTTGGCTCCAGATTTTGGTTATGAACCCCGGCTCAGTATTTTCCTTGCCTTTCTCTAGCCTCGCTCCAGTCCCTCCACCCACCCGCTCCAGCATTGCCTCCTCCTCCTGATCTTCACCAACCCCTCGGATTTTGACTCCCCGGATTTGACCTTCGGCGTGTCTATGGACTTTGGCTTGGGCATGGACTTGGATGATCTTTGGTCTGAACACCCGGCTTCGACCTCTGGCCTGGACTTGGACACTGGCTCTGGTTCTGCTTCTGCTTTGTTGATGGACTCTGATCTCAGTTTTGATCCTGGTGTGTCCCTGGACCTCGATTCTTGCATCACTCTTAGCCTAGGTGCCATCCATATGCAAAAGGGGACCCATCACACCAGGTGTGAACCATGGCCTCACTACATGAGCCTGGCCCGGTGCTGCCCCTACTGGAGTTGTGCAATGGAAATGACTGAAAATGTAGGGGTTCCTTTAAACAACCTCCACCACCATTCTTGACTTGGACACCCGGCCGTAGTATAATGGCCCTACCGTCAATCAAACCCTAACCCCCCCCTTGATTCCTTAAGCCCAACCCCTTGACCCCTTAGTCCCTCCCACCTGTCACCGGAAATCCTGCCCCATGGGGGTATTACTTCCGGGGTCAAGGCGGCCACATGACCAGACGCAAGGTGTGTCATGTGACACCTCTAAGAACTCCTCCCATCACCCTCTACCAATCAGAATGGGTTTCATCCCAAAAGGACCACCCCGAGAGGAGATTTGACCAATCAGGGTGCCTTCCGGGGTGGGGTGACCTGTCCAGAAGTGGGCCGTGTGACCCCTCTAAGAACTCCTCCCACCATCCTCTACCAATCAGGATGGGTTTTGTCTTGAAAGGACCATCCCAAGAGGAGATTTGACCAATCAGGGCGAGTTCCGGGGCAGGGTGACCTGTCCGGAAGTGGGCCGTATGACCCCACTAAGAACTCCTCCCAAGGCCCTCTGCCAATCAGAGTGCAGCACCATTACCCCATCAGTCCCAGCGCTGGACAGAAGAGGCCATCTCTTACCAACAACACATGTTTTAGAAATTGTGGAAAGGCTGCTGAGAGGAAAGATGGACTCCTTCACCACCCCCGTGAAAACTTTGGACTTTGTTTTAGCCCCGAATGTCTTTGACCATACGCAGAGAAAGCGCTACATCAGCAACAGTTCGAGGAGGAGGAGGGAGCGACCGAGGGGAGCCCTTTGGCCCAGCCGTTGATGGATATGCTGGAACCCGAACCCAAAACCAAACTGCTTGTGAGACACCCCGATGAGCATGGTGCACTCTCTTCGTCCACCCCCTTAGAGGTGAAATGCGATCACGGCTTGCGGGAGTCACCGGCGGACAAGGTGAACGGAAAAGACCGCGCTCAGGTAAATGCACGATTAAGAAGAGACGGTCGAGGTCTTGCGGCCAGCATAGATCTTTTGGAACACCTCATTGCCCATGACGGAAGATGGTACGTTCAGTTCCGCCATGGCATTCAGAAACACACCCCATCGTTTAGGTACATGTCTGCTAGGAACAGAGCGCGTCTGGGTGACGGCCCTGCCTAAGTCGAGCATGTTAGAACCATTAGCCACAGAGCTTTTATACACAAAAGCCCCTTTATCGTTCCATGAAGAGATATTTTCATCCTGGCCCAGTTTATTTAGCAATACTAATGCATTTTTCTTATAACGCTTATTCACGTGATCCAACACCTCCTGAGCAACAGAGTCTGAGGTCTTTGGTGTTTCTGGGGGTTTGGCAGTTACACTCTGTTCCTGTTCTGGTAGAAACAGACTTATTTTCCCTTTATCCGCATCGTTCTGCTTCACGTACATTAGGTACTTTTGAAGCCCGGCGCTGTAAAGTTTAGCCTTTTCGTATTCGGCTAAGTCAGTTCTTTGAAGAACAGACTTCATTTCAGCATCCAGTAAGCGAGTTGCGGTCGTTCTAATATTTTCCTCTGCCAGAGGGAGAGCCCTTAATTGCTCCAACTGGCGGCTGGGCACCAGGTACATTTTTTCTGCATACTCCATTATCGATTAGTTAAAAGCCCCGTTATCAGAGGGATAGCAAAACTTAACAGAGGGCCGATAAACCCCCCAGACTGCTTCACCAGATGCTTCTTTCTTTTAAGTGAAACCCTTTTATTACATAAAGTTTTTATAAGCGTGCGTCTCTTTTTCAGCACGCGCACTTGATTCTGTGTTAAAGGTACGTTTCCTTTGAAGGTATTGAGCGCTATTTCTGAGATGGCCACTACTACATCGTCAGAGGCCTAACACAGTATAGCCCTCCTTTGCTGCGGGGACGATTTGCTAAGTCATTTTAAAAGGCCCAGGTTTCTCTTCACGCAGCTAGACAGGTTTTCGGTCAGCAGCCCCGGCTGTTAAAAGGGGGCCTGCCAATAATTCATCTCTTTTTATACCCGGCTGTTGTTCTTTTCAAAGTATAAACCGCCGGCCAGTCTGGAGGGAAAAGACCAGTTCTTAGTCTATAAGCTTCTGGTGTGGAAGGATTTAAATCCACCACCAGGTAGCCATAAGGTCTTTTGGTAGCATCCTCAAAAGCTTCTAGAAAGAATTGAGCTTTGCCGGGGTACATTTGCCGAGCGAGCGTAGCGATTTGTCATTTATCCCTGGGGTTTTTGAACAGAACCATGTACTTTGTGTTTAGGTGAATCGTGCGACTCTTTTTTCCCTGACAAACTCCAGCATCACAGGAGTTTTCAGTCCTTCATTTTTTATTCACACCCCCTAGAGCGCATGCACTGGGTTTGTGAATGTGTGTGGTTCTGTGCACATTCAGAGCCCCTAGAGCGCATGCTCTGGGTTTGTGAATGTGTGTGGTTCTGCGCACATTCAGAGCCCCTAGAGCGCATGCTCTGGGTTTGTGAATGTGTGTGGTTCTGCGCACCTTCAGAGCCCCTAGAGCGCATGCTCTGGGTTTGTGAATGTGTGTGGTTCTGCGCACCTTCAGAGCCCCTAGAGCGCATGCTCTGGGTTTTGTGAATGTGGGTGTTTTCACTCACAGTTTCCTCAGGGTTTGGTGTGGCAGTGGCCGCTAAGGAACTGGAGTTGTGGTTTGTGTTGTTGCAATACCTCGGGGAGGACAAAAAAAAAAAAAATTTTACAAAACTGAACTTTACCATCCTTCTCACCCACACCTATGTATTTACTTAAAATACAAAACCTCATAGAACAACCAAACCAATAAGCAAAATATATTTATGGGGCTTCATCCATCCATCAATTACTGATGCTGGTGAATTTTCCTTTTCAGATGTCTCTTTCCTTTTTCTTTTGAGCTTGTTTTCCCTCTGGTCTAAGGATCTCTCATGTTTTGACCGTACTGCGGAGCAAACAACATTATTATAAAACACATGAAACCATCTTGTAAACTTAAAAAATAAAATATTCATTAAGGTGTTTTTCTATTTAAAAAGTCACAGCTTTAAAACAAATAATCCATTTCAGGCTGTACAACAAACACAGGTTTTGAGTTTATTTCTACCACTTAAAAAACAAAACAAAACAAACAAACAAACAAACAAACAACAAAAAACCCACAAACATTTTTTTTAAAAATACATCTCATTTTGCAGAATAAAAAACCAAACTGCTTTTAAAATCCATTTTAAAACATATTTTGCACAGTAAAAAACCTTGTTAGTTTGAAACAAACCAAGTACTTTTTAAAAACCTACACCTATGACTTGCACAGACCCCTCTCTCACACAAAACAGCAGCTTTATAAAACACACCAAACCAAATTTGCAGCCCTATACTTTTCAATAACCCGCCCCCCCTCCCATGCATTTAAATGGCCCATGCTTGTTCTGTCCCCCAGCCATGTGTGCTTGGGCCTTTGGGTTAGTTAGTATTATTCCCCCAATTGCCTCAAACCCATTTTAAAAACACATCACATTATCCACAGTAAAAAAACCTGTTAGTTTGAAACAAACCAAGTACTTTTAAAAAACCTACACCTATGCCTTGCACAGACCCCCTCTCACATAAAACAGCACATTTTTTTAAAAAATACTTTTCAATAACGCCCCCACGCATTTAAAAGCCAATTTCAAAAAAGTTCCCTTTCACTATGGGATAAAGTGTTGCAAGCACATGCTTGTTCTGTTCCCCCCCATGTGTGTTTGGGCCTTCAGGTTAAAGAACAAGAACAAATTGTAGTTAGTATTGCCACCAAATCCCTATACAACCTGTGTAATACCTAAAGTTTTTTAAAACAGTATTAAGTACAACTATAGTTAAAATGGTTTTTACCTTGGCCTGTTGGTGAACTGCAGCTTAAAGTTACTGGTTCCATGCTAAGCAGATCACACTGCAATGAAGTTAGACACCATTATTTTCCTAAGACAGCATGGGCAAAGAGTGGCATTTCAGAGTTAAAGACAGCAAGCCGTACCTCTTTCTGAAGTCCAGCAGCCATTCAAGAAAGTTTCTGTTGAAAAGGACAGTCTCCAACATACCTGAGCTTTTTATAGCATCTTAGCCCATTGTTTCAAACAGACTTCAACATAGTAGCTAGCCGGTTAATTTAATCACCACAGCTCTGAAAGAATAGATCCTTAAGGACTTTAGGCACCTCTCCCATAGCACACCCTTTTGTGATCTGGGGTGGGGGAACCAAGTTGTCTGCACAACAGGGCTATTTTTTTTCCTGTAAGTTAAAATAAATTTTTCTGTAGGGCCTTCTTACAGTATTGAACAGTACCCATTTCCAAGTGGGGGGCCCTTTGCAGATATCAATGAATGTCTTGGGGCTTGGGTTTTTTTTTATTAAACATGTTTCTTTCATGCTTAAAGGTTGGGGTGGGGTGGGGGGGGGTTCTAGAAAGAATGACCCATAGCAATCAACCAACTCCAGGGCCATATTTAAACCATCCAATAGTGTCCCACCAACTCCTGGGGTCATATTTAAACTGTCCAATAGAGTTCTGCCAACTCCAGGGGTTATATTTAAACTGTCCAATCGCATCTGCGAATTCCTGAGGTTTTATTTCATTTCATATTAATCAGAACTCACCATCCACACCCACCCACGCCCCTTACTATGGGTGCACCCCCATCAAATTTAACCCTATGGCAACAAGGGTAAGTAATCGCAGTCACCCTGGCTATTCAGTGAGGGGGGGAGGTGTAGTTAAACCCATTCAGTGCCACTCTATTGTACTCAAACACATGTCTGAACAAGCCCTGTTTGTTTTATTGTAAGCACATTTTTTTAGGATTTTTTTCCCCCTCCCACAACATACATTTCAGCTTTTTGCTGTAAATGGGTCACTTTTACACAAAAAAACCCACAAGAGCTAGGTTCTCACAAACAATTAATTTTTTTATTTAAAAGACATACAGCTCCTTGAAAACAAACCAAGATGCTTCATTAAAACTTTCAGAAAAGAAATAGTGTAAGCACCCTACTGCTTGTTTTTAGATTTACACAACCCCCAGTTCCTAACCCATTACACCTCCTCCTCGACCGTCGATTCTTAATCATTCATTTACCTGTGCGACGTCTTTTCCATTCACCTTGTCCGCCGGTGACTCCCCCAAGCCGTGATCGCATTCCACCTGTAAGGGGGTGGACAAAGAGAGGCCTCGGGGCTAAAACAAAGTCCAAAGTTCTCACGGGGGTAGTGAAGGAGTCCATGTTTCCACTCAGCAGCCTTTCCATGATTTCTAAAACACGTGTCCTTGGTAAGAGATGGCCTCCTCTGTCCGGCGCTGGGACTTATGGGGTAATGGTGCTGCACTTTGATTGGCAGAGGGCTTTGGGAGGAGTTCTTAGTGGGATTGTACGGCTCACTTCCGGATGGGTCACCCCGCCCCGGATCTCGCTCTGATTGGTCAAATTCTCCTCTTGGGGCAGTCCTATCGGGGCAAAACACATCCTAATTGGTAGAGGGCGGTGGGGGGAGCTCTTAGAGGCATCACACAAGCCACTTCCGGACGGGTCACCCCACTCCGGAACTCACCCTGATTGGTCAAATCTCCTCTCGGGGTGGTCCTTTCGGGATGAAACCCATCCTGATTGGTAGAGGGTGGTGGGAGGAGTTCTTAGAGGGGTCACATGACACACCTTGCTTCCGGTCATGTGGTCACCTTGACCCCGGAAGTAACACCCCCATGGGGTGGGACTTCCAGTGACAGAAGGGAGGGACTAAGGGTCAAGGGGTGGGGCTTAAGGGGTCAAGAGGCGGGGGTTAGGGTTTGATTGATGGTAGGACCCTTATAGTACTGCCGGGTGTCCGAGTCAAGAATGGTGGACGGAGGTTGGTTAAAGGAACCCCTACATTTCCATTGCACAACTCCAGTAGGGGCAGAACCGGACCAGGCTCATGTAGTGAGGCCATGGTTCACACCTGGAGTGATCTGGCCACTTACTTGCGGAGAGCCTGCTTTTATGCAAAAAGTTGCACAACCTGATGTCACATGCTGCAACTGATAATTAGGTCCAGTGGTAGGAGCCTAGGTCGCAGCGAGGTGCAGGATGGCACCTAGGCTAAGACTGGTGCTAGAATCAAGATCCAGGGACACACCAGGATCAAAACCGAGATCAGAGTCCATCAACAAAGCAGAAGCAGAACCAGAGCCAGTGTCCAAGTCCAGGCCATTACCCCCTGCTGTGAATCTCACAATTGTTGGCTCCCAGGAAATCTGCAAAGGTTTTCATCAAACTTCATCTGCAAGGATTTCCAATCTAACACTCATTTGGGCAAGGGACAAATGGAAGACAGATTTCAAAACACACTATGGACATTTTAATTGTCTGATATGCTATTGGAGCTAACTAACGGTCCCCTGACCTTGCAACCCTTCATCAGTGATGTATCTGGGAGCAGTGTCATCTATTCAGGTGACATACTCCTCTTTTCGGAGAATCCAGAGCAGCACACACACCTCATCTGGACCTGGAGAGGTTTTGGCAGCGTGGTCTCAACACAGAATTGGAAAAGCGTACCTCCAGCCAACTCTCCACAGAGTTTTGGGGGTACATCCTCTCCCCAGAAGGTGATACGATTGATGCAAATAAGGTGGAAGCCATTCATAAATGGGACAAAGTTTGAAGTCCTCAAGAAGAGCAGCGCTTCCTAGACTTCACCAGCTTTACTGCTGCGTCGGCCCAGGGTTCTCAGAGCCAGTAAACCCCACGAGAGCTCTCCTCCACAAAATGGCCACATTCGTTTGGTCATCCAAGTTCCAACAAACCCGCAAACAGCTCAGAATTGCCTTCACCACTGCATCTATTTTGACGCACAGCATTCATCATGGAAGTAGACGCATCTACTATGACCACCAGGGCCTGCTTTGTTTGGTGCTGCCAGATGTGGGCTGAAATTCAGACCTAGCTTGACTCACGTGACTTCTGCGCTTTCACCAATTGTCTGATATGGGCAGACTCATTAAAATACAGTGTATTTCTCTAGGGGACAGGGGATAATCACATGCAGATGCATTATCTTTAAAAGTTTTGCGAAGGTTTTTGCCACTGGGGGGATATGGGCTCTGTGCCTGATGTAGAACCCATCCCTTGCCTCCCCGACCCAGCACCTGCTATAGGAGGCAGCTTGGAGCAATCCAGGGGAAGGACAGGGTGTGGTTATACTGTGCTGGTGGAATGGCCTGGAGTAGGTTTAACATCATTCTCATCACTGATTCCCAAGGGGCTGTAACAGCACGGCGGAGAGCGTGACTTGGTCCCTGGCATGCAGCATCTGCTCCAGCAATGGTACCTGCCATGTTCCATCCTGTTTGCCGGGCCAGGGTGCTACTTGCAATGTATGATGCTGGTTTTCCAATTTATTTGAACTCTGAGAGCATGACCTTATGCCTGTGAAACTTCACAGCTGAATTAAATGTGATTTATGGATGGTTCTGAACAGCCGCCTTCCGACCAGACTGGAGTCTAGAACTTGAAATACCAGGAAAGCTGGTGGGTGCACATGTTCAGGGTTCCCCTTTGGCCTTGGTTCTAGAGCTGTCTCCTCTCAAACCCGCACTCCTCCCCTGCTCATGACCTCCTCCCAAGCACCCCCTCATGGTCTGAGTGGTTCTGCAGCAGCCTGCCATCCATCTCTCCCTCCTCCAGGCTCCCCAGCAGCACTCACAACAGATCAGGCTTGCCAGACGGGTTTTGTTTATTTTCCAAGAGACAAACCAAAAGGAGAAGAACAGCATAAGGCAATTTCACTGCTGGCCTTAGTCTCTGCTCTCTGGGTCTTTCCCCCAAGGTTATTGCCAAACTCTGTCTCTAGCCGTCCTTGCAGCTCCTTCCTTTCTCTGCAGCTCCTGCAACTCTCTCGGTCACTTCCTCTTCAGCTCCTTGCTGATCAGTAAGAGAATCAGCTGATCCCTGTTCAGGTGGGGCTTCTTAGCAGCTAGGGTTGGCTGAGCTCAGGCCTCCAGTTTTTAAAATGCCAAGCCATCCCATGACGGGGCTATTTACAGGGACAGGCCATAATCAAAAATCTAGTCCTTTTCTACATCACCTCCCTCCCTCTCTGTTTTACCAGTACAGGTAGCACCAATACCATGAGTGTTTCTTTCTCCCATTCCATTCTTCGTGTGTTTACATATTGCTCCTTCTGCATGGAACATCCTCTCCATGCAAGTTCCCCAATCCACCACCCTTTCTTTAATAATAATAATAATAATAATAATAATTAATAAATAATTGACTATTCATCAAAAGAAAGAAAGAAAGAAATTCCTAGTTCTTACATATCCTGCTTTTTTTGTATGTGTCTGTCTTCCTTAGATCATAGGGTCTTTGTATTAGGGAGTGTCCTTACTTTTTCTGTCTTGTAAAGCACATACTATTGACACTGAACAGATAAATAATGGATACATCACACACACACACACACACACACAAAACCCAAATCCTTTTGTCATAAAGGTTGGTCTCATCAGTAAAGTAAGCTATAAAAATTAGGAAATGCACAAAGGACTAAAAGGCTGCAAAGTCAAGCACTCTCAAGTTAGGAAGTACCAGACTGAGCATTGCCCACGCAACATTAACTCTGCAATAAATGAGGCAGGGATCCTACAGACAACAGACTCCTTCAATACACAGCCCCAGAGCAGACAATCCTGTGCACTGAATAAGGAAGGGGTCCCGTGGAAAAATAAATATGGGATCATGTCATTAAAGTCTGCATTACCATGGAAATGACAAGAGGACTGAATTAAGTGTGCCAGGGCAACACTTCTTTGGACATTTGCTAACCTGAGAATGGAAAACTTTGTAACCTTTTAATCCTTTTTAAAACCTTGACTTTGTATTTCCTAATTAGTTTATTGATGAAAGCAAACTTAAGTAAAGTTAAATGAAGGGTTTTTTGTTTGTTAATTTCCTTTGTATTTAATAGAAAGAAAATATTTTATTTATGTGCTGTTTAAACAATGAAGCTCTTACTCATGTGTTGTTTTCATTATATATTTGATTGCCATTGTTATCTTTGTGACAATGCCTGTTTCACCACTCAGTGCTGTATTGATCAGAGTATTGAAAGTAATTAAATTAAACTGTATTAAAACAAAACTCATTTTATGCAACTTCTGTTTCAGTGAAAGTTCTAAGCTATAACCCTGAATGTGTAAGAAGCAGATAAACAATATCCAAGAAAAAGAGCTGGAATTTTGCATCTTATTTTCACCTAGCCCTTACTAAGGAAAGTAGCAAACAACTGCCCTTTCGAAAAAAACACTGTACCCTATCACAGTACAAACCCAAATGAGCACAGCAGGAGGCTGTCCTGCTTATCCAAATCTGGCCCTGTTTCATTACAAACTTCCTTTCTGTGATGATGTTCTGGGGGCAATCAGTTGTCAAAGGTAACTGTTGCCATGGTAGACAGGTTGCTAGCCTTCTCCCCAAGTATGAAAATGAACTGGAGGGAGGGAGTGCTGAGTGGTGGATTATCTCTGATGTCACAATGCTACTGCTCAGGCAGCACCAGTGGGCAGCAAATGTGCAGTGCGTATGTGTGTGTGGGGGGGGGGATGGGAGGGGGACAGGCTTTCCCAGTGCTCCTCTTTTTGCAAATTTCCTAAAGAAGCCAACAACATAACTACACAGAATACACATTAATGATGATTCCACACACATGATAATTAGTAGCTGAAATTTGATTCAAATCCCGAATGGCATGTTTAGAAGCAAGGGTTCCAAAAAAGGAGAAACCTTGTAAAACAGAAAATTTTGATGCTCTGCTGTATTTGTGGTTGTGTTAAAAATTGAATACTGTGACTTTAAATTTTGGGCACGTTTCCTGGACCTGCTTGCATGCTAGGGAGCTCAGTAGGGCAGCACACAATCAGGGCTTAGCAGCAGTCAGTCAGCAGGTACCCAGTGAGTTGTGCCTCTCTGTAATTGGCAGTAGTCTATGTTCTCTCCCTCTGATTTTTGGGTTGTTATGTATTATTGTTCTGGCTCCTAAGAAACAAATTAGCAAGACATTGCGAACTTCCAGCAGGAGTATTTTATGTTTTCTCTAACTTCTCTGCTTGTGTGCCACAAAACATAAAAGACACAATCTCATAAAAAATGAAATAAAATTCTGAAGCCAAATGCCCTTTTGAAACAGAAAAAAATGGAACCATTTCATTCTGGTAAGGTTGATCTTATCGAAGCACTTCACTTTTCCTTTCCCTTTCACAGGGAGGAGCCTAAATTAGGTTTCCCTAAATCCATGATTGGAATAGCGAAGCGAAGCCTCACTAAAAGCCAAGCAGCTCGGAAAGAATGGTATGCGCACAATACAGTAGAACCCTGTTTATCCGACCCTCCATTATCCGGTTCTCCATATTAACCCAACAACCAGAACACACAGGTCCAGAAATGAGCAGTATCTGCTATGGTCACTAGATGGCGCTGCAGCCTCGCACTTTCCCATTCATCCGATTATCCGAAGTTTTGGTTAACCAATCTGGCCCTGGTCCCAATTAGATGGGATAAACGGGGTCCTGCTGTCCTTGTGAGTGATCATTTGATGCAGGTGATCTGCTGCAGTTGTTACTCCTCGTGGAAAAGTACAAATTGCAAAACTGATGGGAGGGGCCTTCGGAGGTGGTAGGGAGGGGTCACGCTGTTACCTGCAATGTACACAGGCCCTGCAGCAGGGATGCACCTCGGGCTGTTAAAAGTGCATCACAATAGTGAAGCTGTTGTCAAGATGATATTCTGTGCAGAGGATTGTAAGACAGCCCCTTACGGATCTGATGCCTGAATTCCACAGGGATATCCCACTCGAGAGCATTGAGGTGTGTGAAGAGGTCACCGTAACTGAAAAGACAGAGGTTATGACTGTGCTGCAAAGTCACTGCCAGGTATTATCTAGCAGGCCAGGCCTGACTCACAAAAGCTGCCTAAGATTAACACTGTGGGATCACAACCTGCACCCAGCAAAGCACCCCACAGAACTGGTACATTGCAGCAGCAGGTTCAGAAGGAGCTGGCAAGCCTGCTGGACATGGGAATAATTGAAGAGTCAAACAGTCCCTGGGATGAGGAGGTCGTTTTGCTGATGTTTACAGGGAGCTCCTCCCGAGTGTGGGGGGCAGAATGGGAGAAAGCACAAAGGGGCTTGTTTGAAGATTTAACCAGTGAGTGATGGAGGCGAGCATCATGGGCCATGTAACTGCGAACATTCGGTGGCCTTAGACCAGGGATGGGCAAACTTTTTGACTCACGGGCCACATCAGGGTATAGAAATTGTATGGAGGGCCATGAATGCTCACAGAATTGGGGTTGGGGTGTGGGAGAGACTGAGGGCTTCGGCTGGGGGTGCAGGCTCTGGGGTGGGGCTGGGGTTGAGGGGTTTGGGTGGAGGTGCTGTCAAGGGCCCTCAGCAAAGAGCCTGTCATGCCACATGCCATTTAGCTGAGCCCTGGCGGGATCCTTATCAGGCAGGATAACAAGGGTGATGCTGCAGCTGGGAACAGTGAAGATCCTGCCAATGTCCCTAAAGGCCAGGATGTGACCTCACATTATATCAGGAGGACCAGTTTGGAGAAGATATCAGTGAAAACTCTGGAGAGGGGGATGTGCCTGGCCAGAGACTGGAAATCCAGGTGGTTACTGCAACTCTCTAACCCCTCCCTCCCATTGTTTTCTAGATAAATTGTACTTTCAACACTGAGGATTTTGTAGGTTATGGCCAAATAATTTACTGTCCTGGATATTATGCCATGCATTGCTGTGTGTGTGTCTGTGGGGAAGTGCAGACGCCACAACATTTGCATGGCCTCCTCTACCTTCCCCTCCCCTCCACCAGCCTCTGCTTGGCACAATCCCAAGTGGATGCAGAGCACTGGGGGGAAAGGTTTCTAAAAAGCCAACTTTGCTGTTTATCCAAGAGGTCAGAGTATGGGCTGTACAGCTTGTGCTGAAGCCCATGGTCTTTAGCAAGTTCACAAATAGAAATCAGTGCCCCTCTGTCCGTTTCACCGCAGGCAGGCAGGTGGGGGTGGAGGGGTTCAAACACCGCTTGGATCAATGCTCGCCATCCTAGCTCAGGCTTTGGTTGGTTTCCTTCATTTCCCCTCAGTCCTGGTAGCTTATTCTGGGAAGTTTCTCAGGCAGCATGAATTCTCAATGGCCTTTCAGGAGAACCGGGAGTGCAAACCTGCTAGGACTTCCATAATAGCCAGGTCCCTACCAAATTCAGGGCTCACTTTGACTAATTTAAAAACCCTCTGGCCTTGAAATTGACCAGTGTTTCCATCTGAAATGTCATGGTATTGTAACCATGGGGGTCCCGACCAAAATGGGAGAATAGGGGAGTTAAGCAGTTGTTGTAGGGGGTCACAGCATGGCCACCCTCACGTGTGTGGTGCCTTCAGACCTGGGCTCCAAGGGCAGCAGCCAGCAACCTTTCTGAAGCTAGAGGAGGTTCCCAGATGTGCAGGAGGGTCCCTGCTGTTGGGAGCACCTCAGCTCCTACCTACTACTTGGGAGCACCTCGGCTCCTACCATTTTCGGGACATCTAGAAAAATGGACACCTGAGCCCCAGAAGGAACTGCAAGGGAAGCCCCGAGCCCCAGCTGCAGATGCCGGGCAGAAGCCCCGAGCCCAGGCACCCAGAGCGCCAGCAGGAGTGGGGAGGGGCATAAAAGTCCTGAGCCCAGTTCCCCAGCACTGGCTGCAGCCACAGGGGGCCAGAAGCTCTGAGTCCGGGCATCCAGAGACGTGACTGGAGCAGAAGCTGCCAAGGCCAAAGCCCTGAGCCCAACGCTGGGCTGATGCAGCGCACTCACTTCTGCACTGCCTCTGCAGGTGCATCTGATATCCCCACGCAGAGGAAGTCCTGTCACCAGCCCGGCAGACAAACAGCTAGGAGGCCCCTACTGGGGTGCTCCTGGCTGGGGGGCTCCCAGCAGGACGGGGAGATTGGATATCATGGGGCAGGGCTAATTCGATCTAGCCAAGAAAGGCACAACAAGAATTGGGCTTAATATGGTGCAAAGTGTGTGACATTTCATAGCCCGTGAAATAGAGGCCACATTAGGAGATGGAATTGTTTCACAATCTGTGCCTCTATGATAAACTCAGTGTGGGGTAAGGAACAGACTCTGCTGTTTTACCAGGTGGCCTGGTTGCTCCCCAGAATCAATAATGAGCAAGTGGGGAGATCCAGGGTGCAGCTCAAACATCCAACCAGGCTGGCCAGGGGCAGGCCTGCCAGGGAATGATGAGTGTGGCAGTGACGTCACAAAGGCCTTTGGCAGGAACTCAGCCTATTGGGCAAAGATGATGAGCGTCGGTGACCTCACAGAGCTCCCTTGACAACAGCCAGGCAGGACAGGGATGCGGGGCAGGGGGAACCTCGGAGACCCCTTGTAGCCTTGCTGCAGCAAGTCTCATCTCGCGGTCTCTCTCAGAGGACCAAGAGACGGTTGTTGTGGAGGACATTCTGAGGAATTTTTTTTCATATCAGTGTGGATTTTTTTTAAAGAAATCGTCATCTGTGTAGAAGGTAAGAAAAAATATAGGCTCTAAGTACAAGATAGGGGACTCTGTCCTAGCAGATTCTCAGGTAGAGGTAGAGAGGTTCGATATCTCTGTACTGGGTACTGGTGCAACCACTCCTGGAATACTGTGTCCATTTCTGGTGTCCACAATTTGAGACAGATGCTGATAAATCAGAGAGGGTTCACAGAAGAGCCACAAGAACGAGGAAAGGATTAGAAAACCTGCCCTGTGGTGACAGACTACAGGAGCTCAATCTAAGGGCTGGTCCACACTACCCGCCTAATTCGGCGGGTAGAGATCGATCTTCTGGGATCGATTTATCGCGTCTCATCTGGACGCGATAGATCGATCCCAGAAGCGCTCCCCCGTCGACTGCGGAACTCCTGCTCGCCGAGAGGAGGAAGCGCTGTCGACGGGGGAGCCTGCCTGCACCGCGTGGACCCGAAGTAAGTACTTTTAGTTCGATATAGGAAACGTCGACTTCAGCTACGCTATTCTCGTAGCTGAAGTTGTGTTTCCTATATCGATCCCCCGCCCCAGTGTGGACCAGCCCTGAGGGTACGTCTACACTTACCGGAGGGTCCGGTGGCAGGCAATCGATGTTCTGGGATCGATTTATCGCGTCTGGTTTAGACGCGATAAATCGATCCCGGATCGATCCCGGAAGTGCTCGCCGTCGACGCCGGTACTCCAGCTCGGCGAGAGGAGTACGCGGCATCGACGGGGGAGCCTGCCTGCCGCGTCTGGACCCGCGGTAAGTTCGGACTAAGGTACTTCGAATTCAGCTACGTTATTAACGTAGCTGAATTTGCGTACCTTAGTCCGAAGTGGGGGCTTAGTGGGGACCAGGCCTTTGAGAAGGTTAAGCGGTGAGCCTATGGGAACAAATATTTACTAATGGGCTCTTCACTTTACCAGATAAAGGTTATGAGCAGACAATGGCTGGAAGTTGAAGCTAGACCAATACACACTGGAAAAAAGGCGAGCATTTTTAACATCAGAGTTTGGAGCAATTCGCTGAGGCTTGTGCTGGATTTTCCACAACTGGCCTGTTTTAAAATCAAGATTGGGTGTTTTACTAAAAAATCTGCTCTAATTCCTATGGGAATTATTTTGAGGGACGTTCTATGGCCGAAGCAAAACAGAAAGTCAGACTGCAGTGGTTTCTTCTGGGCTTGGAATTTATGAATCTGTGACTCGCTGGGGGCGTTTGGAATTTGACCATTTTGCTTCCCTCTTCCTCCTTCCCTCTTGTCCCTTACATTGGTGCTGTAAGCTGAAGGGCATTGTGACTTTAGAGTGAATTCAGCCAGTCAGTGCTAACTCTCCACAGGTGATTTGCATAAGTCAGTAAATGAGCCTGCAGGTTTCCGTGGGAGCGATGCCCAAGGCAGGCCGCAGGCTTCGGGTTGATGCTCAGGGTTAGTGGAGTCAGTGAGTGACGGGGGGGCTGAGTTACCTCTGGGGTCACAGTGTTACTGCTCGCGTTCCTCTGCCTGCTGCACCGCCTGGGCAGTGACGGTCAAGGGGAAGGTTTTGTAGATTTGAAACTTATAAACCAGGAAGCGCAGAAGAGGAATGGCTTAGACAATTTGGCAGTAAAATGTAGGTTTTGTGGCAATATCCTGTGCAATTAATACTGGTTCAGGGATGGAGACAGCATTCCTGCCCCTCCTACCACCTCTTAGCTGGGCCTACATAAAAGAGACTAACTAGAGTTTTGTACACTTGTTTGTTTAAGACTGAGCAAATAAGGCACAACAAATTACTGATATGATGAATTCTGCTGCCTCCTCTCCTTGAAGAGAATATGAGCAGTTTATGATTCTCTCAAATGAAGTAGTTCTTCTAAAATCAAGGGGAATACCAATCAATGGCTTTTTCAGAACCAAAAACCCCCAAAAGAGATTTTTTTTAATTTAAACTGGATTTTTTAAATTTAAATTTAAAAAGTTTTTTTTTTTTAAACAAACCTAATCAAGTATAAAATTTGAAACTATGACAAGCTATGTTAAGGCCTATAGTTGCTCTAGCCTATTAAAGTAATTTAAATAAATACCTCTATGAAGAAGTCCATGTTTGCTGCCAAGTTTCAGAGGAAGCCAAACCACTGAACTGTTGGAAGTCATTGCCTAAGCACCTGGGGGTGCAGAAGTTGTTGAAATACTCAGCCAGATTTTGGCAGCAATAGCCTCTTCTGCAGGTGCAAAAAGAATATTTTCTTCATTTCAGTTGATGCAGCTACTTCATTCAAATTTAAGAAACTGATTGGGAGTTGAAAAAGGATGAAAGCTTCTTTTCCTCTTGTAATATATGAATAAACGCTAGAGAGGAGGAGATGTGAGCTACTACTTCTAAAATCTGGAAGGAGGTTTATGACCAGGAACAATCAGTTCAATGCACGAACTAGAGATACTTCTTTACCTCAGTGTGTTTGAAATGAAAAAAAATGTTTCAGTTAACCTTTTTGTTCTTATGTATCCTGCAAAACCAGCATGTTTTAATGGTTACCTATTCATAGAATCATAGAAGACTAGGGCTGGAACAGACCTCAGGAGGTATCTAGTCCAACCCCCCGGCTCAAAGCAGGACCAACCCCAACTTAATCATCCCAGCCAGGGCTTTGTCAAGCTGACCTTTAAAAACTTGTAAGGAAGGAGATTCTACCACCTCCCTAGGTAACCCATTCCTGTGCTTCACCACCCTCCTAGTGAAAAAGTTTTTCCTAATATCCAACTTAGACCTCCCCCACTGCAACTTGAGACCATTGCTCTGTGTTCTGTCATCAGCCACCACTTAGAATTTCATGAGAATCAATCTGTCATTAGGAAAATAACTCAAAAATACAAATACAAAACATTTGGAATGAAATCAATCCACCTTGATCTTTAGTGTCTGGGGGTGTGGGCCTCTGAGGCTAGACTGAGATCCTCATTGGCTAGAACCACCCAGTGAGCCAGTAACAAATTCCAGTCCTGTTAGCATCCAAGCCTCCATAATCGAAGGAATACCTGACAGCTGCGGGAGACAGAGGGGTGCTGAGAAGGTCTAACTCATGATTGCCAACACAGAGATGTGTTATTGGCTTTGGATGGGGGACAAGTAGCAAATGCGTCAGTCACTACAACAGGTCACCCTCGGAGCCAGGGAGACTGGCACTTCCCAGCTCTGAAAGGGAGTGTTCCTCTAGCGGTTAGTGCGGGAGCCTGGACAAAGGACTCCTGGGCTCCATCCTCGGCTCTATCCCTGACTCCCAGTGCAACCCTGAGGCAGTGGCTTTTCCTGCCAAGGCCTCTGTTTCCATCAGTGGGGCTGGAGACACTCCCCTAGAGCCCTTGGGCCATCACATTTCAGGAATGTGCGTGAGATACTAGGAGACCTTGAGATGGGAGGTGTCCTTCTGGCCGTCGGTCAGTGTTGTGAATCCCTGGCTGCTCGCCTGAGTTTATCCATCCCCTGGCAATAAAACATTGTCTTGTTTTCACAGTCACTTTCGATCTCCCGACTTCTACCCCCTGCCCTGCTGGCAGGGGATTCTGCAGCACCCCTTATAGGCCACCTGGGTGCAGGAGATCGAGGAGGAGGGTAAAGGTAGGACCAAGAGCAGGCATCTGCCATCCAGCTCCATCCCATCTAGAGTAAGTAAGTGGAGTTCTCCAGAGCCATCCCCAGTGTGGTGGAAATATCCCACCAATAGGGCTCCCAGCCCGTCCCTTGGCAGAGTTTGTTCCCCAGGTTGAGGGTTCCTGTGCCCTGGGGTGGGATGTGTGGGGAGGAGGAATTGCCTCAGCAGAGGGGAGGTGGGCAGGGGAGCAGGCAGGCCCCATTAATGAGAGGCTGCTTTGAAGCCAGACTCATGGCTCCTCCCCACTCAGTTCCAGGATGGAGCGGCTGAGGCAGATGCTCAGAAGGAAGGCCGGGCAGGTGGCTCCAGAGCCAGAGGGAAAGAACATCCGGCTTTCCCAGGAGGCGAGCGGCCCCTCTGTCCCCACGGGCGGGGAAGAGGCTGGTGGCCAGCATAAAGAGAGGAGCTGCCTGGCATGCTGGAGCAGGTGGACGACACCAGCTCCCCTAGCTGACCCTGAGGCACCTTCTGGGCCCAAATGCAGGTGGCCCCTGGTACAGCTACGGAGGAGGGAGCCAGGAGAGGGCAGGAGCCGGGCAAGGCAGCTCTGGGGTTCCCTTCAGAGGAAGCCAAGTAGCCAGGAGCTGCACCCCAGGGCCCAGCAGCAGCCACCCACCACCATGGCACCTGAGGAGCCCTGCGCCAGCCCAATCCTGGCCACTCAGGAGCCCCCTGCCAGCCCCACCCTGGCCACTCAGGAGTCTCCTGCCAGCCCAGAGCAGGAGATGAGCAACTGCGGACCAAACCCCTGCAGCTCCGCATACTCCCGAGGGGCCAGCAGCTCCTCCGCGGAGTCTCACAGGCCTGAGGTTGAAGGCTCCCTCTTTGCAGGTGAGGAGAGACCCAGGGGAAAGGGAGGGGGACTGGGGCGGTGGGGGACTAGTAACACCCTGTGCCCATCGGCTCGCCAAGGTGCCGGGACTGACCCATGTGAGCCCCACTAACACCAGTGGGGGGGGGGGCACAGCCACACCCCACGGCAGGGGATGCTGGGTGGAGTTGGGGATCTCCAGCCTCCCCTGATCATGTTGGGGGAGGGGGGGCTGACTGCCACGGGGCCCTGAGGCTCATGGGGCTGAGGGCGTCTCTCGCAGGGGCAGGGTGGGGCCCTCGCTGCCATGGGGCTCCTTACAGAGAAGGGGGAAACATGGAGCCTTCTCTGTCCACTGCATCCCCCCAGCAGCAGAAGGGATTATACTTTCTCCTTCCCTCCCTGGTGCAGAGCCCCCCAGTGCCCATGAGGACGAGGAGGAGGAGGAGGATGTGTCCCTTGAAGAAGAGACCATCAGAGAGATCCAGCAGTACCTCCAGGGCAGAGATGAGGTACAAAAATCCCCCAGCTGCACTGCCACCGAGTCCGTCCTGCCCCTTGTTCCATCCCCAACCAGGCAGGGGGGTTTTGTCCCAGAGAATCCCTCACCCCCAATGGGGGGACACGTCTCCTCTGTTATCTGGCACCCCAAAGTGGGGACATTTGTCCCACACAGGCCAAGGTTTCCGCTCCCCGCAGACACTGTCCAAGTTACAACCCCGGTCTGTGCCGGGCAACACTGGTTTCAGGAAGGGGCGGCTTTCCCTGTCCAACCCCATGGAGGTCCTGAGCCCTGGAGTTGGTTTGGGTTGGGCGGGGAGGTCCCTATGTAACAGGCTCTCTCTCTCTCCCCCCACCCCACTCCTAGCTGGTGCAGGACAGGGCCAATCAGCTCCGCTTCCTCGATGCTGTGCTGAGTCTGTGTGTCTTGGCACAGCAGCAGGGGCGGGACACCCTGGAGCCCCATATGTCCAAAGAGGCCCTTGTGGAGACCATTGCGGTGAGTGGGACCCCGTGCCCGGCCCCTGGGGCGAGGGAGCCAGACATGGGAGGAAGCGTTAGTGGGGCCAGAGGGGGAAGCAGAGGACAGGGGTTCCTGGGGCTGAGGGCTGGGGAGCAGGGAAGGGGATAATTG
The DNA here is from genome assembly GCF_028017835.1 of Emys orbicularis. Classification (NCBI taxonomy): domain Eukaryota; kingdom Metazoa; phylum Chordata; order Testudines; family Emydidae; genus Emys; species Emys orbicularis. The sequence continues at coordinate 147,096,376 of NC_088686.1, forward strand.
TGACACTGATCAGGAGCTGGCAGTGGGGAATTGTAAGCCCGGAGGGGAAGGGAGGGGAGGGGAGGGAGGAATTGGGTGGGAGAGGGGGAAGGAAGTTTGATGGATGGGAGGAATGGGGGGGCCCAGCTGGTTGGGGGTAGGGGTGACACTGGCTGTTTCTGCAGAGCACTTTGGGCTCCTCCCTGGGAAGTGCCTGTGGGTCTGCGGGGCCTGGTCTCACACACGGTTTTGTTTCCTTGGGGTCTCCCAGGAGCTGATTGAACATCTCCCTGTTCTGGCAGAGCCGAGCTCCGTCATTTCCAGCTCCATGGCCGCGGTTTACAAACTCAGGTACCAGGACCCTCCCGTCCAGCTGCCCTAACCCTGGTGCTGATCGGGCCCAGAGCTGGGAGTCACAGATCCTCCTCCGCCTAGGTTACCCCCAGCTGTGGCTGTTCCCACCCCCAGCAGAGGAGGCGGGAACGTCCCCTCTTTCCTGGCTGGGGGGTTGATTTCACTCCAGGAAGGTTACAGTGGCCGTAGGGAGGGGATCACTGTGGGGGAGAGGGTCATGTCCATGGCAGTGCCAGCACCACGCTGGTGCTGCAAAGTGTACGACAGGCTCCTCTCTTCTGCCAGCAAACTGAAGCCGCCACTGTCCCTGGAGCTGGAATCTCGCCTCCTGCGGGCTCTTCTGCACCAGACCTTCACCATGGGCACTGGGAACGACACCACCCACTTCCGGGTAGGTCCTGATCCTACTTCTCTGTCCCAGGAGCAGGAGCAGGCTCTGGTCCCTGCTCCCTCACTTTGATAGAGCTGCTGAGAATAGGGGAGGGGTGAGCAGAGCTGGGAACAGGCCCGCAAGAAACTGGCAGTGGGGGCCCCTTCCCTCCAGAGGGGATTGCATTACCCCTCCGTGGCTGATCCCAGACTTTCCTCCTCTCCTCATTCTGTGCTCTGCTGCCTGGACTCTCCCGGGGATCCTACTTCCCACCCACTGCAGTTTGGCTGTTCCATAGTCTGCTGGGTACCAGGCCCTGCGCAGAGAACTGCTAAGAGCAAGGATTGAAGAGGCAGCAGGCATCCGGCCATGAACTTTTGCTTAGTGTCCCTGGAGTGATGTGAATGGGAGAGGCCAGGATGTGCCTTTTGAGTCTTGCCAGGGCTCCTAGAGAATCCTCCTAATTGTCCCCTGACTGGTGTGGCCCCATGTCCCTTGACTGGCGGGTGCTCTCTCCTCTTGCAGGCTCTGCACAAGAGCTATTCGCAGAGCCTGGACATCATGCTCAGGGGCCTGCTGACCGAGACCCCCAGCTTGGAGAAGCTGCAGCACCTCTTGGAGGTGAGTAGAGTGGGACGGTCTGGGGTGGAATTGCCCCTGAACCCCGTGGGAGGGCAGCAAAGGAGAGATTAGAAGAGCCACATTTCCATTGTTTCCTTCCAGCTTGGACCCAGCCGGCCACACTTTCCCAGAGCTGCCAGTGCAGGGGGAAGGAGCTGGGACTGTCAGCCAGAGCTCTGCCCGATTGCATTAAGCACTAACAGTGAGCACCAGGCCTGGCTGGGGACTGAGAGACTGAAACCCCTGTGAGATGCAGGACATGGGCCTCTGAGAAAAGTCTCTGGCTCCTCTCTAGGGAGACCCTGAGATACAGGAGGAGCCTCAGGGAATCAGCTCTTCTGTCCTAGGGACACTGCAGTTCCCGGAGGGATTGTTCTCACGGCCGTTCCATCCATGCTACCAAGGCCTGTGCAGCTGGGGTCTGGGGTCCAGGGCATGTGCCTTGATCCTGACGTGCTGTTCATGGATCAGGGGTTCAGGGCAAATGGACCAGCCCCAAGACTGACCATTGTCCCAGCCTGGAGAGACGATGAGCTTGTGCCCAGCAAGATGTGGGCAGTGTCATGGACCCCCTTTTCAAGCTCTGCGACCAGGGGTCAGCTATTCCACCCTGAGCACAAGGTCTAAGCCCCATGGGGAGTGGGAGAAGCTCGTTTGTAGAGCATGTACGCCTGACCGCTGACCCTCCCCTGCCTCCTTCTCCCGCAGCACGTCCATGTCTGGCTCCAATCAAAAAGGGCCCGGGAGAGAGCTAGGGCCATACGGAGCAGCGCTGCGCTGCTTGAATTTGCCAGCTCCCTGCCTGGATTTGACGTAAGTGACCTTTGACCCTAGCATCCTGCAGAGTCAGGGCTTGAGTCAAGTTCCTCATCCTCTGGCTAATTGGTCCCCCCTGGGTCTGCAAGGGACTGCGTTCCATAGGCCACTGGCTGGCAGATTTGTGCCTGGCCTCAGGGTCCTTGTTATTCTGGAGCAGCTAGGCAGTGAGTGCTCATAGAGGGCCTTTGCCCTGGTCCCTTTGCTCCAAGCTCCCTTGGGGGCAGAGAGCTCTCGCTCCTCTCGCCCAGCGCCTCCTACAGAGGGGTGGGAGTAGAGCTCTGGCCCAGGGGCGCTGGGGAGCTGAAGGGAGAATGTTGATGGATTCCCCTCTCCTCCTCCTTCCACCAGACCTCCTCGGACTTCTCCAAGGCAGGCGACTTTGTGCTGCAGCTGGGTCTCCATGTAGCCCACCCAGCCAACGACATCAGCCAGCAAGCCAGGGTTGGGATACATGGGCTGCACAGGCTCCTGGTGCAGAAGAGGGGTAAGAACCCAGCTGGGCAATGGGACCCCATGGAAACAAGCCTCTCGGAGACTAGCTCCATCTGGCCATTGGGACGCCAATAGAACTAAGGCCTCTCTGTTTAGACCCACTGTAGCGCGGAAGAGGAACCCCAATAGAAACAAGGCCCCTCCTTTGAGACTCCCTCTGCTGGGCAATGGGGCCCTACAGTAAGAAGCCCCCTCCTCTGAGACCGATCCCACCTTAGATGATGACTCTTTCTCTTCCCCTCTCTCTGAATTAGGGAGATGAGTGTGAAAGTGCCAGGGAAATTGGCTGCTTTATTTCAGAGCCCGGCTCTGTCCCCCAGCCCAGGGAAATAGCCCACCCACAGGGCAGCCAGCTCGTGAGGGGACAGGAACGGAGCTATTGAGACACATGGAGGGAAAGAGCCCATCATGAGGGCAGGGGCAGGAGCAGGGACCACAGGGGATGGACACAAAGCTTGTAGGGTGTCACCAGTTGGGTAGTCAGGGCCAGATCCTGACTTCAGTGGGTGTGGGGGGTCCTCAGTATTAGACACCACCATTAACAGGCACCCACTCCCAGAGCACAATGACTCTAAGGGTCACATGATTACTGTAATGACTGAAACAAATCCCCCTTCTGGTACTAAACTGCCTGGTATGGACCCTGCGATTCCATTGGGCCGTGGATGCCACGAGGACCCTGGCCAGTGTGCACCCAGAAGGAAAGCGGCAGTGAAAGCGGAATGCCAAACCTCCCCAATGGGTGTGTCTTTCTCCCCCAGGGCTCAACATCACTGTGGGAAGAGAGCTGTGGTGCCAGGACAAGCTCCAGGACACCGAGCGTGTGCGGTACAAAAACCTGGCCAGGGTGGGAGAGGTAAGGACTCTCTGCCGGTGCATTGCAGCAGCTCAGGTGTGGAGCTGTCTCCCCCTGCAGTGAGTGTGTCATGGACACAGGGCAAGAGCCTGCTACTTATTTCCAGCAGAGTATGTGAGGCTCCTGGGAATGTCAGTGGGGTGAGGCGTGGGAATGAACCAGATCTAAAAGACCCCTCACCTCTAGCTGGTGAGCTGCAGGAGATATCGCTGCTGGGAGCAGTAGAGTGTCTGGGTGAGCTGGTTTCAGAGTGCGGAGACACATTCCCAGCATCTCATGGCACCTGCGGTGAATCCTGCTCCAGAAAGAGCTATTGGAGGCCTCAGTGCCTGCAGCCTCTTACTGAAGGGGGTTCCTTGGTCCATGGGACCCCAAAGGTTGGCTGCCCCAGGACTCTTCTCCACCTTGTGAGCCACCAGAGGGATTTGGAGCCTGGTTCTGAGCCATTGCAAGGGCTCTGGTTCTGTTGGTTTTAGGTCTTTGGAGAGATCTTCACGGAAGATCAGAAAAAAACTTTTCTCCAGGCGGCGCTGCAGGCCATAGACCACCCCCAGATCCGTGTCAGCCAGCCTGGGCTGATGCTCACATACTCGATCCTGGGGAAAGCCGGCCAGCTGATAGGGGACGAGGTAACCAAAGAGGGATCAACTGGGGAGGGAACCCCAGGGCCTTTCACCTCCAGGCCATTGAAAATCACTCCCATCCCATCCCCATGCGCTGACCAGGGAGCAAGGAGAGGATGAACCCAGGCAGGTGCCATTGGTAGGTGCCAGCTTGTCCCCTGAGCAGCTCAAAGCAGGGCAGACCCAGCTCTCCAGCAAGGCTATTTCCTATCAGGCATCACATCAACACGACACGCTGCCATTGCTCATGCTAGGGGCTGCCAACTCCCCTAGCCACCTCTGTGAGCCTTCCATCCCCTCCGGGCCTCAGGCCAGTTCCTAGTGCTCTGGTATCGTGTTATCACAGCCCCCACCTGCTCTGGGAGAACTGGACGAGTCAGTCAGCAGAGGCTGCTCAAGTGCCCCATTCCCCAGAGCTACTGTCCATGGCATCAGGTTAAGGACTGGGGGTCCCTTGGGGAAAGGTGTCCACTTCCTCTCACCCCCCGGCACTACTGCCCAAAGCCTCCCACCCCCTCAGCTGGAGGGGGCGAGGGCGGCTGAGGGGATTCTGGGGAGCGGAGCTGAAGCCCCAGCTGGGTTGGGAGGTAGAACAGCTCTCGGGGGGGACTGAGAGGAGTGGGGGCAGGAGTTCATTCCACAATGGTGGGAGAGGGGATGGGAGTCACTAGAGAAGAGACAAGATTTCTCCTCGGGGGTTGGGTGGGGGAATCCGTGCCTCAGACATGGGGAGGGGTGGGGAGGAAATGTTGCTGGCTCCCGGTGCCGTTAATACCCTTCGTTCTCGTGGGTGTCCAAGTCTCTGATTGATCCTTGTTCCCTTGCAACAGGAGGAGATTGCAGAAAATGTGATGCATGAGCTCTTTGAGATCAAGATCATGCGCCAGGTGCCCAAAGCACTGGAGGGGCTGTGCTCTGGGGCAGACCTGAAGATCTCCCCCCCCCGCTACACATGACCAGAAGCTCCCAGCCCCTGCCGCAGGTACTGCTCTGTCTCACTGTGCCTGGGGGAGAAGGGCTGGGGGGAGCGGCCATAGAGCCCACAGCACTGAGAGAAACCAAGGCTGAGCACCTCACTCTCAACACCCTGCCCCACCCCGACCCCTGGAGCTGGGGCCAGGCCAGATAATGGTTCGGAAGAATCAGGCTGTGGGGCTGGCCCAGAAATGAGAGCATCCGCAGAACCAAGGGTTATGCTCAATAGCCATTGCAGTCTGGGAGGGGTGGCCTGACATGGAGCCCCTCCCCTGTCGTCACTGCTCAGACCTTCCCAGGGCCCGTGTCACCCCTGACGCAGCGAATGTCTGACCATCCCCCACCTCGGGCCCAATCCACCCACCTGGTATCTGAACCCTTCCCAGCCAGGAATGAAACTCGCCCCTAAAAGTCTGGGGCAGGGAAGGATCCTCCCCATCTGGCAGGTGGGAACTGAGACGTAGAGGAAGGGCTGTGGGCCTGGTCACACAATCCTGGGTGGAGATCTGGGAAGTGGACTGGGTCCCAGCCTAGAGCCTTTCCCCCAGCGGCACTTTCACTTTCTGCCCTTTATTCTCCCCTCCAGCTAGGGGGTCTGTGAGTGTGAAAGGAACAGGGAGGGTGATGGGGTCCTGGCACATAGCCTGGATGGGAGCTCCCCTTGGCTTGGACCCCAGGGTCAGAGACATCTTGGTCATCCTGCTGTCCTTCTTTTATTGCTAGGAAGGGAGTCCACCGGTGAGGGGTCTGTAGGGCTCCAGTAAGCCATCCTCATTCCCGCCCGCATGTACCACCCTGCCCTGCCCTGCCCTCCGGTTTCCTCGCTGTTGCCTCTGGCTTGACTCTTGACTCAGGTCTCTGGCTATGACTTTGGCATGACCCTTCTTGGCTCCAGATTTTGGTTATGAACCCCGGCTCAGTATTTTCCTTGCCTTTCTCTAGCCTCGCTCCAGTCCCTCCACCCACCCGCTCCAGCATTGCCTCCTCCTCCTGATCTTCACCAACCCCTCGGATTTTGACTCCCCGGATTTGACCTTCGGCGTGTCTATGGACTTTGGCTTGGGCATGGACTTGGATGATCTTTGGTCTGACCACCCGGCTTCGACCTCTGGCCTGGACTTGGACACTGGCTCTGGTTCTGCTTCTGCTTTGTTGATGGACTCTGATCTCAGTTTTGATCCTGGTGTGTCCCTGGACCTCGATTCTAGCATCACTCTTAGCCTAGGTGCCATCCATATGCAAAAGGGGACCCATCACACCAGGTGTGAACCATGGCCTCACTACATGAGCCTGGCCCGGTGCTGCCCCTACTGGAGTTGTGCAATGGAAATGACTGAAAATGTAGGGGTTCCTTTAAACAACCTCCACCACCATTCTTGACTTGGACACCCGGCCGTAGTATAATGGCCCTACCGTCAATCAAACCCTAACCCCCCCCTTGATTCCTTAAGCCCAACCCCTTGACCCCTTAGTCCCTCCCACCTGTCACCGGAAATCCCGCCCCATGGGGGTATTACTTCCGGGGTCAAGGCGGCCACATGACCAGACGCAAGGTGTGTCATGTGACACCTCTAAGAACTCCTCCCATCACCCTCTACCAATCAGAATGGGTTTCATCCCAAAAGGACCACCCCGAGAGGAGATTTGACCAATCAGGGTGCCTTCCGGGGTGGGGTGACCTGTCCAGAAGTGGGCCGTGTGACCCCTCTAAGAACTCCTCCCACCATCCTCTACCAATCAGGATGGGTTTTGTCTTGAAAGGACCATCCCAAGAGGAGATTTGACCAATCAGGGCGAGTTCCGGGGCAGGGTGACCTGTCCGGAAGTGGCCGTATGACCCCACTAAGAACTCCTCCCAAGGCCCTCTGCCAATCAGAGTGCAGCACCATTACCCCATCAGTCCCAGCGCTGGACAGAAGAGGCCATCTCTTACCAACGACACATGTTTTAGAAATTGTGGAAAGGCTGCTGAGAGGAAAGATGGACTCCTTCACCACCCCCGTGAAAACTTTGGACTTTGTTTTAGCCCCAAATGTCTTTGACCATACGCAGAGAAAGCGCTACATCAGCAACAGTTCGAGGAGGAGGAGGGAGCGACCGAGGGGAGCCCTTTGGCCCAGCCGTTGATGCATATGCCGGAACCCGAACCCAAAACCAAACTGCTTGTGAGACACCCCGATGAGCATGGTGCACTCTCTTCGTCCACCCCCTTAGAGGTGAAATGTGATCACGGCTTGCGGGAGTCACCGGCGGACAAGGTGAAGGGAAAAGACAGCGCTCAGGTAAATGAACGATTAAGAAGAGACGGTCGAGGTCTTGCGGCCAACATAGATCTTTTGGAACACCTCACTGCCCATGACGGAAGATGGTACGTTCAGTTCTGCCATGGCATTCAGAAAGACGCCCCATCGTTTAGGTACATGTCTGCTAGGAACAGAGCGCGTCTGGGTGACGGCCCTGCCTAAGTTGAGCATGTTAGAACCATTAGCCACAGAGCTTTTATACACAAAAGCCCCTTTATCGTTCCATGAAGAGATATTTTCATCCTGGCCCAGTTTATTTAGCAATACTAATGCATTTTTCTTATAACGCTTATTCACGTGATCCAACACCTCCTGAGCAACAGAGTCTGAGGTCTTTGGTGTTTCTGGGGGTTTGGCAGTTACACTCTGTTCCTGTTCTGGTAGAAACAGACTTATTTTCCCTTTATCCGCATCGTTCTGCTTCACGTACATTAGGTACTTTTGAAGCCCGGCGCTGTAAAGTTTAGCCTTTTCGTATTCGGCTAAGTCAGTTCTTTGAAGAACAGACTTCATTTCAGCATCCAGTAAGCGAGTTGCGGTCGTTCTAATATTTTCCTCTGCCAGAGGGAGAGCCCTTAATTGCTCCAACTGGCGGCTGGGCACCAGGTACATTTTTTCTGCATACTCCATTATCGATTAGTTAAAAGCCCCGTTATCAGAGGGATAGCAAAACTTAACAGAGGGCCGATAAACCCCCCAGACTGCTTCACCAGATGCTTCTTTCTTTTAAGTGAAACCCTTTTATTACATAAAGTTTTTATAAGCGTGCGTCTCTTTTTCAGCACGCGCACTTGATTCTGTGTTAAAGGTACGTTTCCTTTGAAGGTATTGAGCGCTATTTCTGAGATGGCCACTACTACATCGTCAGAGGCCTAACACAGTATAGCCCTCCTTTGCTGCGGGGACGATTTGCTAAGTCATTTTAAAAGGCCCAGGTTTCTCTTCACGCAGCTAGACAGGTTTTCGGTCAGCAGCCCCGGCTGTTAAAAGGGGGCCTGCCAATAATTCATCTCTTTTTATACCCGGCTGTTGTTCTTTTCAAAGTATAAACCGCCGGCCAGTCTGGAGGGAAAAGACCAGTTCTTAGTCTATAAGCTTCTGGTGTGGAAGGATTTAAATCCACCACCAGGTAGCCATAAGGTCTTTTGGTAGCATCCTCAAAAGCTTCTAGAAAGAATTGAGCTTTGCCGGGGTACATTTGCCGAGCGAGCGTAGCGATTTGTCATTGATCCCTGGGGTTTTTGAACAGAACCATGTACTTTGTGTTTAGGTTAATCGTGCGACTCTTTTTTCCCTGACAAACTCCAGCATCGCAGGAGTTTTCAGTCCTTCATTTTTTATTCACATCCCCTAGAGCGCATGCACTGGGTTTGTGAATGTGTGTGGTTCTGCGCACATTCAGAGCCCCTAGAGCGCATGCTCTGGGTTTGTGAATGTGTGTGGTTCTGCGCACATTCAGAGCCCCTAGAGCGCATGCTCTGGGTTTGTGAATGTGTGTGGTTCTGCGCACATTCAGAGCCCCTAGAGCGCATGCTCTGGGTTTGTGAATGTGTGTGGTTCTGCGCACATTCAGAGCCCCTAGAGCGCATGCTCTGGGTTTGTGAACGTGTGTGGTTCTGTGCACATTCAGAGCCCCTAGAGCGCATGCACTGGGTTTGTGAATGTGTGTGGTTCTGCGCACGTTCAGAGCCCCTAGAGCGCATGCTCTGGGTTTGTGAATGTGTGTGGTTCTGTGCACATTCAGAGCCCCTAGAGCGCATGCTCTGGGTTTGTGAATGTGTGTGGTTCTGCGCACCTTCAGAGCCCCTAGAGCGCATGCTCTGGGTTTGTGAATGTGTGTGGTTCTGCGCACGTTCAGAGCCCCTAGAGCGCATGCACTGGGTTTGTGAATGTGTGTGGTTCTGCGCACCTTCAGAGCCCCTAGAGCGCATGCTCTGGGTTTGTGAATGTGGGTGTTTTCACTCACAGTTTCCTCAGGGTTTGGTGTGGCAGTGGCCGCTAAGGAACTGGAGTTGTGGTTGTGTTGTTGCAATACCTCGGGGAGGACAAAAAAAAATTTTTTTTACAAAACTGAACTTTACCATCCTTCTCACCCACACCTATGTATTTACTTAAAATACAAAACCTCATAGAACAACCAAACCAATAAGCAAAATATATTTATGGGGCTTCATCCATCCATCAATTACTGATGCTGGTGAATTTTCCTTTTCAGATGTCTCTTTCCTTTTTCTTTTGAGCTTGTTTTCCCTCTGGTCTAAGGATCTCTCATGTTTTGACCATACTGCGGAGCAAACAACATTATTATAAAACACATGAAACCATCTTGTAAACTTAAAAAATAAAATATTCATTAAGGTGTTTTTCTATTTAAAAAGTCACAGCTTTAAAACAAATAATCCATTTCAGGCTGTACAACAAACACAGGTTTTGAGTTTATTTCTACCACTTAAAAAAGAAAACAAAACAAACAAACAAACAACAAAAAACCCACAAACATTTTTTTTAAAAATACATCTCATTTTGCAGAATAAAAAACCAAACTGCTTTTAAAATCCATTTTAAAACATATTTTGCACAGTAAAAAACCTTGTTAGTTTGAAACAAACCAAGTACTTTTTAAAAACCTACACCTATGACTTGCACAGACCCCTCTCTCACACAAAACAGCAGCTTTATAAAACACACCAAACCAAATGTGCAGCCCTATACTTTTCAATAATCCCCGCCCCCCCCCCCCCATGCATTTAAATGGCCCATGCTTGTTCTGTCCCCCAGCCATGTGTGCTTGGGCCTTTGGGTTAGTTAGTATTATTCCCCCAATTGCCTCAAACCCATTTTAAAAACACATCACATTATCCACAGTAAAAAAACCTGTTAGTTTGAAACAAACCAAGTACTTTTAAAAAACCTACACCTATGCCTTGCACAGACCCCCTCTCACATAAAACAGCACATTTTTTAAAAAAATACTTTTCAATAACGCCCCCACGCATTTAAAAGCCAATTTCAAAAAAGTTCCCTTTCACTATGGGATAAAGTGTTGCAAGCACATGCTTGTTCTGTTCCCCCCCATGTGTGTTTGGGCCTTCAGGTTAAAGAACAAGAACAAATTGTAGTTAGTATTGCCACCAAATCCCTATACAACCTGTGTAATACCTAAAGTTTTTTAAAACAGTATTAAGTACAACTATAGTTAAAATGGTTTTTACCTTGGCCTGTTGGTGAACTGCAGCTTAAAGTTACTGGTTCCATGCTAAGCAGATCACACTGCAATGAAGTTAGACACCATTATTTTCCTAAGACAGCATGGGCAAAGAGTGGCATTTCAGAGTTAAAGACAGCAAGCCTTACCTCTTTCTGAAGTCCAGCAGCCATTCAAGAAAGTTTCTGTTGAAAAGGACAGTCTCCAACATACCTGAGCTTTTTATAGCATCTTAGCCCATTGTTTCAAACAGACTTCAACATAGTAGCTAGCCGGTTAATTTAATCACCACAGCTCTGAAAGAATAGATCGTTAAGGACTTTAGGCACCTCTCCCATAGCACACCCTTTTGTGATCTGGGGTGGGGGAACCAAGTTGTCTGCACAACAGGGCTATTTTTTTTCCTGTAAGTTAAAATAAATTTTTCTGTAGGGCCTTCTTACAGTATTGAACAGTACCCATTTCCAAGTGGGGGGCCCTTTGCAGATATCAATGAATGTCTTGGGGCTTGGGTTTTTTTTAATTAAACATGTTTCTTTCATGCTTAAAGGTTGGGGGGGGGGGGGGTTCTAGAAAGAATGACCCATAGCAATCAACCAACTCCAGGGCCATATTTAAACCGTCCAATAGTGTCCCACCAACTCCTGGGGTCATATTTAAACTGTCCAATAGAGTTCTGCCAACTCCAGGGGTTATATTTAAACTGTCCAATCGCATCTGCGAATTCCTGAGGTTTTATTTCATTTCATATTAATCAGAACTCACCATCCACACCCACCCACGCCCCTTACTATGGGTGCACCCCCATCAAATTTAACCCTATGGCAACAAGGGTAAGTAATCGCAGTCACCCTGGCTATTCAGTGAGGGGGGGAGGTGTAGTTAAACCCATTCAGTGCCACTCTATTGTACTCAAACACATGTCTGAACAAGCCCTGTTTGTTTTATTGTAAGCACATTTTTTTAGGATTTTTTTCCCCCTCCCACAACATACATTTCAGCTTTTTGCTGTAAATGGGTCACTTTTACACAAAAACCCCCACAAGAGCTAGGTTCTCACAAACAATTTATTTTTTTATTTAAAAGACATACAGCTCCTTGAAAACAAACCAAGATGCTTCATTAAAACTTTCAGAAAAGAAATAGTGTAAGCACCCCACTGCTTGTTTTTAGATTTACACAACCCCCAGTTCCTAACCCATTACACCTCCTCCTCGACCGTCGATTCTTAATCATTCATTTACCTGTGCGACGTCTTTTCCATTCACCTTGTCCGCCGGTGACTCCCCCAAGCCGTGATCGCATTCCACCTGTAAGGGGGTGGACAAAGAGAGGCCTCGGGGCTAAAACAAAGTCCAAAGTTCTCACGGGGGTAGTGAAGGAGTCCATGTTTCCACTCAGCAGCCTTTCCATGATTTCTAAAACACGTGTCCTTGGTAAGAGATGGCCTCCTCTGTCCGGCGTTGGGACTTATGGGGTAATGGTGCTGCACTTTGATTGGCAGAGGGCTTTGGGAGGAGTTCTTAGTGGGATCGTACGGCTCACTTCCGGATGGGTCACCCCGCCCCGGATCTCGCTCTGATTGGTCAAATTCTCCTCTTGGGGCAGTCCTATCGGGGCAAAACACATCCTAATTGGTAGAGGGCGGTGGGGGGAGCTCTTAGAGGCATCACACAAGCCACTTCCGGACGGGTCACCCCACTCCGGAACTCACCCTGATTGGTCAAATCTCCTCTCGGGGTGGTCCTTTCGGGATGAAACCCATCCTGATTGGTAGAGGGTGGTGGGAGGAGTTCTTAGAGGGGTCACATGACACACCTTGCTTCCGGTCATGTGGTCACCTTGACCCCGGAAGTAACACCCCCATGGGGTGGGACTTCCAGTGACAGAAGGGAGGGACTAAGGGACAAGGGGTGGGGCTTAAGGGGTCAAGAGGCGGGGGTTAGGGTTTGATTGATGGTAGGACCCTTATAGTACTGCCGGGTGTCCGAGTCAAGAATGGTGGACGGAGGTTGGTTAAAGGAACCCCTACATTTCCATTGCACAACTCCAGTAGGGGCAGAACCGGACCAGGCTCATGTAGTGAAGCCATGGTTCACACCTGGAGTGATCTGGCCACTTACTTGCGGAGAGCCTGCTTTTATGCAAAAAGTTGCACAACCTGATGTCACATGCTGCAACTGATAATTAGGTCCAGTGGTAGGAGCCTAGGTCGCAGCGAGGTGCAGGATGGCACCTAGGCTAAGACTGGTGCTAGAATCAAGATCCAGGGACACACCAGGATCAAAACCGAGATCAGAGTCCATCAACAAAGCAGAAGCAGAACCAGAGCCAGTGTCCAAGTCCAGGCCATTACCCCCTGCTGTGAATCTCACAATTGTTGGCTCCCAGGAAATCTGCAAAGGTTTTCATCAAACTTCATCTGCAAGGATTTCCAATCTAACACTCATTTGGGCAAGGGACAAATGGAAGACAGATTTCAAAACACACTATGGACATTTTAATTGTCTGATATGCTATTGGAGCTAACTAAAGGTCCCCTGACCTTGCAACCCTTTATCAGTGATGTATCTGGGAGCAGTGTCATCTATTCAGGTGACATACTCCTCTTTTCGGAGAATCCAGAGCAGCACACACACCTCATCTGGACCTGGAGAGGTTTTGGCAGCGTGGTCTCAACACAGAATTGGAAAAGCGTACCTCCAGCCAACTCTCCACAGAGTTTTGGGGGTACATCCTCTCCCCAGAAGGTGATACGATTGAGGCAAATAAGGTGGAAGCCATTCATAAATGGGACAAAGTTTGAAGTCCTCAAGAAGAGCAGCGCTTCCTAGACTTCACCAGCTTTACTGCTGCGTCGGCCCAGGGTTCTCAGAGCCAGTAAACCCCACGAGAGCTCTCCTCCACAAAATGGCCACATTCGTTTGGTCATCCAAGTTCCAACAAACCCGCAAACAGCTCAGAATTGCCTTCACCACTGCATCTATTTTGACGCACAGCATTCATCATGGAAGTAGACGCATCTACTATGACCACCAGGGCCTGCTTTGTTTGGTGCTGCCAGATGTGGGCTGAAATTCAGACTTAGCTTGACTCACGTGACTTCTGCGCTTTCACCAAGGCACCACGCACCTAACTGTTTGGCATCTCAGGCCTCTGAAGACCCTGCTCCGTCCATGGCAGCCATTGCCAAGAATTTCACTCATTCAAATGGCCACATGATGGAACTGACTCTCCTAGATCACCTGACCAAGACGGCGAGCTTCATCCCTCTGTGCACGAGTACCTTCGGCTAAGAGGACAGATCAGCTCCAAATTTCCAAAGGCCAATGACACCTTTGTTTTGCTAACTATAGATTTCCCACTGATTTCATGCCACACTACTAATGGCCTCTCCGAACTTCCCAGCTATCGACCTGGGTCAACAAATCCATTACATTCAAGAAGAATGAAGGGAGCCCCTCGAGGACACTAGGAAGGAGTCAGATATTATACGGACTGCTGATGACAAGAGGGAAGCCATTTGCTGAAGGGAGGTAGCAAGTCCCTGGCACTGACCGAATCCCTAAGCCCGGTCTGTTGCAGCAGTTCCTGACCCATCCCCCTTGGATGACCTTCTGATCCCATCCTCCTCCCCTGGCTCTAGGGAGCAAACTCTGGGTCCCTTCCCTCACTCTGGCACAATCCGTGCCCAGAGTGACCGAGCCCCTCACAGACAATGGGACTGTCCTCCCTTCTCCTCCTTGTGGGGGGGACTACTACCCCCATTTTACAGACAGGGAATGAAGGTGATGAAATGACCTCTCCAAAGTCACACCTGGAAATGTGGAGGAGATCTGGGAACTGGACTGGGTTTTACAGGAGTGCCCTCCCCACAGAGGCAGCTTCACTTTCTGCCCTTCCTTCTCTCCTCCCCTCTTGGCCCATCTTCGATGGGGATCTCTGAACCGGAAATGAGCAGGGGCTTCCTCCCCCTCTGTCTTCCAATGTCTGGGATCTGTCCACAGCAATGCAGCCTGCAGCTGGCCCAGCTTGGGGAGCCATAGCCTCATCCTGTGAAATCGAGATGTGCTGGCTCTCAGTGATGCTTAGACGGAAAACCACGCACCCCACACAGAGGTAGGAACCGCCCATTCCCAGGTTGTTCTGAGGAGCCATGATTCCTCCAGGAGCTGGGTAAAGGGCACAGTGAGCAGTCTGTCAGAGGTAGGGGAGGATCATGTAAAGGGAGGGTCTAAGAGAGGAGGAGCATGAGCTAGGCTCTGTATTTCGGCTTGGCAGGGATCAAGAGAAGGGACGGGGCTATTAGAGGGCAATGCGAGGTGCAAGGGCTGTCGGAGATGGGGGCAAGGCCTAAAAAGTTCAGCTACTTTAGATGAGTTGTGCCAGAGAATCACCGGTTGAGGTGACTGAAAGTTCTGAACTGGGGCTGGCCAAAAGCATCCTCCTCAGATGGGAACATCCCAAAAGTCTGCAGAAGCTCATCCTCTGAGGTGAACGTTGTGGCCCAAACCTCTCTCTGCTCTGTACCTCGCAGGATTCCAGCCGGCTGTTCCAATCCAGGAGGAAAACTGTGCCACTGAAATCTCACAGTACCTGTGCAGTGAAGTGCCACTTAAACCCGCTGTGATGCACAGACCTTGCCCTGGCTGTCTGCACAGGACTGAATTTCACCCCTTCAGAGTGTAAGGAAATAATTGGCTGAAGGCCTTTTTCTTTTTGGATGGCTGTCTAGTGGGAAAAAACTATGGGGATTTTTAACCTGTTTCGCTCCCATGACTGGGTGCTTCAATGATGCAGAGAAGTGCTGATGCATTGGTTGATTTCCCCACCTTTTAATCTACTCTCTTCTTCTCTTTTAAGAGGTATTCTAAGGGCACCCCGTGCTTCATATGGGCATTCTTGGGTGGGCAGATTGCATCAGACCTGCACTTGAATAAATAATAGTGAATGAAATATGCAGACACTAAAGTTCTGCAGCCAAATTCTCAGAAACCTTCCTCTTCAATGTAGGATCAGGATTTTGTTTCTAATTGATTTTTTTAAAAAGTGCTAAGCAGATGCTACACTGTAATAAGAGGAAACAGAAGCAAAAACTGAAAGAATGTTACTTAAACCAATGAACAGATGCGGAGGGTGGAAACACGGCAAAGCAAACAAATGACTACTATGAGTAAATAACCTGAGAGCAAATGGGGAAGAAAAGCTCATCTGGGTAATTGTGGCTCTTGGGACAAAAATCAGGTTCCTGGTATGTAGCCTGGCTGAGATCATACCTTTTCCCTGGATCCCAGACCTGGGCTACAGATGTCATTCTCTGTGTGGTGTCCTTATTTTATTCCTAGGAAAAGGATCCCTGAAGGAGATGTAAGGATCCTGGACTCTAATGTCTGCAAGAAGCTTCAGCCACCTTCACAGGTAGAAGTCACTGTCTTTCCTACAATGCCACTAGTGCTCTTTCTGCTCTCCAGATCTGCTCCCTCCAACAGGACAGAGACACCCCTTAACTCCCCGAGTCCTGATTTCCTAAAATTCAAGGTGCTGAGGATTTGCATTGCCTCCACCATCAGAGACTTTTCCCTATGGGAATCTCCCTAGAGCAGGGGAGAAATCTGTTCTTCCATTAGAATGAGACTGCTCAGTAAATCCACTCACACTGACCTCATCTCAGCTGCTTTGTTTATCCGAGATTAGTGGTATCTTTGGAAAACACTTAGGGTGCCGGGGTGTGAGGTGGAGCAGGGGAGACGGGAGCTCCAGCAGATTCCCCTGAAGAACACCACCCTGTCTTTCTCTGGTCAGGCTCAGACTCGCCGTCCATTGTGGAAGTGAAGACCGGATGGGAGCTGCTGGATTGACCTTGATGTGCCATGTCCTTGTGTGGATGAAGGACCTACATCTCAGGGATGGCCAGCAGCAGATGTAACACATGTCTCCAGGAATAGGCTAAACAACCTACACTGATAGGTAAGTAAAATCATGGCCACATGTAGACATCACAGGAATTGGTGGATTGAACCAGGGTCCTTCAGCACAAGCCCCTCTCACTCAGTGTCAACCAATCCAGCTCCACCCACTAGATCACACCCCTGTCCATTGTCACAGAACCCAGGAGCCCTGATTCTCAGACCCGGGTCTTACATCACCAGGCCAAACCGCCTCCCATTATGGGCGCTGTAGAAGGGACCACTGGCAAAAACCCCTCTTCATTCCCCCTGTCAGAGACTGCAGCCATGGGTGACAAGTGAATGAGCTGAGATCTCCCCTGTGGGAATCCGAGGGGCTGCGCATTTGGGGTTTCACAGGGAAGGCCTCTGGCAGCCATTGACAGAGTGTTCCTGGGAGGAGATTTTCCGTCTCTAACAAAGGGTTTCTGTTCCCCCAGATCTCAGCCGCTCAGCAGAATGCAGGAGAGCCGAGTGCTGACAGGCTAGAGGGGTCCCAGGAGTCGCTGTGCGGCAGGTGCAGTGTCTGCAGTCACCATGGGCCAAACCCTGCGCTCCAGACAACCCAGGCTGTTTCCCTGGATTGCCAAGGGGACTTTGGCTTGGGGAATCAGTTGCTGGTGCCTGTGTCTACAACTGGGATGTTTTCACGAGGCTACTCAATGGTACATGAATCACCATCCAAGCAAGGGGAGAATGGACATTAGAGAGCGAGGCTGGGACCTCTGCAGAGCTGCTGCAGTCGAGCATCCACAGCCAGAAGCGAGACGATAGAAAACTCGCTTAGATGGCTGGCCACAGCCGCAGCAGCTGTCTCATGAAGCTCTGCTCATGCTCTAGACAGCAGAGGCAGGACAAAGAGCCACACAGTGAGAGCCTGCGTTGCAATTAGCAATACGCCGTTTTTTCAGTGGATTATGCTGTCCTGACTGTCTATTTCCTGTAAAGTCCACATCCAGCCTCCCTGGATGACCTCAATGGGAGTTAGGTTCTCCGTGCCCACAGGACAGGGCTGGCCTTACCATGAGGCGAACTGAGGCGGCTGCCTCAGGTGACAGACTGTGGAGGGGCACCACTAGGACCCAGAGTGTAGAAAATTGTGTCTGCTGCTGGTGCATATGTATTCTCTCTGCTCTAGACACACAGAGATGGTGGAGTGCTGGGCTGGAGGAAGGAGGGCACAAGAGATATAACAGGCAGGCAGGAGAAAAGGTGAGATGGAATAACAGAAAGCAACAGGAGCTGCAGGAAGAGAGAGGAGGAGGAGCCTCTTATGTACCTCTCTAGCACCCCCAGGACCCTGGACTGATTCACACCAGCTTGTGAGGGAGCTTCGTATTTCCTGCTGCTTCCCTGAACCCACTTGAGGAGAACAGGCAGTCAACTGAAGTAGAAGGAGCCAGTTAGGCCCTTATGACGCTGATATCTTCCCTCACTCAGACCCTGCTACCAGCCTGCTTATTTGTCCCCTTCAATTGAGTGTTGAGAGCCACTATAGCTGGCACAGAACAGCAGTCATGAGTGAAAGAAGAAAACGCCCCATCTGGGGCAGCATTTAGAAAAAGAAAGAAAGCAAAGGAAGCTTTTCTACTTAAGCAGGAAGGAGCTCTCCTGAGATACATAGACACAAATGTTCACGGTGAGCCTTCCAGCCCCAGTGAGGATGTGAATGGTGAGGAGATGCCTGATCTTCCAGTTAGTCAGAGCGCAGGTGACCTGGCAGCTACTGCATCCATATCTCCATCTCAAATAGATGTAACCATGCACATTCCTGAAGAAAAGTGTAGATCAGAGAAGAGTGTGGTGGAGGCGCAAGAAACAGCTGCTGCTGAGTTTAGTTCCTTAAATCTAGATGATCCAGGACTATGGACCCACTTGAGCAGTAGCCTGAGGGACTTCCTTGTACTGCATGGACCACAGCAGGTGAAAAACTTCATGTTCCCCAAAGACAATGAAAATAGAAGTTTCCTTCCAACACATTACTGGTGTGAAATCCCCAATGGTGACAAAGTGGAGAGGCCATGGCTTATGTACTCAAAAGCCCAGAATGCTGCATACTGTTTTTGTTGCAAACTCTTCCAGTCTAATGTTCCAGCCACATTGGGTTCTACAGGAACAAAGGACTGGAAAAATCTGGCTAGAAATCTGGCATGCCATGAGAAGGCAGCAAATCACCAGAGAGCATTCCATAGGTGGAAAGAGCTTGAGATGAGACTAAGGTTAAAGGCCACCATAGATGATCAGCATCAAGAGAAGATTGCATCAGAGTCTCTTTACTGGCAAAATGTTCTGAAAAGGCTCATTGCCATTGTGAGAATGCTTGCTACCCAAACCTAGCACTGCGTGGCACTTCAGATCAGCTGTATGTGCCAAACAATGTTAACTTCCTTAAAACTGTGGAGCTGATGGCTGAGTTTGATGCTGTACTCCAGGAGCATCTAAGAAGAGTCACCACCCAAGAAATGGACACACCCCACGACCTTGGAAAAACAATTCAAAATGAGATCATACAATTACTGGCAACAAAAGTCAAACAGAAGATTGTGGCAGATCTGAAGTCAGCAAGATATCACTCTGTTATTCTGGACTGCACACCTGACATCAGCCGTATGGAAAAAATGACTTTAATGGTGCGTGTTGTAACAACAACAGAACCTAGTGAAAATGTCCCTGCAGTAGTGACTGTCAGAGAGCATTTTCTAGAATGTATTGACATTGATGATACTACAGGAGCTGGTATGACAAATATGCTTCTTAAAAAGCTGGAAGATATGGGAATTGCGATAGCTGACATGAGAAGTCAGGGCTACGATAATGGTGCCAACATGAGAGGAAAGAAGAGAGGAGCACAGACACTGATCCAAGTGTTAAACCCTTGAGCTTTTTTTGTCCCCTGCAGTTCTCATTCATTGAACTTGCTGGTCAGTGATGCAGCATCAGCTTCTAGTGAGGGTGCTGAAATTTTTAATAAAAGAACAGGAGTACTTGTGGCACCTTAGAGACTAACAAATTTATTTGAGCATAAGCTTTCGTGGGCTACAGCCCACTTCATCGGATGCATAGAATGGAACATATAGTAAGGAGATATATATACATACAGAGAACATGAAAAGGTGGGGGTTGTATCACAGGTTGTAGGTGCTCTTCCTAATTTGAAACAGGTACGTCAAAACTGAAGATCTGAAAAACAAGTCCTAGGTTAGATAATTGTCTTTTGTAACTATAAAAGTAACCTACAAGCTTCAACCACAGACATGCTGGAGGCATCAGCTCATCCACACATCTTCCCAAATCTAGCCTGGGAAAGAAGATGTGCTTGACCACATTCCCAGAATGTTAACACATCCAAGGGATTGTGGACCAAAGTAGAAGCGAGTTTGAAAGCTGGTGACTCTCTCTCCGCAAAAGATGCTCTGTCCCTAGCCCCCAATTTGAATCAAAATATTTCCAGAGTAAAATTCTTCTTCAGAAGATACCAAGAGGAACTGCCCTCTTTCAAAACAGCTTGCATCTTCTATTCTCAAGGATGGCTCTCTGTGCGGACATGGACTACCAGCTTCTGTGAGGGTAGCTTGACTTTACTGCTTTGGAAATAATGGCAGATGGTGTTCATATTGAAAGAGGATCTCTTTCCTTAAAGGCAGCTTTAGCCTCATTCCTGTCAACAATTATGAGAGCTGGTGGCCATTTTGAAAGGCTGCAATTCTCTGAAGAAGAACGATTCACCATTAAAACTTTCGGAACATGTTCCCCTTGTCTATGGAGTTTTTACACACATACCCATAAATTCTTATGCATTAACCATTTTAGCAGAAAATTTCAGCTTTTTCTCAAAAATAAAAATAAAAAATAAAGCTTGAATGCTGGACATTTTTATTTCTCTTCTCTGGACTTTTTCAATTCTAATATATCTTTTTTTTTTTTAGATAGGGCAACCAGAACTGCACAAAGTATTCAGGGACTGAGGATACAATGTATTTATATACAGGCAATATGATCTTTTCTTTCTCATTATTTATCCCTTTCCTAATGGTTCCTAACATTAAGTTAGCTTTTTGAACCACCACGTCACATAGTTTTCAGAGAACTGTCCACAATGACTCCCAAGATCTCTTTCTTGAGTGGTAACAGCTAATTTAGACCCATCATTTTGTATGTATAGTTAGGATTATGTTTTCCAATGTGCATTACTTTGCATTATCAACACTGAATTTCATCTGTCATTTCCTTGGCTGATCGTCCAGTTTTGTGAGGTCCCTCTTTAACTCTTTGCAATCAGGTTTGGACTTAACTATCTTGAGTAGTTTTGTATCATCTGCGAGCTTTGAAACGTCACTCTTTACCCCTTTTCCCAGATAATTTATGAATATGTTTAATACAGTTCTTTATGGAACCCCGTTGTTTACCTCTCACCATTGTGAAAGCTGACCATTTATTCCTACCCTTTGTTTCCTGTCTTTTAACCAGCTACTGATCCATGACAGAACCTTCCCTCTTACCCCATGACTGCTTAGTTCGCTTAAGAGCCTTTGGTGATGGGCTTGGTCAAAGGTTTTTGGAAAGTCCGGGTACACTATATCCATTGGATCACCCTTGTCTACATGTTTGTTGACCCCGCTCCAAGAATCCTAATAGATTGGTGAGGCATGATTTCCCTTTATAAAAACCATGTTGACTCTTCCCTAACAAATCATGTTCATCTATGTATCTGATAATTCTGTTCTTTACTATAGTTTCAACCAATTTGCCTGGTAATGAAATTAAACTTACTGTTGTAATTGCCAGGATCATCTCTATCATTTTTTGAAATCAGGGTTATATTAATTTTCCTGCAGTCATCTGGTACAGAGGCTGATTTCAGGGATAGGTTACATACCACAGTTAGTAGTTGTGCAAATTTCATATTTGAGTTCCTTCAGAACTTGTGCGTGAATACCATCTGGTCCTGCAGTAAAGACCGATGCAAAAAATTCATTGAGATTCTTCACAATGACCTTATCTTCCTTGAGTGCTCCTTTAGCACCTCAATTGTCCATTGGTTGTTTAACAGGCTTCCTGCTGCTGAGGTACTTAAAAACAACTTTCTGTTTTTGTGTCTTTTGCTAATTGCTCTTCAAATCCTTTAATGGCCTGCCGGATTTTATTATTACACTTCGACTTTCTCTTAAGCTTGGTTTTCCTCTGCTAGCCTTGGGACTTGCTCATGCAAAACTCCAGGTGACTATGAAATGCTACCTTGCTTTGAAAAGGCTGCCCCGGGTCACTGTAAACACTTGCTGGGTTGCATCACCCCATAGGAAGGTAAAATCTCCACGGGAGTCTGAACTAAGGTGGAGTTGCTATAGGAGCTCACAACGGGACACAGGGGGGTGCTGGAGCTCCACCAGCCAGTCCCAGAGCAATTGAGGCTGTGTGTCCTGCCTTTGGGAAAAGTGGCGACCCTTTCGACAGTACTAATGAAAACGAGCTTGCATGCACAGTGATTTAGAAATAAATTACTATGTGAATTGTTTCAAAGACTATGACACTCTCAATAGTGGTTTGTTAATACATCTTGCTGTGAAGGGGACATTTTCAGTTAAGTAAAATAACAGGGAAAAAGACCTAAAAAGTTCTTTTCAAAAACCACCCACTGCCCCAGATCCACCTAAGACTTAGTTCTTTGGTCATTTCCATTGAAATAGGGAGGACCTGGGTTGGGTTATTTAGGGAGAAATAAATGGATTGACACTGTGTTAAATTTTTAAAGGACATATTTTTAAAATTAATTTTAACTCAGAAATTAATTAACAGATTCACTAGCAAATTCTCAGAAAATTCATTCTTTAGTCAGGGCGTAGTGCTGTAATATGAGGAGGACATGGCTTAAATATGTCAAGAGGGAACAGCTGGACACAGACAGATTAATAGGGGAGTACAAGGAAACAAGGAGTTAATATTATCAGCATGAAAGGCAGTGGCCTCAGCACACCACAGTGAATCTCTGCTTAAGTGGAAGCAAATTCAGCCTTATCTGTGGCACTACCTCCGTGCTATACAGTACATACATTGTACTTAGAGCGGGGGGTCTCAAACTGGGGGTCGGGACCCCTCAGGGGGTCGCGAGGTTATTACATGGGGGTCGCAAGCTGTCAACCACCATCCCAAACCCCGCTTTGCCTCCAGCATTTATAATGGTGTTAAATATATACAAGTGTTTTTAATGTATGGGGGGGGGGGGTGTCGCACTCAGAGGCTTACTGTGTGAAAGGGGTCACCAGTACAAAAGTCTGAGAACCACTAACTTAGAGCCACATGGACATTTTTTTTAGTGTTGAAGAAAAGTGAGTTTGTCATTTAGTTCTGCGTTACTGGTTAGAAATATATTGATAATTTTCATGTCAGTTGCATATATGACTATATTTTGCACTAAATCCTGATCTTATTAAAGATAAGTGGCAAAACTTCAATTGACTTCAAACTACCTGAACTCTAATAATTTATCCCAGCTTGATTCAAATATAACCCTACCTGCTGATGAAAGCTGGCATTTACTGAAAGACTTTGAAGGATTTACATGAGTAAAAGGACGGAATTTTAAGATGAAGTGTTTATTGCTATTTCATCAAATCATAGAATCATAGAATATCAGGGCTGGAAGGGACCTCAGGAGGTCATCTAGTCCAACCCCCTGCTCAAAGCAGGACCAATTCCCAACTAAATCATCCCAGCCAGGGCTTTGTCAAGCCGGGCCTTAAAAACCTCCAAGGAAGGAGACTCCACCACCTCCCTAGGTAATGCATTCCAGTGCTTCACCACCCTCCTAGTGAAATAGTGTTTCCTAATATCCAACCTAGACCTCCCCCACTGCAACTTGAGACCATTGCTCCTTGTTCTGTCATCTGCCACCACTGAGAACAGCTGAGCTCCATCCTCTTTGGAACCCCCCCTCAGGTAGTTGAAAGCAGCTATCAAATCCCCCCTCATTCTTCTCTTCTGCAGACTAAACAATCCCAGTTCCCCCAGCCTCTCCTCATAAGTCATGTGCTCCAGACCCCTAATCATTTTTGTTGCCCTCCGTTGGACTTTTTCCAATTTTTCCACATCCTTCTTGTAGTGTGGGGCCCAAAACTGGACACAGTACTCCAGATGAGGCCTCACCAATGTCGAATAAAGGGGAACGATCACATTCCTCGATCTGCTGGCAATGCCCCTACTTATACAGCCCAAAATGCCGTTAGCCTTCTTGGCAACAAGAGCACACTGTTGACTCATATCCAGCTTCTCATCCACTGTGACCCCTAGGTCCTTTTCTGCAGAACTGCTAAATAGCCATTCAGTCCCTAGTCTGTAGCAGTGCATGGGATTCTTCCATCCTAAGTGCAGGACTCTGCACTTGTCCTTGTTGAACCTCATCAGGTTTTTTTTGGCCCAATCCTCTAATTTGTCTAGGTCCCTCTGTATCCGATCCCTACCCTCTAGTGTATCTATCACGCCTCCCAGTTTAGTGTCATCTGAAAACTTGCTGAGAGTGCAGTCCACACCATCCTCCAGATCATTAATAAAGATATTAAACAAAACCGGCCCCAGGACCGACCCTTGGGGCACTCCGCTTGAAACCGGCTGCCAACTAGACATGGAGCCATTGATCACTACCCGTTGAGCCCGACGATCTAGCCAGCTTTCTATCCACCTTACAGTCCATTCATCCAGCCCATACTTCTTTAACTTGGCGGCAAGAATACTGTGGGAGACTGTATCAAAAGCTTTGCTAAAGTCAAGGAATAACATTTTATAAAGCCAAGACAGATTCCCTGGAGTTTTCAGATCTCTTGATGACAGAATCGCACAATTAAGTAACTAAGACTCACGTTGCAGACAGACATTTTGGGTACAGAATAATTGCCCTCAGATATATTGTTCTGTTGGGAGTGGGGGTGCGAGAAGAGATTTTTACTCATATGCCCACTATTTCTATTCCTGTTTTCTTTCACAAGGATAATTGATCTTCTGCATTTGGGTGGAAGGAGGCCCAAAATAAAGCTCCAATTTCTGATTCTATTCTATATAGACTTACATCACCATAATATCTGAGCATCTACCAGCAGTGTATTAAGTGACATGATTATTTGTTCTCACTTATTCTCCCCATTATTCCTGGGGGAATTCTGTACCATTGCACAATGCAGAATTCACACCACATTAATATTCTGTGCAGAATTTCCTCCCTTTCCCCCAGATTTGGCATTGCAGAGCTGCTGGCTGCCACTAGGGGCCGCTGGACCCAGCAGAGTCCAGCTCCCAGCTTGCACATAGGAGATGCTGCCAGGGTAGGGAAATGGAGATGAAGGGTTCCTGGCACACCCTGAAAGGAGGAGGTGACATGCAGGAAACTCCATACAAGCACAGGGCCCAGCATCAGGTTGTTTCTCCCTCTGGATCCCTGGACTTTGGAAAGGGAGGGGTGTGAGTGTCTGGGCTTGGAAGGCTGCAGCTGGGCTCTGGGGGATGGTAGGGGGTGCAGGTGTCTGGGCCAGGGGGGCCCTGTGGCTGGCAGGTATTTTGAAAAATTACCAAAATAATTGAAACCGGTGTGATGATATAGTGTTATTTTGACAAATTAAATACGCAGAATTTAAAAATATTGTTTTGTTGCAGAATTCCCCCAGGAGTACCCCATGGAGAAAGCTCTGTACAGTGGAGTATATTGTTGTGGTTGAGGTTTTTATTATTATGATGATTATTATGATCTGGTTTACACAGGTTTTACATAGATGGAACTCCAGGGGATTTCAATGCAGTTCCTCTTGATTTGCATGTGTTTATAGCTGTTTAAGAGAGACCTGAATCAAATCTGACTTCAGATTTCAGTTTTCAGTGTAACGGCCTCGCCACCCGCCTGTCACGAGCACCCCCTCTCTGGCCGATAAGTGCCTACGGTCACTCCGTTTGGAATGGGACAGCACCCACTGGTTCAGATTCTCTCTTTAGAAGGAATTTGGTCTGCAGAAGCATTTGGATTCACCGGCCTTTTTATGAAACACTGGATAAACACATAGAAATTGCCAGATTGGATCAGACCTGAGCTCCATCTAGTGCAGTATCATGTCTCTGATAGTGGCTAGTATCAGAGGTTTCAAAAGAAGGTTTAATAACCTTCAATAGGCAGATGTGGAATAATCAGCCCTTCCCCACATCCTGCCATGATCTCTAATAATTAGAGATTGGTTTAAGCCCTGAAGTGTGATGTTTAGTATCCCTTAAGCAACCGCATCTATACACTATGCCATATAAAGCTGTCAAATCCCTCCAGTTTCTTTGCAGTTCTGCTTTAACAGCTCTCCTAGGATCAACAGACATTTCCCAACTTCTCAGCTCACCCAGAATAAGAGCTCAGACCAGCAAGGTACTGAGCTCGCTAACCCCAATCCAAGGAAACATAAGCACAGGCTTAACATGCTTTAGACTGTAAGAAGCCCCATTGAAATCAAGGACTCTGGGGCTCTGGTCTCAGTTTGCACCTCCAGTCGCTACTGTAAAACTAATAACATTGAGCTACGGGCAAGTTTCAACCACATGCCAGGCTCCTTCTAGGATCCTTTGATTTTATATGTATGACCCAACAGGGCTCTCTCAGGAATGGAGAGATTGAAGTGGTCTGAGGTATCACAGCCTAAACCCTAGGCCCGCTGCCTTTCAGACCCATGACGCCCAGTCAAACATTTCCCCTCTTTTCCATGCAATTTGCTCCCTTCTGCCTCCTACTGCTGCCACTCCCTTTCTGCCCTCACCCAAACACCGTGGAGTTTTTATCTCACTCCCCTGCCCCCAACACAGCTCAGACCTAGGGCAGGGGGAAAAGCAATTCTAAAGGCTGTGCAGCCTGCTGCGTGGCCTACAGAAGCAGCGGTATCCTAGAGCTGAGAACTGTGCAGCCAGAGGAAGGGGGCAAAAAACAGAGCCATACCCAGCTACTAGCACCAGCCATCTTAACAAAAAGCATCACTTAACCCATGACAGAATCATAGGACTGGAAGGGACCTCGAGATGTCATCAAGTGCAGGCCCCTGCACTGATGGCAGGACCAAGCACCATCAAGAACATCCCTGACAGGTGTTTGTCTAACCTGCTCTGAACAATCTCCAATTATGGAGATTCCACAACCTCCCCAGGCAATTTATTCCAGTGCCTAAGCACCCTGACGATTAGGATTTTTTTCCTAATGTCCAACCTAAACCTCCCTTGCTGCAATTTAAGCCCATTGCTTCTTGTCCTATCATCAGAGGTTAAGGAGAATAATTTTTCTCCCTCCTCCTTGTAACAACCTGTTAGGTATTTGAAAACTGTTATGTCTCCTCTCAGTCTTTTCTTTTCCAGACTAAACAAACCTAATTATTTCAATCTTCCCTCATAGGTCATGTTTTCTAGACCTTTAATCATTTTTGTTGCTCTTCTCTGGACTCTCTCCAATTTGTTCCCATGTTTCCTGAAATGTGGCACCCAGAACTGGACACAATACTGCAGCTGAGGCCTTATTGGAGCTGTGTGGAGTGGAAGACTTACTTCTCCTGTCTTGCTTACAACACTCCTGCTAATGGTGGATTGTCTGTCACTTGAAGTCTTTCCAACTGGATATCTAGCTAAAAGATGTGTGAGAGCTAAAAAAAATAATAATTATGGGCTTGATACATAAATTATTGGGCAAGGTTTTGTTATGCAGGAGGTCAGATTAGATGATCACATTGACCTCTGCTGGCCTTAAACTGTATGAAAAATCAGTTTGACCCAATCAGGGGCGGTAAATTGTAAGGCACTATTAGGCACTAATTGTAAGGGTAGGGTGATTGCTTGGCATCTACACAGAACAAAGTTAAAGTTGTTTGTTTGCTGTAACTGTGCTTTTTCCATAGTTTAACATGTCTGGATTTCTTTTAAGCCTAACTTTGACACTTGAATTCACTGAGTGCTCCCTACGGAAAGAAAGACTGAGCCATTCATTTCCAGTTACACTGCTCTTGAGAGTTCTTCCTGTGGCTTAGCAAAACAGCGAGAGCTTTCCGTAAAACTAAGCAAAGGCAAATAAACAAATCTACGTAGCATGTTAGGGCACCAAGGAGGGCATTGTAATGAGCCCCTCTGTGCCTGGCTTGAGACTATAATTGGAGGTGTGACTTCAGAGACTTGATCTCTAAATGACACAGAAATGAATATATAAAGGTATTTGGTGCCCTAACATGATCCCTTAGGGATGAAGAGTGATTGAACTCTCTCTTCCACCAGTAGCTATGATACAATACTTCTTTCCTTCAGTAGAGGTGGGATAGCTATTTTCCTTCAGTTCTGATTCCTGGACATAACTTTCCATTTTCTCCATTTACTTGGAAATGTGCTGTTTTTGCAACATTTTTGCAACTTGAGACAGACATTGTTCATTTTTCTGTCTCAGGATAAATTACAGGGGCAATGGATATCGTTCATGGAAGACCCTGAAAGGTCCAGATGGATATTAGGTAAGAATCCGGTATTATACATAGAGATGAATATGAGTTACACTCTTCAGATCTGGAATCAGATTCAGATCCGACTTCTGCAATCTTTGAGGATTTTCAGATTCTGAGCTTTGGCTACAGCCAATTATAGAGATAATTCAGGGCTGTAATTTATTGTTGTTGTGTTATCAATTAGAGGTCAATGCCCCACTGTACTAGGTTCTCCGGAAACACATAGTAAGGGAGAGTTCCCCCCCTCAAGAGCTTACAGTCTATTAAACAAGACAGAAGAGGGTGGGCGAAAGGAAGGATTATTACCCAAATTTTACAAAGAGGGAATTGAGGCAAAGAGGAAATCTTTGCTTTGTCCAAAATCACACAGGGAGGCTGTGGCAGAGCCAGGAATTAATGGCCGATCTCAGAATAGTGCCCCTAGTGCCAGTCTGACCATTATCCAGTGTTGTGTATGCGTGTGAGTGGGGGAGGGGGGAAGACGGACACAGCCGGTGGCTACGCCGGGAAGAGACGCCGTCCACGGCGGATATTAAACAGTCTATTAAACAAGACAGAAGAGGGTGGGCGAAAGGAAGGATTATTACCCAAATTTTACAAAGAGGGAATTGAGGCAAAGAGGAAATCTTTGCTTTGTCCAAAATCACACAGGGAGGCTGTGGCAGAGCCAGGAATTAATGGCCGATCTCAGAATAGTGCCCCTAGTGCCAGTCTGACCATTATCCAGTGTTGTGTATGCGTGTGAGTGGGGGAGGGGGGAAGACGGACACAGCCGGTGGCTACGCCGGGAAGAGACGCCGTCCACGGCCAGCCGGCCCCCGGCGCATACAGGAGACCCAGGGGACGACCGAACTCGTCGAGCACCAAGGACCCGTCGACTCCTGGGAGACCCCAGCGGAGACTCTGGTAGGAAGGGACCCCGGGAGGGTGACAGAGTGGTACCTCCCCCGCCCGGGGAAGCTCAGCGTGTTTCGGTCGGAACCCCCCTGCTGAGTTGGTAAAAAAGCCTCACGCTACCCTCCACCTGAGGGTCGCTCTTGGGACTCGGGCCACTAGGCCACGCTACCCTCCACCCGAGGATTGCTTCCGGGACTCTGGCCTATAGGCCCTACCGCCCGGTAGCCACGGGCTGGGTTCCAGACTCTTGCCGTTAGGCTGCGTCCCCTTGAGGCAAAGGGGACGTCATAGACTTTGGCCGCTAGGCTATACAGCCCTGGATTAAAGGGCTAGTTGACAGACGGTGGCGGATAGTCCACGCCGCCTGCAACCTTAGGGGCGTGGACCGTCACACCAGCTAAAAGCATCATTGCCATACAGAAAGATTTGCAATGTGTGGGAGAACATAGTTATAATGCACATCTGCAAAAGGTATGTTTTACCCCAGTGGGTTTATAACAGATCTCTATTATAGATGTCCACTATTAGGCATCTAAATCCATCATATTGTGAAAGTTACTAGTGACCCCCCTTAATAGAGCAGTTGTTATGTCAGCCAGCGGCCATTAGGGGGAAGCAGACACCTTAAGGACACAGTAGCCTGAACTTTTCAACTGTCTTCCCTTCAAGGCCTTAAGGTAGTTGGAGCTGGTCCCAAGCCGGTTTTCACTGACCAGCTAGCAAAAGCACGGGTCTGACAACCACCAATCAAGTGTTAACACTGCAAGGACCTTTGTCTGAATGTGTATAAAGAATCTGTAAAATGTGTGTAAGACAGAGTTTTTGTACCAAGGTGCAAAGCTCTCCTTTCTTCTGCAGAATAAAGCAACTCCTCCTTATCCCTGTCTGGCTGTTATTGGCTCTCAGCTAGGTGGACCCGATATTTCGGTGACAATATTTAGATACTGCATTTTAAATTGGCCCATGTTTTCAATAGAGCTGTGTGAATAATGGATTTTTTGGTATGTGGCACTTTTAAAAAGTCAGAAAAAATCATTTGGGGTCATGCTGAAAAGGAATTTATTTATATGAAATTTTCAGCAAATCTTAAAGTAAAGAAAAAATATCAGGGTCAAACAGAATGTTGTTTTTTTTAACCTGAAACAAAATGTTTTGTTTTCCTTTTGAACATTTTAAAATAATTGTTTAATAAAAAAATAATTAAAGGAAAGTTGGAACTACAAGTCACGTCAAAACTAAAAAGATTTTGGTGTTGCTGAATCTGCATTTCTCCTGGGGGAAAAAAATGCAATTGAAATTTCTTTCCAGTTCTAGTTTTCAAAGGGGATAAGTACCAGAGCTCCCAGTGATGTCCGTGGGATCAGGAACAGAAAAGCAGGGCTAGTGAATGAACTCTAGACCATTCACTGGTCTCTCTGTATATTCATTGACTTCCCTTTTCATACGGAACATTACCTTTCTTTGTTGCCTCTGACTGTATAGGCTATCAGGTTGGATGCACTTTAATACACAGTATGGGCTAATTCTCAGCATGACAAACCCTTAGCTGTAGTGGACAGTGTGAGCGTAATGCAAACAGTGCATTCCCTAGGATTGTCCCCTGATGTATTCCCACTGCCTTGGGTTGGTACAATATTTCACGAGGGAAGTCAGAATGAGTGTGAAGGATCCACTCTTGGTCCTTTCTTGGCTCCTGTTTAATTGTACATTTCACTTTTCCCCTGTAAAGGAAATCATGGTTGGAAGAAATGGCGGAGGGAAATCACACCATGGTTACGGACATCGTTTTCCAGGGATTCATGGATCATCCAGAGCTTCAGGTCCCCCTCTTTGTGTTGTTCCTAATGATCTATGTTATCACCTTGGTGGGGAATCTAGGGATGATCATGTTGATCGGGTTCAACTCCCGACTCCACACCCCCATGTACTATTTCCTCAGCAATTTGTCTCTTGCCGATGTTGGTAATTCCTAGGTTGTTGCTCCCCGGTTGCTGATAACTTTTGTGGTTCAGGCCAAACCCATTTCCCTCGCTGCGTGCACAGCACAGTTTTTCTTTGTCTGTAACTTTCTGACCAATGAAGCTTGCCTGTTGGCGGTAATGGGATATGATCGCTTCATAGCCATCTGTAACCCCTTGCTCTATAGCGTCGTCATGTCAAAGAGACTTTGTATATTACTAGTGGTTGCTTCGTACATATGTGGCTTTGTGAATGCAGTTGTTCAGACTCCATTTATATTTACCCTGTCCTTCTGTGACTCCAATGTCATCAACCATTTCTTCTGTGACATCCCCCCAGTCCTTAAGCTGTCCTGCTCCGACACCCACATCGCTAACATGGTGCATTTCACCTTGTCCAGTATAGTGGTCATGACTACTATTCTCATTGTACTATTCTCCTACATGTACATCCTCATTGCCATCCTGAAGATCCACTCTGCCAAGGGCAGATGCAAAACCTTCTCCACCTGCGCCTCCCACCTGACAGCCGTCACAATTTTCTACGGGACTGTGATCTTCATGTATTTACAACCCAGTTCCGGCTACACCACAGACCCAGACAAGATCATCTCTGTGTTTTATATACTCATAATTCCCATGGTGAACCCCCTGATCTACAGCCTGAGGAATAAGGAGGTGAGGGACGCCTTTAGGAAGATGATAAACAAGAAGGTTTGTTCATAGTTAATATAATTATTGGGATTTGTGCTTATCAATAAACAAGTGATGAATGAATAATGAATTCTCTGAGTCATATCTCTGATTTTTTTGTTTTAACTGTGTTCTGTGGCTTGTTCCAAAAAAAAAAAAAAAATGTAATCCAAGCCTGTTAATATTGGAAATTCAGTTTCCCAGGTTCAGGAATGACTGAGAGGCTGCAAAGATCACTATTGAAAGGGAGCATTTGTCACAGACCCCCTTCAGCTCCCCTTGCTGGATACCCACCAGCTTGTGTTGAGGGGAATCCCAGCTTGGATCCCCAGATGTTTTAAGCTGCCAGAGACTGAATGGAGCCAGTCACTGCTGCAGTCTTGGGGTTCCTAGGCACACAATCAGGGTGCAGGCCCTCTGCCTAGCGCCCTTTCTGGAGAGCAAGAACCTGATATCTAGCTGCCTAGTCCCTGGGCTCAGGGATGATTGTTCAGACTCTGCCGTAGCTTAAACACTCTCTGTCCTAGAATGCCACCGAACAGTGTGAGCCTTGTGGGTTACAGCTGAACTCTCCCACAGGGCCACACAGTATGTGTAAAGAATGTAACACAGAGAGGGACACTCTGAACTGGAATCTAACACTGTAGAGCTAATACTTCACCAATAAAGCACAAGCCCATTTAGAAAAGGACATACATCCTAACTTCAATGGACCTCACCAGCTCATCCTTTCCTTGGGAGTCCCCTGGGGTATCCATCTGTGTTCAGACAGACTGCTCCTCCACCTCCTCATCTAGCTCCTACATGCAGCTCCTCTCAGATCTAGCTGGTGAAACATGGCCAGGTAGAGCCCAAATAGAGCAGCTTCTGCCCTTTTATAAACATCTTACTCTCTGTCAGGGGACCTCATGATCAGCCTCTTCCGATGACCAGATACCACTACCAGGCAACCACTCCTTTTTTCCCCTCATCAACAGAAAGTTTAGATGGAAAATTTTCAACCACCCCCAACAAGGAACAGATCCCAAGCTCATTGAAGCCAATGAAAAGACTCCGATTGACTTCAGTCAATATTGGTTCAGACTGCAGGAGTTTAAGTGGGGATATTCAAAAGGCACCAAACTCCCATTCCAGGGAGTTGTCCAGGGAACTGGATGTCTAACTGCTCATTGAAAATGTGTATTTGCTCATGGGCAGTTGTCGATTGCACGATGGGGTTTCCAATCCTGTACCAGTATTGAAGTGTTGAAAGGAAAATAGCAGTCCTTTTATGTTATGGCACTATAGCTTCATTCCATTTTGTACATATATGGAAAAATCATAAGCAGTATTCCTAGGAGCACAAGAAGAGGATTTAAGCGATTGATGATTCAGACAAAACTTCCCTGGACTAACCAGAGCATATCCAGTATGAATATTCAAATGTCACCGTGTGTAGGAAGCTTGCTAGTGCTATGAATATTGATAGCCGCATCACACTAGTACTTCATATTGTGTACTAGTACATCACACTCGTACATCATTATAAATTGATTGGACTACATTCGTTCTTGATCTGTCCCCATATCATTCTCTCAAGACAAGGGAGTTACTTCAGGGACGAACCTGTCTCACTGTTTACAAAGTCCAAAGAAAGCAGACCATTGATATACACCTCTACCCCGATATAATGCGACCCGATATAACACGAATTCGGATATAACGCGGTAAAGCAGTGCTCCGGGGGGCAGGGCTGCACGCTTCGACGGATCAAAGCAAGTTCAATATAATGTGGTTTCACCTATAACGCGGTAAGATTTTTCGGCTCCCGAGGACAGCGTTATATCGGGGTAGAGGTGTAATTTCAGGATTGCCAGAGAAATTCTTTCATAGGTTGGAGAGAAGATAAATAAACAAAAGTCCTACATAAAACGGCAACAGTTTTCAATGAGTAAAACCAGTGGATCTCAACATTCTCCGGCCTGTGACCCCATGTTAAACAGAAAAAAAGGTTTGAGATCCCTCTTAAGTTTTGGGATGCTCCCCTTCCATCTAGCCGTGAAGACAGGGAGGCTGGTTGTGATGACTGGAAACAACCTCCTCTGTTGAGAACTCAGGAGTAAAACAACGTCCTCTTCATGTCGGCATGATGCAGCGGTGAGAGAAGATACTCTGATTTGGTGCAGGCTAGCTCTGCATGAGGAAGGTCAACTCTGCATTATTCAGACTAAGTCCCTAAGCTCCCCAGAGAGGACTTTTCTGGGGAATTTCTCATTCCACATTCCGAGAATATGACCGATCGACCTAAGCTGAGCTTTGATCATCATTACCTCAGTTCTGGTTGCTTTTATTCTGTATGTTTAACAGTGCCCTCCACTGGATGAAATCTCAGGATACATACAAGGAAGGATACATACAATCTTCTCATCCTCTCACCTGAACTCCAACTTGGCATAAAACATAACAGGCAACAGCAATTGTCCTTTAAGCCAAATGTCAGAGCATCTTGCTGATTCTGCATAGTGTCACAGACCCTCATTCATGGATCTTAAAAACAGCAATTTCTAATATTGTATTTGACTGGGTTCCATTATATGATTTTCTGCACATCACATGGAGTGGCTGAGTCATAGAAATAAGGATAATGATACAGAGAACTCACTCTTATTCCATCTACTGTTTATTGGTTAAAATATAATGATTATAATGACCAAGAAAAAATCTTCATGTATATCACCCTTTTAAAGGCATCATTTACCTCCTTGTTTCTCAGGCTGTAGATCAGGGGGTTCAACATGGGGATCACAAGGGCATAAAACACAGAGGTAACCTTGTCTTGGTCCATCACGTAGCTAGAACTGGGTCTTAAATATATACATATCAGCGTCCCATAAAACATAGTGACGACTGTCAGGTGGGAGGCGCAGGTGGAAAAGGTTTTGCGTCTCCCCTTGGCAGAACGGATCCTGAGAATGGCCAGAAGGATGCACATGTAGGAGACTAGGACACCCAGGAAAGTAGTCATTCCAATTACAGTAGAGAAAGTGAAAAGTACAAGGTCAGTGACATGGGTGTCAGAACAGGACAGCTTCAGCATGGGGGGCACATCACAGAAGAAATGGTTGACAACATTGGAGCTGCAGAAGGACAGACTGAATATAAATAGAGTTTGCACAATTGAATTCACAGAGCCACATACATATGTACCAGCCACTAACCGGACACAGTGTCTCTTGGACATAATGGCTCTGTATAGCAGTGGATTACAGACAGCTTTGACGCGGTCATACGCAATCACAGCCAGGAGGCAACATTCATTGGTCACAAAGAAACAGACGAAGAATAGCTGTGCCGCACACTCAGTCAAAGGAATGGTTCTAGTCTCTGCTACAAAGGTCATTAGCAACCTGGGAGCTATGGCCGTGGAATATCCAATATCTACAATGGACATCCGGCTTAGGAAAAAGTACATGGGGGTATGAAGTCGGGTTTCAACCATGATTAACGCTATCATCCCAAGATTCCCCATCAGGCTGACCACATACATCACTAGGAACAACATAAAGAGGGGGATCTGTAGATCTGGATGATCTGTGAATCCTACGAAAATGAACTCGGTCACCGTGGTGTGGTTTCTCTCTGCCATTTATTCCAGAAACGCTCTCCTCTGCTGGTGAAAAAAAAATAAAGATTAAAATTAATCACTGGCCAATAAAGTACTGAGTACAGATCCCTCATAATCCCTGTGATTATTCCTGGGAAACAGTGTATAAACATAAGAAAGCTGAAATACATCAAAGGACAGTCCTAGGGAATGTTCTCTTTGTATTCCCCACATGCTTTCCTTTAGAGATAGGACATGTTCCAGCTACAGAAATATTGTGTACTCTGTGTTAGGGTGACCAGATGTCCCGATTTTATAGGGACAGTCCCAATTTTGGGGGCTTTTTCTTATATAGGCACTTATTACCCCCCACCCCATGCCAATTTTTCACACTTCTCCTCTGGTCACCCTACTCTGTTTTAATATGCATGAAACCATCCAGTGGGTCAAATCTTCTATAAAATAAGAGATATATAGATTGGGAGTGTTTAGTTTAGAAGGGAGGCAAATAATCTATCAATGTATGCAAGTAATCAATGCTATAAAGTTTATTCATGGTCATTGATTTTCTCTTCCTAATCAAAATGACCTCAAAGGGCACAAGTGATGCTCAGTGCCCCTTTTATATAGGTGCCTAAATATAGATTTAGGGCCTAATATGAGGCAGCCCCAGTGAAAAAGTTTGGTATCACTAAAGTGTCACTGTCCTATTGGAGTCAGTGTATGTTTTACAGACATTCTTTGTAACCACGTGCATTATTTTTCCTCCCTGTTACAAATCCTCCTAGAGGTAATAACACTTGTAGGTGGTGTGGACTGTAACTGATTCTATGAATACTTTTGACTCATAGATTCACAGAGCCTAGAAATGAGAAAATGCATCTCCTAGGGATAAATACTAAGTTAACCTGTGGAACTCCTTGCCAGAGGATGGTGTGAAGGCCAAGACTATAGCGGGGTTTAAAAAAGAACTAGATAAATTCATGAAAGATAGGTCCATCAACAGCTATTAGCCAGGATTGGCAGGATGGTGTCCCTAGCCTCTGTTTGCCAGAAGCTGGGAATGGGCAACAGGGGATGGATCACTTGATGATTACCTGTTCTGTTCATTCCCTCTGAGGCACCTGGCATTGGCCACTGTCGGAAGACAGGATACTGGGCTAGATGGACCTTTGGTCTGACCCAGTCTGGCTGTTATGTTTCTATGGAATTTCACTGCTACATGCACAGAGATGCTCAAAAGATAATAATAATGACATTTCTTACCAGTCATGGTGTAGGTGTACACGCAGTAAATTCCATTGTGGTTTGTATTTGGTGGAGGAAGATATGGACTGGTTTGACTCCTCATTAACCAATTGACTTCAGCTGAACTATACATTCACACTTGTGTGACTGAGATCAGAGTCTAGCCAGTGACATGGTAACGCAATGTGAGATGTGTGCGGATGGGACCAAAGCATCTCATGTCCGATTGTAATCTTTAGGATAGAAAGAAAATGAGTTGGAGATAATTTGTGAGTTTCCTAGTTACTGGAAAAACACAGGTCTCTGGATTCTGCATATTCCCTCTGTCTTTACACCTGTGCTAGACGAGTAAAAAGAAATGAAATTATTTTTAGTAAATATAGGGAACATAAGAATTTCCATACCAGATCAGACAAATGATGCATCTAATTGAGTATTGTCTATGCATTAGCAGTCTTTGTTGTGTGCTTCAGAGAAAGGGGCAAAGCCCTGGCAGTAGGAAGTTATTCAATAACATGCCTATAGGGGGATTTTCACCCTCCATCCAGGCAATTAGTGGTTGCCTCGTGCTCTGAAGCATGAAGGTTTACATCCCTTGCAAATGTCTGTATCATACCTAATGTAACTGTTTGTGTAAGAATAAGATTGCCTTATATGCTTTTGCCTGTGCCTCAGTTTCCTTCTCTGTAAAATAAGTATATGGGGAACGGGGAGAGTGAGGCATGATTTATACTTGTAAAGCACTTTGATATCCTTGAGTAATATGAACAGTGTTTACACTAGATATACATTTGGGTTATGGCCTAACCATTACACAGACAGCAATGGCTTATTTGTTCCTAGGTGGGGAGAGGGAAGGAGAGAGGCAGTATGAAGAGTGTGGGGAGAGCATAGGAGGGTAGTTTCTCCCCCCCCCTTCCCTCCTTCCCTCCCCTTCTCCCCTCCCCCCCGTTCTATATTTCTCACCCTATGTGCTTACTTTTAGGAAAACACATTAGGTTCTCAGTGCTCATGGTTGTAAGGCAGAGATCAATTTCAGTATATGATCAGAAGTCTGTCACATGGTTCACCTTGCAAGCAGAAGTTCCCATGATAAAGCCCTGCTGGCAGACCATAGATCATACCTGTATTTCACAATGCTAAATTGAAATTTTGTTATGAAGCATCTTACTCAATCAAAGAGGGGCTGCTCTTCCCTTTAAAAAAAAAAATCACAAAGACTCAACCTCTGTCTGTCTAACTTTCCTGTGGATCTTGTTAAAGACTAATGCTCTCAATTGTGCATTTCTAGCATGGTACCCCTGTTTTCTGGATGAATAGATGGCTCCCTCCCACAATCTATCCCACAGCAGGGATGTGATCATGCTCCCTATGGTATGGTACAGTTGCCTTTAGAAATTACCAGTGGTTCTGAGAGGGCTAAAGCCATCTTCCAACTCTGCACCCTGTCTGCCACTTGTCTCCTCCAAAGCACATACCCTTTGACTTTCTGTTAGCAAACTGAAAAATCAGAATTGTCAGTGTCCCTTTCCTCTGTACTCGTGCCATATAAATCTCTCTGTGGATTCTACATGCCAACATTAACAACTCTACTGTTCCAATTTGCAGTGTCTCAACAATGAAAAGTGAGCTAAGATGGAGCCAGCTACTAGTCCACAGGGGAGGAAGTTGGGGGCAGAAAGAACCACTGAAGGCAGATACGCTATATATGTGTTTGGGGACAGATTATTGCAAAGAAATAAAGCAGAGAAGAAAATGGTTGCTAATCTGCTAACCAGTTACTTAAAACTCAAGGAAGTGCAATTTCCTTCTCTCTGTGGTTTCAGACTGAATTAGGGTGGTTTTTTTTTTTTTCCTTCCTGCATATGTTCTGTAATGGAGCTGATATTTGTTACTCCATGTCCTCAACTTCATTGTATTGTTACCCATCTACCTGCTTTCACTGCAGAACTGACGATGGTTGCTGGATGTAGAGTTGTTTAAGGTAAAAGTCACTTTGCAAACAGGAGTTAAATAGCTTATATTTCCAAACAAATGGAGACCACTACCCTCCTTCCATTTTCCATCCTACTGTCTATCCATTGCACCAATTGTACTAGAAAAGCAGGCACAGAATTCATAACTGAACAATGGTGGAATAAGCCCAAAATTTAGGCTTTGGTTAATAAACATTTCTATTAACCCTACCCATTCAAAAAAATCAATTTCAATGTGAAAATAGTTTTATTGGGATATAAACAGTTCCTGAGCAGAGTGAGAATCCAAGTACAACAGTAATGTGCCATGTGGAAAGTAAACCACCAGTATAAATGTTGAGTAAGGATAGGTAAATCACTCGGCTTACATTTGAACCCATTCAGTCATCTTGACTCAAATGTTATTGAGTGTGTGTTCCACTTACTGGAGATCTGAAAAAGGAGCAAGTGGAGAATTTTAAACAAAAATCAATCAATATACTGCATAGATAGGGCCTTCTATTGATTGTCTGATCTTTTTGGGGTGGAGGTCTAACCCTAATACAAGCCCCAACTGAGTAAAACACTTAAATGTGAGTAATCTCATCCTTATTCAGCGATGCACATTACTTTGGTAAGTAATTTATTCATAAATTACTTCCCATTGAAATAATAAGACTATTGTGTTTAAATGCTGTGCTGAAAAGGGATGAGAATTTAACACAAGGGGGAAAAAAACTTTAGTTTTTTAAACATGGTGATTCAATTAAAAAAAAAATAGAACCAATCATAAAGATTTCAAAAATTCAGAATGTCAACCAAAATTTTGACTGGCTTTGTTAAAAACAAAGTTTTAAATTCAGAGGAGGGGAAAAAAATTCAAGAGATTTGCAAAACCAAAACATTTGCCTGTGTTCACTCTCCCTTAATAAAAAGTAAATCAGAATGTTGACACCTGATTTCAAACATATTTGTTTGCCAAAAAATGGGTCTTGTTTAAATGAAAGAAAATGGGTGGTTTCTTGTGTTACAAAAATCGGATATTACTAAACTTCCTCTGACAGAAGATCCTACCTCTCCCAAGACAGCAGATGTTTCAACATCTGAATGGCTGTAGATATGTTGAATTACCTCTGA
This sequence comes from Emys orbicularis, assembly GCF_028017835.1. Lineage (NCBI taxonomy): Eukaryota > Metazoa > Chordata > Testudines > Emydidae > Emys > Emys orbicularis. Next base: position 147,135,869 of record NC_088686.1, read on the forward strand.
TAGCTGTTACTGACCTACTTTGGAAAAAAAGGGGGGGAAATCAAGTCATTTTTGCAGCTGCGAAGGCTTTGGAACATTTTCTTGGTGTCCAGTGGGCAACAATTTTATGGAAGGAGGTAAGATGTAGTTATTTCATTTATCTTAATTAAAAAAAACCCACATTTTTACTGGTAAAGAATAAATCAGTCATATTTATCGCCAAATCTGGTCAATTAAGTTTTCTTTAGGGCTTGTGCCTTTCAATAAATCAGTATTTTCAGATCTTTGAGCGTTTTCAGATCATCTCCTGAGATTTAAAAAGAATACTTTTCCCTCTTTGTTGATGTGTGAAAGACCCACACAAACAATAGAGGACTAATTGATTATACCGGGGAACATCAAGCGCTGTCAAATGCACAACATAAACTGAAAAGAAAATATTTTTTCCTAACCTTTCGTTTATATTCATAGCTGCTGCAAAAAATAGCAGCTAAAAATTTTCATGTAGAAGTGTGGTTTTTAAGTTGGCTGTTTCCCTCTGATATTGAAACAGGATTTAGTTTAGTCAGTGTCTTTAAGAGTAGATAGACCTTGTGTTTATAAGCATGGAAAAATATGTTGAGTATGGCCTAGTAGAACATTTCAGAGTGCAGTGCTGACCAGTGAGGGGCTGTGTCACCCCTGCTCTGCAACCTTGGGTGCCTCACAATACTTTGCTGTTGTAACTCCCAACTTAGGTTCCTCAGAAGCAGCCTGTCAACATGCAGGTCACTCCCTGAGTGTCTGTGTAAAGCTACCGTGCGGGTCCAGCAGTTCTGACGCCAGCAGCCTGACAGCAACACACCAGCCCACACTTTGGCTTCCAGCAGCATTGGTTACTATTTGCCGGGTGACAATACGCTCCAGGCTTGAATTTTCCCCCACAATGTGTGTTCTGCACTATCCAGCCCTCTCCTGGACAGTCCAGTCCATAGGTCTGTTGCCCCTCTAATGGGATCAATACACAACGCCTTGCCACCTTAAATGGAGTTACCCAAACAATTCACAACACTGGATTATTTTGATTAAAGAACAAAACTAGTTTGAGTTACAGGTAATGAGGTATTAAAGTTCAGAAATGGGTATAAGAAAAATAAAGATAAAATGCTTTCTAACCTAAACAAACTAGACTAAACAAACTAAAGTGAAGTCCATTATCACAGGTTTCCCGTAAGATTGCTGACCAATCTCTCGGGCCAGGGCCTGCTCCCAAAGTGCAATGTCTGTTTGTTTAATCTGGGGTGAAAAGAGAGAGATGGGGAGGGAGAGATAATGGGGGGAGGGAGGGTGTTTTTGCCCCTCATTTTCATAGTTCAGTCACCCTTTGAAAAGCATTTTCCTGAGTGTGACCCCCTAGTTAAAGTTCTTTCCAGCTGAGAGCAAGGAAACATGGAGGCTGCTGGAGGAAGGAGGCTTCATGCTGTTTCTGTTTGGGCAGGTTATTTATCCTCTCCATGTTTGCTACACCTCACACACACTCTAAAATGTGGATAATATTTTCTTAGCTCACAGGTATGTCATGAGGCTTAATCCATTGCAGTTTAAGCATTTTGAGCTCCTTGGATGAAAGCCTCCAGCGAAGTACAAATTACAGTGGACCCAGAGTTTGGGGCTGTTTAGACCCAGAGTTTTGGTTTCCAGTATAAACTATTAATACTAGTAATTAATAATGACCCAAAGACACCTGGCCTCCATGAATCAGACCAGGACTTTAGAACACAATCTAATGATCTTAGAAATCAGAGACCCAGAATCTACGGAGTTTTCTAAACAGTATATACATACTTTTTATCCTTAGTTACCAGTGGAAGAGAGAATGGGAAGTTGGAGCTCAAAAAACAATCACAAATCACATCCAGGTAACTACATCTTGCATGGGGGTGTGACGTTACACTCCATATCCTTTATGAAAATATGCTTATGATATGAGTTTGGCTTAAAGATTTTTCTATACAGTGCAAAACAATATAGTTTGGGGTTTATCTCCCAAAAGGGGTGTGCACGTGAGTGCTGGGGAAGCCTTCTCACACAGCGCTGATTTCAGTCTGTGTCTGCAGCTGGTTGTGGCCCTACCTGTGTGTGTGTGTGCTGCAGGAGACCGGAGAGCCTAATTCAGCGACACAGGGAGAGGGAATCCAGACTGGTGGAGCAGGAGAGGCTCAGTAAAACCACAGTACATCAGGTGACATCCCTGACGGGGGGTCCAACCCATCACAGGGAGGAAATGAACCAAATTCTGTTCTCAGTTACACTGGTGTAATCCCAAAACTTCAACAGAGCTATATTAGTGTAGTTGGTAATATTTGGTCATCATTGGACAGCAGGGATAGTGTGGCTGTGTACATCTCACAGCATGATTTACCATAGTCTAGCTTTCATTCCAATTAGTAAACATAAAAAGAAGATTTTAAAGAATGTTCTCACACTAATGTACATTAATAGCTCCCTTGTGGGTCATGGGCCTCTGGGCAGAACAGATCCAATACTGGAAACACTGCTGCAGAATGAAACTTATTTTAAGAAACAGATAACATGTTTTAATGCTCTTTGTATTCACTTCTAGCACCATCATCACCTGCAGCCAGCACCACCACTGCCAGCACCAGTCCCAGCACAACTACTGTAGTCATGATTACAAGAGACAAGAGCATATTTGATAAGTAAACAAGAACTATTTTTGTGGGTTAATTGTCATGGTGGCGTGAGATCATTCACAGACTGCAAGGAGAGTTGTTACGGGCAGTGACTTTAATGTTTCTGATTGTAAAGGGTTGCTCAGAATCTATATATTTATATTGCTGATACTCAAACAATATGTATTCTTCATCAGCCCTTAATGCAATTCTAATGGAAACCACATAACCAGTAAGTCATAAAGAGCTTGGAAGTAAGTGCTGCATCAGATTCCAAAAGAGATGTTTTTAAATGAAAATGATAACTCTCTGATACATTCACCACCACATTTTGATTTAAATGAGATAATAGAAGAACAATGTAAGTTGGCAGGCTGATGTGATATGCTCAGTGGTGATGCTGTGATAAACTGTTTAGCTTTTCAAAATTTCATGGAAATGAAAATGTCAGGCCAAATTCTACTCCTATTTACGCTGTTGTAAATCAGGAGTGACTCCATTGACTGTAGCAGAGTAACTCCTGATTTACACTGGAGCATATGAGAGTGGAATCTTGACATCCATAAATGTACAGTGAGCAGAAATATACCTCATGACTCCTTCAAAGATATAAACTGTTAGTAAAAACACCCATTACTGTCTTTCTCCCCCCCCCCCCTCCCCCCGCCCCCAGAGATTTTCTCCAGCCACAAGAGATGCAGGTTGCAAACTGAAATATATTTCTTAGCATGTGAATTGGATAATCTGCCTCCAGCAGATTAATGCCTTCAGTGAATATCCCTGTGGTCAGGTGGTTGTATATATTTGAGTTTAAATCTGAAGTGAAAGGATATTTTTTTATGTGTATGTTTGCCTCACATACTTACCTTTTTCATTAGATTTATGTTCATTTTCTGAATGCAGCATTTTTATGTCTTTGAAACTCAGGCTCCGTAATGGGTGTGAAAAGCCAAAACATTTTAAAACATACACTGAGGTCCTCATCCTGCTCCACTTCAAGACATCAACTTCAATGGGAGATAGGTTTTATGGTCTCCAGTACAATGCTTTCCAATTACCAGGCCAGGCTCAGTCCTGGTGTAAGTAGGTGCAATTCCATGAAGTTACATCAGGGCTGAATCTGGTCTGTTTAGATCAAGTCTCTTCCCATTACTTAGAATTAAATAAGTTGCTGATCTTGTTACCCATATTTATTCCCTATGAATGTGAGGGTCCATATTGCAGCTTGCATAACCTGTGGTAATGCTTTTAATGCCAATAACAATATCTGAATGACACACTTAAGAGTTGCAAACATCTCATATTATCACACAGGTTTTTCTTAGGTTCTTTCTTCTTCCCTCTCATTTGGAATTTTGGCCCGCTAATTAGCAGCTCTCTGTAGACATGTGATTTTGATCCAATAACATCTATCTCTGTTGATTTGAATTCAGTACACCGGGCGTGGGTCCGGAGGTTTTGGTAACATTAGTGTTTGAACTCAGCATAAGGCCCTGAGGTGCTGAGATAGTATTGGCCAGTGTGGTAGTCAGGACAGAGAGTAGGAAAGGGGGGAGCTGTTTGTTTCTGACCCACTGTATTCTGTGCACTAACAGCCCTGAGTTCCTCTACATATTGGTGGCCTGTATCTCTGCCGTCCTGTTGACCATGCTGGTATTTACAACCATCTACTTTATAAGGAAAAGGAAAGGTAAGGGATGTGCAATGAGGAATAATGCTTGCAGGATATTGGACTGCCATAGCTTGTGGCAGAGGACAGCTGGTTTCCAAGGGCCAAGTCCTCGAAGGTATTTAGGCACCTAACTCACATTGAGATCAATTGGATTTAGATGCCTAAATGCCTTTTAGGATCTAGGACTGAGTGTCTCAGGTGTTCCACATTCAAATGCTGTTGCTGGGGGTGCAGGTTTTTCACTGAGGAAGTGACAGTGTTCACTTAGAATCTCCTTGCCATGTCTGTTCAGGGTAGGCCCTTTATCTTTTTAAGCATAACTTTGGGAATGTTATAATGCCACCTCGTTCAGAAATATGCTTAGATGATATCTGCTCGAATGCAGCATTAACAGCAATGACTTCTCTTTTTTACTATTTTTGTATTTAGGAAGTATTAATAGGTTTACAAACGCTTGCCATGTGAACCAAAAATATCATTACAACAATGAACGTTTGTTTAAAGAAACATTAAGCAGGAATATAATAATCAGATCTCTCTAACAGGGTGTTATCATATTACAGAGTGAGCATCATTACAATACCTATGACCTGTGATTTCTAGTGATTTGATTAAATTGAGTGAAAACTCGGATTACACATATTTAACTGTCCACACATGTCTATTTAATGTTAATACTCAAAAAAAAAAAAAAAAAACAGACAGGTGTGCTGGGTCTTTTTGCATGTGAATGTACTTTGAGTATTGAATAAATGGTAGCCAAAAATATCTGTTTGTAGCAATGACTTTTCATCTACCTCCTGACTCTGGGCACCACTTCAGCTATAATGGTGGTAATTTTGCCATCATGCAATGAAGCATAAAGCCCACTGTAGCCAAGAATAGTGACTATTAAAAACCCTGAGCCAAATTTTTCAAAGCACCCAGCATCCACACCTTTCAAAGGTCTTCCTGTGGGAATCCACACAGATAAGATCCAAGTTACTAGATTACTTAGGGTCTGTCTTCGCTGCAAAGTTAGTTCGGCCTTTTATTCAGGTGTTGCTTCTGCTCCAACTCTCTCCTGTCCCCACACAAACCCCATCACCCATATTTAGTGATGCTTTAAACCCAAGCTAACTGGCCCTTCGGGGATGTGGTTTCGAGCCAGGCATTTCTCTTTTCATTCAGGCTGGTAACCCACATACTTTGCAATGAGGATGCAGGCTAAGCCACTCAAGTAAAGTACTGATAGTCTTTCAGTGCCTTCCCGCAATTCCTGCTGTGTGATCAGAAGGGTGGACAAATTTTCCCACAGTTCCCTGGGAAAGTATCATAGAGGGGCTCAGTTTACAGCAAACACCAAGAACCCAAGAGTCCTGGCCCCAGTGAGCAGGGCCGGCTCCAGGCACCAGCTTACCAAGCAGGTGCTTGGGGCGGCCACTTCGGAGAGGGGCGGCACGTCCAGCTGTTCGGCGGCAATTCGGCGGACGGTCCCTCACTCCTGCTCGGAGCGAAGGACCTCCCGCCAAATTGCCGCCGCAGATCACGATCACGGCTTTTTTTTGTTTGTTTGGCTGCTTGGGGCAGCCAAAACCCTGGAGCTGGCCCTGCTAGTGAGGGTCCAATAACTTGAGTTTGGTTTTGCAGTGTGGCAGCTAACACCCAGGCTAGGCTAAGCAGCGGGCTGATTCCATGGGCTAACTCTGCAATGAAGAGAGACCCTTCGATTGTAAGCTCTTTGGGGCACGGACCCTCTGTTTGTTGTGTGTTTCTGCAGCACCCAGAGCAATGGAGTCCTGGTCAATGACTGGCGCTGCTAGGCACCATCACAATACAGACAATCTAGTAAAACAATCCAGGGGATGCAGGTCAGACCGTACTGTACACCTTCTCCCCACACTGCCTCGTGCTGCACACTTTGGGGTTATGCCCTTCCTTCTCCAACCTGCCTGATTAAAAGTTTATTTCCATTTGCAGAACAGTTTGCCCCCCAATTTTTCCTGTGCCCTCTGCCCTTCCCCTCACTTCATGAACTGGATCAATTCATCCAGGCCTTAGAATGACTCTGAACGCATACCCAGAGGGCGGGGATTTCTTCTGTGGCCTGGCTGTCATTGGTGTCTATCCCTTTGTCTCCATTACAGTTCACAATACACCCCGAAAGACTTCTCAAGAGCAGGATCCTGCAGATACTGTGCATCAGGCACCTGCTGAAAACACCCAGGTAAAGGTCGGAACTGTTTCCTTGGTGTGTCTCATGACGCGTCTTCAGATTCTCTGTAGAAAATGCTATATTATGATGAACGTGAATTTGGGACTGAAAAAAGGAAGTTTGTTCATATAAATGTAACAGTTATTCAGAGGTTCCTTTTACCTTAACTCATAGCTAGTGCTTTCTCTGGGAAAGCAATAAGCACTCCTACCTATGCCACCCAAGTGCTCAGTTTTTCATGTCTGCAGCCTCCTCATCCCCATCAGCGTGTGTGGTGCCAGAGACTGGAAGAGGTGTTTGTAGAGGGATGCTAGATATTTCCTGCCCTGGTTCAAATGGTTTGATGGAATAACGTGATTTTAGTCAATAGGTCAATAATGTGCCATCACTGGTAATTAGTAACAATGGTCAATGATGGGATATTAAAAGTTACTACAGAGAACTTTTTTCCGGAGGGTCTGGCTGGAGAATCTTGCCCGCATGCTCGGGGTTCAGCTGATCGCCATATTTGGGGTCGGGAAGGAATTTTCCTCCAGGGTAGATTGGCAGAGGCCCTGGAGGTTTTTCGCCTTCCTCCGCAGCATGGGGCAGGGGTCGCTTGCTGGAGGATTCTCTGCGACTTGAAGTCTTTAAATCATGATTTGGGGACTTCAACAGCTGAGTCAAGGGAGAGAATTATTCCAGGAGTGGGTGGGTCAGCTTTTGTGACCTGCATCATGCGGGAGGTCAGACTAGATGATCATAATGGTCCCTTCTGACCTTAAAGTCTATGAGTCTATAAATGCTGCATTCCCCAAATACCTCAGGGATTCAATCTGTCCCCTCTGCAGTTCCTTAGAGATGGGATATCACCTCTGACATTATGTGACTCCCCAGCTATGTTGATAGGATAAACATATATAAGCCCTCATGCTTCAGGGCATAAACCAATCACTAATTGAGATGATTAGGAAGAAGCTTTTCCTTATGGACAAGTTATTCCATAATTGTCCATTATGGTATTGATTCCTCTGAAGTCTCTAATATCGACCATGGTCACAGGGTACTAGACTAGTGGACCATCGGTCTGGCAAGTTCTGTGTTCCCCATGCACAGGAGCAGACTGCTCACACTAGATTACATTTGAGAGCATCCTAGAAAGCAAAATGAAGGGTAGGAAATCCAGTCAGAATTCCAGCAGCTCCTCACTTCCAAATAATGTTTGCAGGTTCCTACGTGTCCTAACGATGAGATCACCTACGCCAGTTTGACTTTCAAACAGAAGCCTCTGTCAAAGACTGCTCTGTAGTTTGTGCTAATCACAGTGAAATGAAGACATCTTTGCTGCCTGCAGTTCAAATGCAGATGGAAGTTCTGTCACAAGCCCTCAGTTCTGCTTGGAATCATGTTGCCAAATATTGCATGTCTAACATCAGCGGATTTATTTAAGCTGCATGGAGGTCTGTCCCACAAGGAAGTGTTGGTGAGTGGTCAGAGCAGGGCACCAGGAGTTCAGATTCCATTGTTCTCACCCTGACTCATGGTGTGAGCTTGAAGAAATCACTTGTTTTTTGTGCCTCAGTTTCCTTATTTATAAAACATGGCTAACCCTGCTTGTGATGCCTTTGTCTCTTTTCATTCCTCCTGCTATATTTTTGTGATCCTTCAAACGGCTTATGAAACTTCTTTGCATGTTTTAATAAGTGACAAGATAAGGGCAGGAAATACTTCTCTCTTATCATCTGTGCAGGTCTGTCCTGTCAGATGGTCTCGTCCCTCTCTGACTTGCTTGTACACCCCCTTCTTAAATTAGTATTTACTCAAATAGTCCATTTTATTGTACCTCCTTTTTAAATTGTCATTTGCTTTGGTTAACTGTGTTTGTTAATCACATAAAAATAATTCTCCATAGTAGATGGCATAGGCAAAACTCTGCTTCCTGATTGGATCTTGAGATGAGTACTTGAGGTTGTTTTTCTGGACATCATGTCCTCTGTAGAATTTTAGGTTTCAAGAAATGCTGTGATGCTTATGAAATCGATGGCCACCATGGAGATGTTTAAAAAAACAGGTAACAATAAATAAATAGTGAGGACCCATCACATGCTGCGGGAACATCGAAGATTATAATGGCACTTTCATCCATAGCTTTACAAGCATTTTACAAAGGCGGGTAAGAAGCGTTACCCCCGTTTTACAGCTGTGGGAACTGCAGCAAAGTTACAATGAAGCACCCTGCCCACCACCAGATCCTTCAAGGAGGAGGGGAGCTGTAGGGAAGCTCTGCTTATCCAAGCCAGGCAGAGGAGGGATGGGAGCTCGCCTGTTTTAGCTGAGCAAAGGGGCTGTGTTCCATTCCCGCACCACCCACACACACTCATGTGTAGGGAACTGATGCACAGGAGAGATGAAGGCCCAGATCTTGAAAGGTATTTAGGCTCCCAAATCAGTGGGAGCCAGGCACTTACAAATTATATATAATAATATATGGAGATATACCTATCTCATAGAGCTAGAAGGGACCTTGAAAGGTCATTAAGTCCAGCCCCCTGCCTTCACTAGCAGGACCTAGTACTGATTTTGCCCCAGATCCCTAAGTGGCCCCCTCAAGGATTGAACTCACAAGCCTGGGTTTAGTAGGCCAGTGCTCAAACCACTGAGCTATCCCTGTGGATCTGGGTTAAACTGACTTGCCAAAGGTCACATGACACGCCAGCAATAGAGCTGGGAATGGAATCTATATCTCCAACATTCTCATGCCCTGTTACTTGAGTATTGAACCCTTCTTCACTTTGGTCAGTACATAAGACCAGATTTTCAAAGGTATTTAGGAGCCTAAAGATGCAGATGGGCACTTACTTGGATTTCAAATGCCTTGGGCCAGATTTTTAACTCCAGTGAGAGTTGGGCACTGCCTTCTAAAAATCCCACTGGGTGTCTATCTGCATTTTTAGCACATAAATATCTTTGTAAATCTGATCCTATTTCTCTTGGGTTGATTAAACTTGCCGCACATCTCAGCAGAAGTCAGTATTCACAATATCTGACAAAGAGAAGCTGAGTTTCGTAAATAGAAAAGAGGAGGAAATGTCTAGAAACGCAAACACATTGCTCTGTGTTTAAAGAAGTGAGATTAAATGGCCACATGATGACTGTAAAAGATAAGGGATGAGCAACTGTGCTTTATAATGACTGACACTGAGATCTGTTCTTCTCCACTCACGTTTAAAAAACACCATTTCTTTAAGCACTAGTGTAGCATGATATCAATGACAAAGGGACGCAGCCTTGGGGAAACCATTATTATATTGAAAGCTTTGGGACATTTAGAGAGAGCAATGAATTATTTGACTTTGAATTGTTTTTTATGTTTTTAGTGTGGCTGGGGTCATTCGTCTTTTTATTTGAAATATTTTGAAAAGAGTTGCATAATGTTTTTAATTTGTTAAAGCAACCTAGAGCACAGGATAAATGCTTCTGTAAACGTACAATACTTGAATTAATTCAATAAAGGGTTAGACACAAATTTCCTCTTGTCCCTCACTGCATACACATTTGTAACCTAGCTATAGCAATGCTATAAGACCTCAATACAGCAATTGAATCTCCAGGGGCAGATCTTAATTCTTGCACAAATCCAATTACAGAATCAGGGCCTTAGTTTGTGCCCATCTCTCCAGTTTGTGCTGCTAGGAAATGGAAAAAGGTGAATTTTACTCATACTAGAAAATAGAGCAGGCATAAAAATATTCACTATTGCAAACGAACATACTACAAATGTATACACTTTTAAGTTTACAATACGTTTGCATGAAAAATGCCATGTACATTTTGGAGGCCTGGTTTTAGTGCTCTTTTTCTTCTCCTTTAATTGATCAGTAATGAATCATTAAGCAGGATACAAAAACAAGCCTTTCAATGTATTTGTGTGTTCATTATATGCATTTCCCAGTTCAAAGACTGGGTCCTAAAATCAAACCCTATGTTTAGAGCCCTGGAAAGGGTTGAAATACTTCAGCTTGCTCTGGGACTGCTTTCAGTGAGGTCCTTAATACTTACTTGTTATCACAAATCTGTCATTGGGGTAGCATCATAGCATTAAATAATAATAGTCATTATCACCATTTTACAGAGGGAAAAACTGAGGCAGGGGGAGGTTAAGTCCAGTATTTGTAGAAGTGCACATCCATTTTGTGTGCCTGAGTTTCTGGGTACTTTGGTCACTGCTAGACTGCTCAGAGGGTTGTGTCTACAGGCTGAGTACATTGCACACCCCAGAGGCTCCTTGTACTCATCCATTCTCTCCCTACCCCTGAGTTCCCTATGTGCTTCCCTCCCTTGTCCCTCTATTTCAAGGATTCCCTGCACCCACCCCCTTAACCTCTTTCATGCAGGGGCTCTGTGTTAACCAGTTGTTAGTGGCTGCCATCAACTGGGTCTTTGATTCTAGGCAATCAAAGAGATGGTTTCAGCTGCTGGGTCTGTTAACTAGCTACCAAGGGCGTTGTGTGTGCACCATTTTCCTATTTTCACTCAAATCCATAGGGTTCTACCCATTGTTCCTACATCATTTTGGAACTGATTGGATGCAGGGTTCAAAAGTTACCATGTTACAGACAGACAGAAATGCCATCAAGTTGAGTGCAGGACCTGGCTTGGCTCAGCCAATCATGAGTCTTCATCACTGAGATGTCACTGCAACATGCTGTCTCATTGGCTCCTGCCAGGTGCAATTCTCCCCTGTGCAGAAGCCAGCACGAGGCCTAGGGACCATGTAAAATTAGAGCTGCCATCTAGCCAGGGTTTCCCAGGATCGTAGCTGTCCCGGGAAATCTGTATGGGTGCTCAGTGCACCCTGCCAGCTGTCCAGGATCCTCCCTGAGCTCCTGTTTTTTTGTACCTTAGCGGTGGCACCCTACTTAAAGTACAGCTTACGTGGGCTTAATTAGCACACAGGCCGCACATTGGGTCTCCGCATAGCCGGCACAGGAGTAAAAATCTGAGGTACTTCCAAGGGTGTCTACCACAGGTCAGAGAGAATGGTGTGTTCTGTCTCGTGCGGGAGAGTGCTTCGGACAATGCCCCAGCTGGGAAGCAGACAGGCCTTTTTAATGGTGTGATGTGGGCAATGGACTCTCTTGGCAGGGAGAAGGTTAATAGAGACTCTCCCTGAGCCCTGTAAACCACACAGGTGCCTATCCTAATTGTAGTGACCCTGACTAAGAGGGCAGTGGGCTCAGCTGGGGTGAGTTACTAAATTCCCCTATAAGAGATGTGTGCTGAGGGTAGGGGGAAAGGGTAGCCTGACAGGGCTGGGAAGAATAGAATTGTTTCCCTTCTTCTCTGGGAACTATGAGGTCTCCAATGCTGTCCATTGGGGTTCTGTTTAGGAAGGCAGGACAGAATGATTCTCTCCAAGCTTAGTGCTGTGGAGTTTCATCTGAAGATCTGGCTGGGCCAAGCATTTTTTTCTACTTGTTCATTATGTCTGGTCTCAGAAAGGCTCAGTTTGTCTATTAGTCCTATGGGGGTGTTGGTCCTGTGCCTTCTTGTGCTCACCTGGTCTCTCACAAAGGGTGTCACTGCACAGGTCCTGTGAATAAACCTTCTGTGAGGCCCACAGCTAACTAAATGGGGCCCCTGTCCAAGCCTCTGACTACCCACAGTAGCCAGCTGATCTGTCCTGTTACTGATGAACAGGGGGTTCTGCAGTGAAATCCATGTGTGCTATGCAGTCTGGCTGAGCTCCCTCACTGACCTGTTCATTACCTGAGTCCACCTGCACACCGGGGCAGACATAATCCCCTGTCACAGGCTGTGACAGGTATTAAACTGGTTCTATGGTTCATCTTAGTCAAAAGGCCAAGAACTAGAGCATTTTTATCAGTAACTTCCTTGGATGAGCGGAACAGAATTGCTCCCTTTCAACTTTCCTATAACAGCTTTTATCAGGAGAAAAAAAAAAGCCGGGGTCCTACATCCTATTTCCACTCTCTGCTCTGCTTATTAGAAACAACAGATGCTACCAATCCACTACTGCTATTTAATGTAGCTTATTGGCTGGAACTTGTTCTAGTCAAGATGTGGTTTGAAAGGGTCTTGAGACTGTTATTATTATTTGTATTCTTGTAGCAGGGCCCTGTGGTGCTAGGTGCTACCCAAACACAGGACAAAGAGCCCTTTGCCCAAAGAGCTGACCATCTACTCAGGCTGCTTTCTCTGATCACCTTGGGGAGGACAGCGGGTGTAGTTTATGCTAACTTAAATGTCAGACGTCTGGAGAAAGTTAGTATGATCTAGAGAGAATGCTGCATGTGCATTTGGATGTCACCTGAGGCAGATGCCCCTCGGATTAGAAGTCAGTCTTGCCATTGGATTGGCTGTGATACTTTATCCACCAGAGCTACATCCTGTTTTAACAATATTAACCAATTCCAACCTGCTGTGACTTATCCCAACGTCTTGTTTGTAAAATGGCAGAAGCTATAGCCTAGAATCCTCCAAGGCGATTGCAGGTAGGAGGAGTCCCCCTTCACACTCCATTGAGACATTCAGAATGGGCGAGTTCACACCAGCCTGCACCCACACCGCTCAGCATGTAACCCGCTCTTTGCTCTCTATGTATTTGACTTTGGATTTTTTTTAAACATTAGAAAAAGTAAAAGAACCTGAGCATGGCTGGCTAATCATTCCACTGTCCCCATGCCCATAGGCGTGCGCAGCACATTTCATTAGGATGTGCACCCAGGGAGCCCTGTCCCAGCCCCCATCCACTCCCTCCTACTTCCCACCCCCTGACTATCCCCTCCTGGGACCCCTGCCCCTAACTGCCCCCCAGGACCCCACCCCCTATCTAAGCCTCCCTGCTCCTTGTCCCCTGACTGCCCCCCTAGGACCCTACCCCCTACCTGTCCCCTGACTGCCCCGACCCTTACCCACACCCCCGCCCCCAGACAGATCCCCGGGACTCCCACGCCTATCCAACCACTCCCCGCCCCCTGACAGGACCCCCAGAACTCCCGACCCATACAACCCCCCCTGCTCCCTGCCTGCCCCAACCCCTCTCCACACCCCTGCCTCCTGACACGCCCGCCCAGAACTCCTGACTCATCCACCCCACCAGCTCCTTGTCCCCTGACCACCCCCTCCAGAGACCCCCCACCCTAACTGCCCCCCCAGGACCCTCCTTGCTCCCTGTCCCCTGACTGACCTGACCCCTATCCACCCCCTGACAGACCCCAGGACTCCCATGCCCCATCCAACCCCCCCTGCTCCCTGACTGCCCCCTCCAGAGACCCCCCCACCCCCCCGGGATCCCACCCCCTATCCAACCCCCCCTGCTCCTGTCCCCTGACTGCCCCCACCCCTTATCCAACCCCCCCGGCCCCGAACCCCTTACCATGAGGCTCCTAGCAGCATGTTTGGCTCCGCGCAGAGCCAGACATGCTGCCTCGCAGGAGCGGGCAGCCCCGCCCCTCAGAATGCTGCGCGCGCGGCGGCCTGGCTCCGGATGAGTGGGGAGCATGTCTGCCTCCCCGCGGAGCCAAACACTGCCCAGCGGGAGCGCGCAGCCCCGGCCCCCAGAGCGCTGTGCGCGTGGCGACATGGCGGCAGGGGAGGGGCCGGCGACTTGCTGTGCTCGGCTGGGCGCTCCGGCCCGGGAGCGCGGACCCCGTGGCTTGCCACGCCGTGAGAGTGGGGCCATTTTCCCACCCCTGCATTAGGGTGTGCCTGGGCACACCCGGCACACCCCGTGCACACGCCTATGCCTGTGCCCTGCCATGCTCCAGTGATCAGTGTATAAGAACTGCTTTTATATGTATTACAGTAGTGCCTAGAGGCACCAGCTGAGATCAGGGCTCTGGTGTGCTTGGCATTAAAGAGTTTGCAGTCCAAAAAGACAAGACTGCTAAAAAGACGGAGAAATTTCCATTTTTCAAAAGAGGACCTCAGGCAGATGGGGGAATTGAATGCAGATCTTCCAGATCCTAGTCTAGTGTCTTAACCACAAGCTTGTTCAATGTGGCTATATGGTTTTCAACCTTACAGGAAAATTAACTTTCCCTGTTTTTTTCCAAAGTCTCTTTAGTTTGCAACAGTGTATTTCACTTAATACTTAAAGCAAAGTTTCTTTTCCATCAGCTGCTCTGATAAGTGGAAGTTTGAGTCTTATTCTTTCATCACTGCTCTGGCTTCCGCTTTTTCAGGTATTAGTCCACGGAGCTTTGGCTTTTGTGGTGGTTTGCAGTTCTCTATTCTTCTGGTTTCTCTGCCGCAATCACTCTAGTTCAGGGGTAGTCAGTAGGTGGACTGTGGGCCAAACCCAGACTGCCAGATGCTTTGAAAGGACCCTAAAATCTTTTTATTTACTTATTAATATAATCATTATTGTTTTTTTCTTCTCTGGAGTCTGGACCTTGACTATACCTTAACCGAGAAATTTGGACCTTGACAAAAAATAATTGACTACCCTGGCTCTAGTTCATCCCACTTTCCATAAACACTCGTGATGCTTCCCAGTGATGTTTCAAAAATGGAGAGACAGAAGGAAAGTCAGCCTCTGGTCAGACCACATGAGGTAACACTGAATCCGGTGTTGAGAGAGAGCCAGATGTGAATGAAAGTTCTCAGGGGCAGGCAGGGCAATTAGGAAACAATGCAACTACTGAAAACTATTCAGCAATCAGTCAGAGATGTGTTCAAAGAGAGACGTGGCCTTCACTCAGATTCCCATAAGTTTTCCTTTTACTCAACTGACTTTTTTTGCTGGGCCTCCAAACACATCGGTAGCTAAAATATAAAGATGAACAAAAATACAACAGCAGGCTTGAGATATATTGCTATGAATAATGCTGAGCAGCTTTCTGTTTTCAAGACACTTTACAAACATTAAGAAACAGTCACAACACCCTGTGACGTAATTATTTTCTCCATTTGACAGATGGCAAAATTGTGAGAGTGGTTTAGTAGCTGGTTGAAAGAGAAGTCACTGACAAAGCTGTGATTAAAACTCAGGATTTCCTGGCTCAGACAACACAAGACCCCTCTCTTCAAATATTATTCAGTCAGGATATGCCCAGGCTGCTAAATACTGTATTCTGGAAAACAGGAATGCACACCTAACATCTTTTCCAACTGACCCTGGTCAACAACCCGGATGAGAAAATGTAAAAGACAAAACATGCACCTGGAATCTCTTTACTGACTTTTGAAATAATAAAAGCTGTACCTCCAGCTAGGCCAACTCACTGGTATTCCCATGAAAGAACTGGTATATTGTGCCCCTGTGGCATATTTTGTTATCCTGTCCTCCCCCAATGCTGCCTGTTATTGTCTGGTGTGATATGTCTCAGCAGGACACGTCCACTGTTGTGTGGTTCCGGGATTTATTTATTTTTTGGGGGGAGGGTTAAGTGAATTCCATGTTGATAAATGGCTCCCCATTGACAGGAACTCCTTGTAGGGCTAAGAGGGGAGTTTAGCCTCCACAGCCCATTCAGCCTTTGGCCTTTCTGCGGAGACTGCCACCAAGGGAGAGTGAGGGTTGGTGCTGCAGAAACCTGTCTTCCAGGGAATGTGCTGGAACCCAGTTCTCACAAGGTACCGAAAAGGCATCAGATGCATGGGTGTAACTGCGGCAAAAAGTGGGAAGGAGTGTCTGGATAAAAGCACTAGACCTGCAGCTGCATTGAAAGGGAAACCAAGTGTATAGCAGAAAGCTGAGTGGGGAGGACATTCCACTGTCAACCCCTCAATGGTTGGACTTATGATCAGGAGATAATAAATCTAGTTGACCAGCTCAAATCTGTCCCAGGACAGCTGTAAACAACAGTTAATAATAATATAACTGCTTTTCATTGCTATCCTGGGACAGCTCTGAGCTGATGAACTAGAGGCGAAAGGATCTATATCTCATTTATCAGTAGTCAAAGCCATTACCCCACCAGAAAATGTTCATGTCTTTGAATCAAGACTGGAGATCTTTCTAAAAATACCAAAACAAGGCAACACTCTAGCTCAACCACAAGTTATAGGCTGGTTACAGGAATCACTGGGTGAGGTTCTATGGCCTGTGTTATGCAGGAGGCCAGACTAGATGCTCACAATGATTCCTTTTGGCCTTAAAACCCATAAGCTAATCGCTGGTGCAGACAATGTGCTTTAGAAAAACATGGCTGAGTTTGGATTAGATTCTACTAATCGTGCTACCTTTGTATTTCTGGTGAAGCCTTTCTCCCCAGCACGTGTAGAATGAGAGAACAGAATATTCAGAGCCTATATTTCTCCCAGAGCCTGTTAATGCAGCAGGGTTATCAGTCTGTTTAGGTTATGAGAGTATAATTTACCCAGATAATTCAATAGCCATCCTTGATTTTATGACCACTGCTTTGTGTGATTCTTCCTGGGGGTACCCAGGGCTGTGAGGCACCTTGCAATCATCTGCCTTTAGCATGAGGAAGCCTTTTCTGTGCCTGCTGGGGGTCAGCTCCACAACTCCACTGGCCATGGGCAACATAATCGCTCCCCTCTAGGCCTTGCAGGCCCTGCTGTCATTCTGCAGGTTAGCAATAGGCACACTCCAACCTCTGAGCATCTCCCTGGAGTGACTAGCCCCTGCGCCACTCACAGTATTCACAGATTTGCTGCTTCCAAAGAAATGGTACAAGCCAGCTTACCAGTCCCACTTCAGAGCACCACTCCGCTGAACACACAGCACTGAGATTTGTTCATAGTTAAATCAAATACAAGTTTATTTAACAACGCATAACAATTCAAGTAGAAGCAAGTAGAAATATTGGAAACAAATGGTTCCATAAAGAATAAAATCATAGCATGCATTCTAGAGCCTAGACTTAATTAACAAGATACTCTCATGGCTAGTAGAGTATTGCTCCTCTAAAAATCCTTGCAGCACTTTGCAGCCAGGCTGGCTATGACCCCTCCCTTGCACGAGATATGCATGCTGTCAGTTTGCCTCCAAGGTGAAGGTTTCAGTGTGTCCCTTTGCACACCAAGATATACCCAAAACAATCCTTTGTCTTTATTCATAAGCAGGAAACTCTCCTTTTGTTTTTTCTTCCTGTAGATTTCCTCTCTTGTAGATTTTCACAGTCTCTTAATTAGCACCTGGCTCAATATGCAAATAGGCATACATTGTGAGATACGCACTACACACTACACAAATGACCAGACGGAGATATTACCACTTGTCTGAAAAGAACATTACCGAGGTATGTGACATGCTTTGACTCGAAGACCTTAAGAACATTATTTTCAATATAGATACATAACTCATTAAATATTATCCATCCATACATATTGCAATGGTTATGATGACCAGTGGGCTACTGGCTCTCGGTAGAGACCTCATTTGCCATCATTTGGTGAATTATTATGCATATATGTGACCCAGGGAATCCCTGTAAAATCCTATGCGTGCCCCTTGGACCCTCTGCCAGTTGGCATCAAGGGGTCACTGGGTCGCACTCTGATGTTTGCTCCATGCTAGAACTGACCGGCTTTGGACTCATGCGCAGGACATAGGTTCTTAAAATAAGAGTATAAGTGTCTTTGAACTTCTTTATCTTGCAAGCATAGACAACGGGGTTCATGACCGAATTGGAGTGAGACAGCAGAATGCTCACGTACAACAGATGCGACGGGATTTGACAGTTGGGACAGAAATGGTCGATACAGTTTAGAATGGACAAAGGCAGCCAACAAATCGCAAACAAGAAGAGGACGAGGGCCAAAGATTTGGCTGCCTTGAACTCCTTCCCGTAAAACACTCCTGCATTCGTGTTTGTTGCACTTTGACTTAGCTTTGTCCGGATAATGTAGAAGATCTCGATGTACAGAGCACACATGAGGATCAGAGGGATGAGGATCCAGGCGAAGAAGCTGAAATACACCATGTAGTCCATGCTCATCACAGAGGCGAATTTACACTTGAATTCACTGGACTTTTTTGGGTCAATCCTTTTATTCCATCCGAACATGGGGACAAATCCTGTCAGCAAGGACAACAACCAGCAAATTCCAAGAGCCACCCAGATTCTTCTCTTCGTGGTGATTATTCTGTACCTGAAAAACACCAACCCTGTTAGATGCAATTCTTTAGCGACAGTGAAGCAGCATCCAAGAACTCCTGCCTTCAAGGGCTGTAGGTTCATTTGTGGCCGACTTGCGTGCTCAGCTGTCTTTTGGGCAAGGTATCTTATTGCCGGTACTTGGTACCATATGTGGAATGATTAACTAGTTTTAACCAAGTCTGTCTCTTACCATTTGGCCTGCTTTGGATGACCACATTTCTGGTCTGGTGCTGATCTCAGCATGTCTGAGGCAGGGATTTGATTGCCATCACCAGCAGCTGATTCTGCAGGCTACCTTCCAGCTTTCCTTTAAGTACCTCTCCATTCATACTGTAATTTACACTATTCCCCCAGACTATACTATTCCTCTACACTTTTGATGTAGAACCTTTGCTCAAAGAAATATGGCCTGATGTGTTAATTTAGATGGGGGAAAAAAAAGAAACCAAAGAGTCACTGCCCAACATTAAACAAGGCAGAGACCTCAGCCTGCTTAGCATCACGGCAAACACACTGTTGAAAGTCTTTTAAACCTTTTTATTAAAGATTCAGAAAATAACTCAAAAACAGTGAAAGCCTTTGAAATGTAAAGGATTAAGTCAGGCTTTCATTTTACCAACATCCCGACCCTTTCCCTTTCGCTGGAGAGAGTTTTGAGAAAGAACCCCTTTCCCCTTCCCATTTGACAGTATCTTAGATGGTAATAACTGTCCTTTTGGGAAAAGAGAAGGCGTTAGTTATGATGTGCTGGAGCTGTCATAGATGCTGTTGTTAAACTTCAGTCTCACTTCCCAGAGGACAAGACAAAACAAACGCGCACAAAGGGGGAAAGAAAAGAATGGCAAAGATAGAAAATGCAACTTCTGTCTCTGGTGTTGACTCTCACTGCTGGAAAAACACAGGCCCAGCACGCGGTCTGATCAGCCACTCCGAGTTGGTCTTTTGAGGGCATTGCTTTTAGCTGCCTCTTTCTGGTCACAGGCTTACACCAGTGTTGTAAAATAGACAGTCTTGGCTGGTTGAGCCAGACTCTTAAACAGAAGACAAAAGAAGAAACATGGGAAAGAGAAGAAATCAGGGTGTGGAAGGAAAAGAACATCTTGGGGGGCGGTGAGGTGTGACAAAGTCTCACATCTTAGACGGTGTTCGGGATTTAGTCAGAGCTGATGGAGGTGGCGCGATGCTATCTGGGTCCCTCTCTCGTGGCCCAATCTAGTCACAACATCTGTCAGGATTAGCATGAAGGAAGTCCGGGGACCCAGGAGACATCAGGGCATGCAGCCGTCATGGTGAAGCTCACTCCTAACCCTTCTTTCATCTTTTAGTCAGACAGCGTCACAGTAGCCAGCTTTCCCCCCAACGTCCTAGACCTAATTTCTGACCCACCAATTTTGGTTCATTGATTACTGGTCCCACACTTCTCTTGTTTACCAGGCATAATCTTAACAAGGTCCTTAATTATATCTGTAGGTTTTTTAGTTTAGACTTATGCAGTTTTTCTGTTTCCCTTTTGCACCTTTTCCCATCAACATATGTTGTTACAGGTCATGGTGATATTTTATGAACTTTCACTCACTTCTTACAGTTGACCTCACAATTAAGGTAAATGTAGACCCAATTACGACACCAGGACCGTGTACTGTCTGACCCTGTGCCGTGTTGTTGTTGTTTTGGGGGGGAGGGGGGTGTTTTATGCATGCACTTGGCCACTCAAATTATAGAAAAAAGGTGTGTTTTTATAAAATCCTCTTATTAGAACTTGCTGTTCACTCT
This sequence comes from Emys orbicularis, assembly GCF_028017835.1. Lineage (NCBI taxonomy): Eukaryota > Metazoa > Chordata > Testudines > Emydidae > Emys > Emys orbicularis. The sequence continues at coordinate 147,156,230 of NC_088686.1, forward strand.
GTGCCCCTTTCTCATTTTGACCCAGTGCTGGCGTTGATGGGAGTATTTGAAGTGACTAGCCCCAAAATAAACAAACACAGAAATAATATAAAAATTAGGTCACACACCCAACAAAATGACTGAAGAATGAAATCATGTTTCACCATGATCCCAGCAGTTCTCTGATCCCTATAGGCAATTCAATAATTAATACTTATTTTTTATATTGTGGTAGCACTTAGGGGCCCCAAACACGGGTCAGGACTCCACTGTGCTAGCTGCAGGACAAACACAGAGCTACGAGATAGTCCCTGCCCCCACAGAATGGCTCTTAAATTGATTTTACAAAGAGAGAATCTTTCTCTTTTTCGAACATACATTTAAAGTGAATTTACTGCTTCAGAGACTTGCCTGATTAGAAGCCACTTCAAAAGATGGGGGAGCAGGGAGCATCTGTCAACACAGAACCATAGAAATGTAGGGCTGGAAGTGATCTCAAGAGGTAATTTAGTCTATCCCCAATCCTGAGGCAGGGTAGAGTAAAACCTCGGTGTTGCAAGGCAGGTGTGAGATAGGGGGTATGAGCACTGGGGGAGATGGACGAGCGTGCCTCCAGGTCTGAGCTGGGGTGTGGAGACCAGGAGGGGCATTAGAGCATTAATTGAACTTCCATGTAATATGAACAATAACTTGAAAATGCAACAACTAAACAGACTGACTCACCTGGTGGGCAGCTTCACTCTTAGGTACCTGTCGATCGCTATAGCCAGGAGAGACAGGATGGAGGCATTAGTGAAAACCACCATCAGGCAGCACATGAAGAGGCAGGAGTAGAAGTGGATGTCGACTCCCAGGCTCACCACGATGGCCAGCGGCATGACAAGGATGCCCACGGCTATATCGGCCAGTGCCAGGGAGATGATGAAGTAGAAGGTATTTGTCTGAAAAGCTGGGTTCAGCTTCACCACCCAGATGACCAGGATGTTGCCCACGGTTGCAGATATCCCAATAATGAACTCGATGGTGATGTAAACTGCATCCAGGCTGCTTAGAGTCAAGCTGCTGTTTGTCATGGCGAATAGCAGGGGGCCTCCTCTGCAGGCTCAAGGAAGGAGGAAGATGCCAACAAGAACAAGCTTGAGTAGGATTTTTCTTCCACAATGGCACCAAAACTCAGCTCTCCCAGTGACTTTCCTCACAATAACTACAGAACCGTGCAGAACTTTATGTCCCCATGGAATCATGCAATTAACTGGCTGTTACCCCTCCTTAGCATCGCACAAGAGTAAATTGCACCTGGATATCCATGCCATATGATCCTTCCTTGTGATTTCTCCTTGTTAATGCCAGAACATCTCTGTGGCTCCTTCAATCTCCTTTGAGCACTCTGGACATTTCTTTTGAAGTGATCAGAAATCTTGTAGCAACCCAGCCAAAAATTTACCTGCCTTCACTTGCTCTAGCTGTTGTCACTTCCCAATGACTCTATTTTAAAGCTGTGAAAACCCTTTTTTTTTTTTTTTTTTAGAATTACCCATGTCAGTCAACCACATGTGACTGTAGATAAGCAAATTCTACTCTTCTTAGGAAGTGAGGCAGTGAAGAGGAAGCAGGGCTGGCTCCAGCATTTCTGCCGCCCCAAGCAAAAAAAAAAAAAAAAAAAGCCGCGATTGGCGGCGGCAGTTCGGCGGCAGGTCCTTCGCTCCTAGAGGGAGTGAGGGACCCGCCGCCCCTGAATTGCCGCACGTGCCGCCCCTCTCCCTTGGCCGCCCCAAGCACCTGCTTGTTAAGCTGGTGCCTGGAGCCGGCTCTGAGAGGAAGTCACCAGGATGTTCTGGTTTGATTTCAGCTCCCCATTTGACTTTCAGCTCCTGGTGTGTTAATCTTCAACTAAACCTCTGAATGGGTGGGGGCCCAGCTATCTTGGAGATCCCCCGACCTGCACTGCTGACCTTCTGAAACAGCTGTGCACCTTGGGACACTGCTGTGACTAGGATGGTCCTGTCATAATGCAGAGGCAAAGCCTTTTCAATGGAAGGCCCTGGACTGTGGAATTCATTAGTGCTAGACATCAGAATGAGTTCAAGCCTCATCATATTCAGAGAGCAATGCACAGTTCTTTCAGTTCTTCAGATTCTTAGTCTGCACCTATCACCGTGGTATGTAGGTGCAGAAAGGTCTCCCCACCACAAAACTGCTGAAGAATGAGCCAGCACTGTTCATGGATAGCGGAAAGAAGTGGTGGAAAAAGGCAGCAGGGAATTAGGAAAGAGAGAGAGAGAATAACTAAACTAAGCTGAAAGTATCCGAGTTTGTTATGGGAAAGCATTTGTGTGACCCTTACATTTGTATTTCATGGTAACTGGGTACTCAGAAATACAGATAGTCATATGCTATCACAGAAGAAAGGCAGAATGGCAAGATGAAAACACTCATAAATGCCAAACTTTTATCCAGGTTCCAAAAGTGCCCTGTAAAAAACAGAAATCCAGCCCAAGTGATACTGCTATTACAGGGTCCACCCTGGAGCTCTTTTCCAGTGCCCTCTGATCCCACTCCCATGCCTGACCTTTAACTGCTTGCGTTGTAATGGTCTATATTATATTGCTCACTCATCAGGGGAATAACTTTATCCTCCTAATGTAAATAATAAACGATGCTATAATCAAAAGAATGGAATGAAACATAACCTTTGGAAGGCAACATGTACAATGTTCACTTCCTTAAATGTCTGTTGTCTCGAAGCTGACATAACTTGGTGCCAGAACCCATGATGTGGAAGTGAAATCAACCCAGGATCTTAAGTGGTATGACAACTCAGGGGAAAATAAAACGAAAAAGCAAAGATACTTCTGCACAGTGTGCTCAATAAAAACAGACACTGGGCCAAATTTATCCTGGGTGTAACCTCACTGAAATCAGTGGCATCACTCCTCATTGACCCAAGTGTAATTCAGAGGAGAACTCTGCTTAGTGAAATTACGGTAGACATGATGATCATTAATCTTGCTGCATTGGGATGTGACTGAGGTTCGGTAGGGATCTGGTCCAAAGCCCACCAAAGCCAATGAAGCAGGTCCCTAGTGAACCCCAGGCATATCCATTCCATTGACATCAATAGATTTAGGATCAGGCCCTTGTAGAGTGGGGAGCCATAGCTTTGAATGAGGCTACTTATGCTGAGAATAAGCCTCATTCAAAGACACAGTTCTGCCTTGCAATGAACACATACAAGAGGTCAAGGCACACGTCATCTACCCATACTATCTGTGTGCTCCTAGAGTGTGGACTCTACTCTGGCAATGAGACAGCTGAGGGCAAGGAGGAATTAGCTTATAAATAAGCACAGCAAGCATCCAAATCTGCAGAAATTCCCATGTCCAGCTGTCTGCAGAACAAGCAGCAATTTCAACTAGAACAGTTTTCCCCAGCCTAGGTGGGCAGCATAGATATATGTTTCACTCACCTGCCCAGCTATAAGTAAAACTGAGTACGGACAAACCCACACTCCTCTTTGCCTGCTGAGAATGACCTCGTCTCATGTTATTTTATGCTGCAGTATGCTGCATTCAGCAGCTTGATATGGATAGATGTGTGTGCGAGTGTGTGTGTGCACTTGTAGGATAGACTGTGAAACAACCAGGGTGCTGAAGGAAGGGTGTGCATAAATGCATGATGTGTGAACACATGTTGGGTACATGAAGGAGCCTGTAAAACTCACACATATGGGTTATTTGTAACATTTGTTTCCTGGCAACACTAAAGTTATGCATGGTCCAGAGAAGTATGTTACAGAGCAGGGGCTAGTGCTACTAATTTGAGAAGATTATTTGAAAACACAGCCGAAAGAGGAAACCCTCCTATTCAGAGATACGTGACACATCTACATCTTCTTCTTCTGCCACTATCTGTGACCAGATAAGAGTATTTACCACATCCTGAATTCAGCAGAGCCCCTAGCACTCCCTCCAACCCTTTTGGCCACAGCAAATGCACTGGGAGCTCATGTTCAGCTGATTATCCACTATGACCCCTAAGTCTTTTTCAGAGTCACTGCTTCCCAGAATGGAGTCGCCTACCCTATAAGTAAGACTGACATTCTTTGTTCCCTACTGTATTACTTTACATTTGGCCAAATTGAAACACATATTGTTTGCTTGCACCCAGCTTATCAAGTGATCCAGACCGTTCTGTATCGGTGACCTGTCCTCTTCATTATTTACCACTCCCCCGATCTTTGGGTCATCTGCAAGCTTTATCAGGGATGATTTCATATTTTCTTCCAGGTCACTGATAAAAATGTTAAAATATCATAGGGTCAAGAACTGATCTCCGCAGGACCCCACTAGAAACACACCCATTCGATGATGACTTTCCGTTTACATGTTGAGACCTATCAGTTAGCCAGATAATAATCCTTTAATGTGTGCCATATTAATTTTATACCTTTCTAGTTTTCTAATCAAAATGTCATGCAATATTAAGTCAAATGCCTTATAAATATAAGTATATTAATCTCCACTATTACCTTTATCAACCAAACTTGTAATCGCATCAAAAATATATCAAGTTAGTTTGACAGGATGCATTTTCCATAAACCCATGTTGACTGGCATTAATTATATTACCCTCCTTTAATTTTTATTAATCAGATACCATAGCAGCTGTTCCATTAATTTGCCCAGGATTGAAATCAAGCTGATAGGCCTATAATTTCCTGGGTCTTCCTGTTTAAATATTTTTAAATATTTGCACAACATTAGCTTTCTTCTAGTCCTCTGGAGCTTCCCCAGTGTTTCAAGATTTATTGAAAATCAGCATTAATGATCCAGTGCCTTCCTCGGCTCTCTCTTTTAAAACTCTCAGATACAAGTTTGCCAGACCTGTTGATTTTTAAAAATGTCTAATTGTCTAAACTTATAATAGCTGCTGCATAACGTCCTCCTGAGTTACTGTTGGAATGGAAAGTATATCCTCTCTGTCATCTGATATGAATACATTATCAGGCTTTTCCTAAATACAGAACAGAAAATGTATTGAACACTTCTGCTTTTTCTGCATTATTACTGACAGGTCTACGAGTGCCATCTAATAACAGATCAATGCCATTGTTAGGATTCTTTTTGTCCTAATATACTTAAAAGACTCCTCATTGTCCCTTACTCTTCACGCCCTAGATTTCTCCCTGTGTCCTTCTGTTTCCCTTGTCAATTTTCTATCATTCCAAACTTTTAATATATATTTATTTCTTTATATTCATTGCCATCAACTTCTTTTTTTCTATGTGTTATATATTGTTTTTCGGGTTTGGTTGATTTTTTTAACATCATAGTTACCTCGCTCGACTGTGGGATGGAGTACTTCGGGTATCTAGTAAAATATTCTTAAATACTTCCCAATGATCATTACATTTTTCTGTTCAAATCCTCTCCCACTTGATTTGCCTCATAACTGTTTTCAGCTTTGTGAAATTGGCTCTTTTAAAGCACCAAGTAGATATATTACTGGTATGGACTTTATTTCTGTTTGCACACAACAAATGTGATCAAGCAACCCCTGGGCATTTTTAGGTCTGTGAGCAATTCCTCATGATCTGTCAAGACGAGGTCTAGTATAGAATTCCCCCATGTTGGATGCAACACTTTTCTGAGTTAGGAAATTTTCATCAATAATGTTTAGAAATTGTGAGGACGTTTTAGTACTGGCCGCATGAGACTTCCAGCATACGTCACTCAGACTGAAGTCCCCCATCCCCCACACTGAATAGAACCACAAGGACTGCTGCACTAGCGGGGAGAGGATAAAATGGGGCCCAGCTAAGAACACCCCATCCTCTGGACACTCTCCTAGATCCCAAACTGTACAGAGGAGACCCCCTCAATCTGGGGCCACTAGGAGGTGCTTCCCCTAACCTCTGCCATGTGGCCTGAGGGGAAAACTGCAGAAAGAAGCCAGCGGGAGCCCAGCGGGTGGGAGCAGAACCAGGCAAGCAGGTTCTGAGAACTTTCTACAGTTCTGATTATGTTTTCTCTGCCCTCTGCTGAATGGCTGTTTGCTCCAGGCCTCACAGTCTCTTCACCCCACACCTACCTACACCTCTGACCCTCTTCTCCCCTGTCCTGTCCCCCTCCTCCTCCTTGCGGTTAATGGCAGGGGTCTCTGTCTCGGGCCCCGCGGAGGTATCCACGGTGGTCTGCGTGGTGCTTGTGACGTCTCTGCCAAGTGCAGCATGCAGCTCGTTGTAAAAGCAACAGGTCTGCAGCTCAGGACCAGATAGACTGCTGGCTTCCCTGGCCTCATGGTATGTTGCCGCACTTCCTTCGCTGTCAAGTGGCACTGCTGCTGGTCCCTGTCGTACCCCTTTGCCTGCCTCCCCAGTGCAATCTTTTTGTAAACGTCCACATTTCTGCAGCTGGTCCATAGCTCTGCCTTCTCCCCGTAGGCCCAGGAGATCCTGACAGGAGTGCGTCTAGAGCATGGAGCCGGCACGCAACCAAGGAACTGCTGGGCATGCTCACCAAGGTGGGCAATCAGGAAAAGGCATTTCAAAAATCCACAGGGGCGTTAGAGTGGGGGAGGGAATGGCTTCTGGTCCCCATGACTCCTGGGCAGGTATAAGTCTAATCAACTCAGCATAGCTTTGCTGTATGCCAGATAGGGAAATCTGAGGGAGAAGACTGGAGTTTAACTAAGTCCTTGGGGAACCGAGTGAAAGAGGTCTTGGGGGAACCCCAACACTTACGTCCACATAACTTTGTAATGTACCCCAGGCCTAATGATATGGGAGTAGCTGGAGTAGTAGGAAATAGCTCAGACTAAGCCATACTTTTCTAAATCCCATTGTCTGGACTAGCAGTTATTTGTACATTCTTGGTTACTGTGGCCGAGGTGGTAGGGTAATGGGTTGAGGTACCAATAATTGGATATGGAACCTTTCATCTCTAGGCCATCAGCTCAGATCTGTGCCAGGTTAGAATCATAGGACAGGAAGGGACCTTGAGAGGTCATCTAGTCCAGTCCTCTGCACTCAAGGCAGGACTGGCTATTACCTAGACCATCCCTGACAGGTGTTTGTCCAACCTGCTCTAAAAAATCCCCAATGATGGAGATTCCACAATCTCCCTGGGCAATTTATTCTAGTGCTTAACCACCCTGACAGTTAGGAAGTTTTTCCTAATGTCCAACCTAAACTGCCCTTGCTGCAATTTAAGCCCATTGCTTAAGCCCAGAGGTTAAGGAGAACAATTTTTCTCCCTCCTCCTTGTAACAACAACAGTACTTGAAAACTGTTATCATGTCCCCTCTCAGTCTTCTCTTCTCCAGACTAAACAAACCCAATTTTTTCAATCTTCCCTCATAGGTCATGTTTTCTAGACCTTTAATCATTTTTGTTGCTCTTCTCTGGACTTTCTCCAATTTGTCCACATCTTTCCTGAAATGTGGTGCCCAGAACTGGACACAATACTCCAGTTGAAGCCTAATCAGCATGGAGTAGGCCTCAACTGGAGTATTGTGTCCAGTAACGAGTGCAAGTTTTTACCAACTTATCATAGGTGCAACCACAAGGCAGAAGAGAGAGAAACGTCTCCTGGAAAGAAACATTTTACTTTCCCAGTGGTTACCTTACTCACAGAATTTGTTCAGTTCAGCCCTCTATTAAAATAGGGCCCTTCTGCAACACTTGGATTCTTAACACACACTCTTCCCTCCACCCCAAACTGATTCAGGTGTATTTGGACTTGGTTTTGGTTCAGGCCCATCTTAGTTTAAAAAATGTTTTCTGTGTGACCTGGGCCCTGTATATTCCATGGCAGCAGACTATGACATGGAATCCATCATCTTCCACAGAATAGTGTTACAAAGTCTCAGTTTCCATTGAAAAAATGGTGCTTATGGCAGAGAAGAAACCCTTGAAAATATGAACCAAACATCTTCCTGAGTCTGCAGACAGCTTGAAACAATTGCTCTGAGCATGGTGACCCATCCCATTCATTTCTGTGGGGTATCCTTTGGTTTCAGAGTAACATTGTCAGCAATGTGCAGTGTTCCACCGGAGAGCCAGCTAAGGTGCTTTCCTCACAATCAAAACCAGTTCCCTGGTCACTATAAACCACAACTGGTTCCTCTCCAGCTTCCCAGACCTCCACAGCAACTGCCTCAAAGGAGGTCAGCATTGTTAACTCCAAAAGCCTTGCCAAGCTGAACACTGAAAATGTGGGGACACTGTTCAATACACTGACATGCATGTTCATATAAGTAACATTAGAACCCACTCCCATGCAGTGTGGTGCTCTGTCTTCCTCCACTGGTGGCTCAGCTGAGGTTGAGGCACGTGGGCGGTGGGTATCATAGGCTGGGGGAGGCTGAGCCTCACCAAACAGCCAGGCGTGGCCCCGCCCACACTTCGCCCCCAGCCCCCTCCTGCTTCCTGTTCGGTGGGCGGCTCTTCCCCTGTGCCGTGGCCCTGGCTCAGGCTGGTGCTGGAGTCGCTCCGTCCTCCCAGCACTCTGAGGATGTGTGGGGAGGAGGGGGCTGGGGCTGCACTGCCCGCCTTCTCGGCGCTCTGGGGCTGGGGCCGTGCTGACTGCCCTCCCGGCGCTCCAGGGCTGGGGCTGCATTGCCCGCCTACCCAGCGCTCCAGGGCTGGGGGCATTAGCCTGGGGCAGGGGCCAGCAGCTGCGATGGGGGGCTCTGGCCTCTGGCCGCGGGGGGACGGTGCAGAAGGGGTGGGGTTGGGAGCTAGCCTTCTCAAGCCAGCAATTCATGCACCACCTATGATTTATGAGCCTGCTGCAGGTCTAGCTAACAGAGCCGGGTCTTTTAGCGTGGGCAATAGAGGCTTATGTATTTGGATGTAGCCATCCCAAATTTGTTCCTGGCTGTTGCTGACCCACCCAGGTGCTTAGTGTAACAATTGCCTCATTCACTTCCCACCTGCTACCCCAGAACGCTGCGGACTCTTGCCACAGAGTTGAGATCCAGCTTGCTGGGGAGTATCTGGGAGGTTATGTGCACAACATATAGATACAGTCAGCCGATTCCTGTGCTCCCAGCAAGCTTAGCCCAACCCGGATGGCATTCTAGGACAGTGGGGGAGCATGGCGTTTTTGTGTTGAGATTCAATCAGCAGGAGGCCATGACATCGTGCAAGCCTTTACCAAGCTACTCTGCAGCAAGATAGGGTTAAGAGAGAACATTATCAGGCTGTCTGTAACTGCTTCCAAATCTAGCAGATACCTGATAGGAAGCCCCCGTCACACGCATGGAGCTGCAATGCAGAGAGAAGCATTTTAGAAGCCTATAGATAACGAAGATTGGTGGGCTGGAGTCAGATCAGTCTTTGAGTGGAGGCGTTATTACTTAGCCAAGCCTGAATTAAAGGTTTGTTGATTTATGAGCTACAAGAATAAATCCCACTCACTTTCCTTCTGCAGTGTCACAGCTTCCTGAAGCTCATGTATTTTTGTATTTTGAAGACACTAGGATCCAGAACTCATGTTTGAGCAGGTGCTACTGCCCCCACATCCCACCTCAGCCAACTCTCAGACCCTTCTGGGGACAGGTTTAATAACAGCAGAACTATGAATGTCTCCGACTGACCCCCCAGGTGGTCTTGTTTAATCAAGTCTCACACAAATAGTTTTCAGGTATACAGTGTTGTTGTATGTCAGCCCCAGGATATTAGAGAGACAAGGTGGGTGAGGAGCCATTGAAAACTGCTCTCAAAGTTCGGTTTTCCAGCCAGTTGTGCATCCACTTTACACTAGGTTCATCTAGACTATATTTCTCTAGTTTGTTTATGAGGAGGTCATGTGAGACAGTATCAAAAGCCTTACTAAAGTCAAGATATATGACATCTATTGCTTTAGGAAACGTAATACCCTTATGTCCCTTTGCATTCCCTTCCTCCTCCCCTCTTCCCCCCCCCCCCCCCCGCAAACACACACACACACTTGAGCAACTCACGCTTTACCACTCGTTCACACATCAGCACATCCATGAAAGGAGAGAAGAGGAAGAAGGAAGCTGCTCTCTGTTCTGGCCTGGAGCCAGATCCATCTCTAGTTTCATTGTAATGGGCAGTGGCGTTGATGTAAAATGATTGAAAGATAGTAAAGATTATTTGTTTCTAATTTTTTTTTAATCAACATGTTAATAAACCCTGTACCCAGTTCAATGCCCATCTACCAAAGCGCGGTGTGCTCCACAAATACCACAGACAGGCAGATGTGTCAGAAGGAACAAGGTCTGAGATGGGATGTTGTCTGAAACATGCAGTCTGGAATGCTCAGGCCCAGCTCCTACAAAGTGTCTGCTCCAATTGTCCTGGCTGGAAGCCTGGTTTACCTCGTCTCACTGGTTGCTGAGCCCTGGATGTAGGGGAATCTTTGATCTCTAAAGGATGGTGCCCACTACATTAGGATTTACATTTTCACAAGTAGTCACTGATTTGGGTGCCTCCGTTTTTTGGTAGCCAGCTTGAGACTGGACACTAAAGCACCAATTTAGGCTGGATTTTGAAAGCTGCCAAGCACCCAAAAGTCCAGTTACTGTCAATAGGAGATGCAGGTTCGCGGCACTTCATTATCCAGGGCCTAGATAGCACAAGTTGGTCCTTCAAAATTTAGACAGCACTTTTGAAAATTTGGCCCCAAATCCCAGACCTTGCATATTGCTTAGACTTGCTAATCAGTGGCCAACACAGAATGACTCTACACAGCTAGCAATATAGGCTGAGATTTTCAAAGCTTTCTAGGGGATTTGGACACTTAATGAGAATTGGGTATCCAGATTCCTTGGGTAGTTTTGAAGAATCTCAGCCATGAACTATACAGCGTGAGGCTATTTTCCACCAGTCCATCCAAAGCAGCTGTTAATCTCACTGCTGATCAAGGGATGGAAAAAGAACTTGTTAAAATAATGTTTAAAAAAATGTTATGGGGAATCTTTCTGAAAAACAGCCATAAGATGGCAGCACTTTCCTGAATCAAACCAACCTGGAGAGACAATGTCTCCTATGAGTTTCATGAGTTGATTAACACCAGTGCTAGCAGAGGGAATTATGGTATACAGAGTCAGACCTGTTCAGTTTGTCCTCCCCTTCCGTGGGTGTTCAGTATCTAAAGTGACAATTAAATCTTCAAAGGTTCCCTTTGCTGTGATGTCTATAAAAAACTGGGCAAGGATTAGATGGATGGTGGGCTGGGACTGCTGCTCATCACACTAGCCAGTTCTGTCTCTTCGTGCTGCCCCCGCCGGTCTGTTGTACTCCCCCTGTCCTCTCCTCTTGCACTTAGATCATCAGTGCTTGGGGGAAGGGACTGTGGTTTTGTTCTGTTTGTACAGCACCTAACACAATGAGGTCCTGCTCTCTGCCTGGGGCTCTGGGGCATTATGGTAATACAAATAAATAAGAAGAATTAGCGATTCTGAGGCATGCGATGGAAAATAATAAAATCCACCCTTTCAACCTCGATCATAGGCCAAAATTCCTCCAGGGTGTTGCCTGTTGACTCCAGCAGGTTGTCACAAGGGCTGACTTTGGCCCTAGATGTCATTTTCCCCTCCGTACCGGTCCTTCCTTTAAGAGTGCTCCCTTTTGTCTTCTCGATTCTATTTAAGGCAACTGCTCCTTAAGGCAGTGAAGCTACCAAGAATTGTCCTGGTATTTTGCCAAAGAGTGAATGTCATTCTGCATGTGAAGCTACTAGAGAACGTTACAAAAGCCCAACCCTGGCCCTGTCGGATTTCTCCTTTCAGAGTTTAAAAGGCAATAAGGTGTCTGGTGAGTGAAACAGAACCGAGTGGAGTTCAACATCTGAGCTAGAAAGGTGGGGATACACTGGGACGAGGCTTAGCCCACTCTGAGTTGCACAAGAATGCCTTGCGGATGGATTCTTACTGAATGTTTCTTACTGCAGCAGTGCCTACCCTTATGGAAAAGTCCCACAGTATGTAACAGAGACTGATACTCTTTCTGTAGGATTTTATTTGAATCAGTCTATAGAATTTAATAGAGGTATAATAGATCTATAGGTTTTCTTGGCGTGAAAGCCCTTCGGGACCAGGGGCTTTCTCTTCTGGTGTGTGTAAACAGTGCCTACCCTATTGTTGTCTGCTCCCAGAATACAAGCTGTAAAAAGGGCAGCGCAGATGAGGATTTAAAATCCACACATCAGTCGTGCACGTGGGGATAGAAAAGAAGCAGGTTCCAGTTATTACGCGTCAGCTGCCCTGCAATTCAAAGAAGAAATAAAATCAAGCAATCTCTTTGAGCCAACCTCACCATTGGTACACGCGGGTGCAACTCCATTGAAGGCCTCTGAGCTGCACCTGCCCAAGCGACTGTCAGTGTAATACGCCCACTCGTCCCACATCATCCCTGGCATGGATGCTGCAAAATACGAATATTTTCTTCAGCTGCTTCCTCAGGCAGGCAGCATCTGTTTCCTGCCCTAAATGTAAACAATCAGGTTACTGGACTTTTGTGACTCCTTTGCCACAGAGCAAACCTTTTACAACCCTCTCCTTTCTCCAGAGTTCCCTACCCACCACACACGCGCATGTCCTCAGCATGTCAGCTTCATGCACCAGAGTGAAACCACTGCAAGCAGATGTCACATTTCTCCTCTCCCAGGCCGGGCTTCCTGTTTTCCTGGGCACCCACCTCCCTTTCCCACCCAGCTACTTCAAAACTGGCTCCAGGAAACAGCGAGCTTGGGATTTTACAACTTGTGAAATGATTAAAATTCCCCAGCTCTGTGCAGGAAAGCAGGAGGCTGAGGTTTGTAATCTGGTTCCTTGTGGCATTCAGGTACTCTATATTTATTTTTCCTTCTCACTGTTAATAGATGGGATGCATTTAAGTAGTCAGACATCTGAGGAAGGGCCCCCTCATTTACTAGCTCTCAAAAAAATTAAACTCAATCTTGGAGCCTTAAGTTTGTGTCATGTCCCCTTCTGGAAGCTGGATCACATATAAGATAATAGCCTGGTACTGCTGCTAGCTAATGGAGTTAGTCTTTTAGCTCAATCAATAGAGATTTGCACATTGGTCCTGAGTTAGACCTTGGCGATGATCCCTTCTTGAGTAATCCCTTACAAAACAAACACAAGCAAGTATTTCTTCACACATCACACAGTCAACCTGTGGAACTCCTTGCCAGAGGATGTTGTGAAGGCCAAGATATAACAGGGTTCAAAAAAGAACCAGATAAGTTCATGGAGGATAGGTCCATCAGTGGCTATTAGTCAGGATGGGCAGGGTTGGTGTCCCTAGGCTCTCTTTGCCAGAAACTGGGAATGGGCAACAGGGGATGGATCACTTGATGATTACCTGTTCTGTTCTTTCCCCCTGGGGCACCTGGCATTGGCCACCGTCGGCAGACAGGATACTGGGCTAGATGGACCTTTGGTCTGACCTAGTATGGCCGTTCTTATGTTCTAAAAAAAGAAAAACAAACCCATAGTAATAATCTGAAACTGCAGTTAGTTACACTATTGTGGGTTAGAGTGTTTGGCACCGATGCTGCCGAAGCTTTTTACAAGGGAATTTGTAGCTTGAATTATTGACTCTAGAACTTGTCAAAAAATGAAAACAAAAATTCAAGGGGAAGATTTTTCATCAAAGCTTAAACTTTTTGAAAAATGTGAAGCCCTCTCCTAGCAGGTCCAAAAACAGCAAAGCTCGCCAGCTCTAACGGAGAGCAGAATTTGGCAGAGGTTATGTCTAGTATTTATTATTCTCATTCCTCGGTAGCATCAGGCAGGTGTTTGCCACTGGACAAGGCCATATAATAGACTATACATCATCGCTGCACTAGACTGGACATATTGGCAATCTGCTCTGGCTTGGCAGGAGGAGGGATGTCAAGCTAGAAGGTCTGCTCTGCTGTATGTCAGCTCCCAGCTTCCCTCCCATTGCTGATAATTTGCCTCCCCAAGATTTCACAGAATGCGCAGAGCTCTGACCTCAGCCCTCACTGTGGCTCTCGCCCCTCCCCGGGCAAGAATGAACCACTTCCTTTGACTCTCTCAGCAGCTTTGTACAGTTGACACACGATACAGGAACACTGACTGCCCCATGCTCCTGAAAGCGGCTCTGCTCACGGCTCGCACAGCAAGTTGCTAACGGCGCTGTGCATTGTTATCAATAGGGAATTGAACCGAGCACGCGTTTCCTTCCTTCCTCTTATGCAATCGCTCACTAAATACAAAACACAAGCTAATGCGGAGAAACCTCCCTGACCGCCGCAGCCCCACCTTAACCCTGCAAGCTTCAGCTGCTGTTGGCACCCATGGTATCTGCTGTGAAGAGCAGGCACAAGGAGATCTTGTTTAAGACTAATTGACCTCCTCAGTGCTCCCTGGTACACAGAGTTCTTGACACTATCAGTCCCCATTGACTTCAGTGCAAATGGAGAGCTCTCATCACCTCTGGGGGTCATGGGCTGGAGCTAGTGCTTTCAGCCGGGCTAACACAACACGCTTTTGTCTTAGCACAGCAGGTTTGGGGGTGAGAATCTAATAATTCCTTTTGTTTCCCCATCACCAGGGCTGGTGCAACCCATTAGGCGACCTAGGCGGTCGCCTAGGGCGCTAGCATTTGGGGGGCGGCATTTCGGGTCCTTCGGCGGCGACCGCGGCGGCCGGATCTTCGGCCGCCCCGGTCGTCGTCGGCATTTAGGCGGAGGGAGCTGGGGCAGGGGGGCACGGGGAGGGCCACCTGCAGCAAGTAAGGAGGGGGGCGGCACGCAGGGGAACTCCCCGCCCCAGCTCACCTCTGCTCCGCCTCCTCCCCGAGCACGCCGCCCCGCTCTACTTCTCTCCCTCCCAGGCTCGCGGCGCCAAACAGCTGATTGGCGCCGCAAGCCTGGGAGGTGGGAGAAGTGGAGCGGCGACGGCGTGCTCGGGGAGGAGGCGGAGCAGAGGTGAGCTGGGGCGGGAAGCTGCCGCACAGCTCCCCAGGCTCGGGGGAGCTGCTGCGGGGGGGGAGGGGGGAGCGCCTCAGGGCGGAGGGGGGGGTGGGGAGCTGCCACAGGGCTCGGGGAGGGGGGAGCGCAAGGTGGAAGTTTCGCCTAGGGCGCGAAATATCCTTGCACCCGCTCTGCCCATCACCCTTCGCTCTCCAAGGCCCTATAGCACTGCAGCTCTCAAGAAGGGCTAATTTCTGCAGTCTTAACGGTATGTCTATACAGCAAAAAACCCCATGGCAGTGAGTCTCGGAGCCCAGCTCAACTGATTTGGGCTTGCGGGGTTTGTGCTACGGTGTAGCAGTGTAGACGTTCGGGCTCAGGCTGGAGCCCAGCATAGGTGCTGGAACTACAAGTGCTGGGGATGTGGCAGGACCCTGTGGCTTGAAGTGGTTTCCATCATACACAGGGTTTGCAGTTTGGTTCAATGGCTCTCAGCACCCTCACTAATAAAAACTGTTGCAGCACCCCTGGAGCCCAGGCGGCGCGACTGCCCCCCAGTCAGAGTCCAGGGCCCAGCGTGCGCTTGTACATCTACACTGCTGTTTTTAACCCTGCCACAAAGGTCTTGTCTTGCTTAGGATTTTAAGAGGCATTTTTAGATCACGTTAGCTAGCTGAATCTAACTCGCACCTTCTAAAACTCCAGTGTAGACAAGGCAAGTTGTACTGTATAATGTACCAACCTGGCTGAGTTAAAGCACAGAGGACAGCTTAGGGCTTTAACTTGTCCTTTAAAGCTAGCTGGAGCACAACCTGCCTTGTCTTAACTGCTGTTTAGAATGTGTTAGTTAGACTGGAGCTAGAGAGCAACTGTGATCCTGGCACACCTTGAATTCCTACTCCAAGGGGGTCTATGGTTGGGCTTGCTGGAGTAGTCATTTTAAAGCTCCAATCTGTTTGCTAGGCATTTGTATGGATCCAACAACAGGCTCCAACTGCCCCCTCTCCAATTTGCAGGCTGATGGAAGGGAGGGGGGGAGCGGTCCTCCTATATCCTGGTCAGATAAGGATCAGAAAGGGAACAATATATCTTAAATCTTAGCTGCAGCTCTTGAAGAAAATATTTCTCTGTAAGTGACACACAGATGTGAAAAAAACTCGTCCTGTAACAATGATGCTATCATGGGACTTAACAATGGCAACAATCCCCCCCACCCTTTGTTCTGGCAGGGATATTAAATACTTTCAAGGGAAAGAAAGCTGCATTCTTCCAGACAGCTGTCATCTCACCCAACTACAGATCAAGATAAGGGCTCCTGTCTGTTCCTTCTGGAGTCTGCACTCCTTTGGTGATGCAATGCACTTTCTGTCCATCCCTATCTCACTTGCTTTGGTGCTTGGGCATATCTCTATCTTTACTCCCCCCCCCCCCTTTGTCAATTACTTCCCTCTTTAATTTAATTTCTTTCCCCTTGTGTCGCCTGTCTCGTCCCTCCTCCCGTCAGGGTCTTCTGCTCTCCCTTTCTCTTTGTCCCACTCCCCTGGCCATCGCATGAAATGCTACTTCCAACTGCCATGCCTTCTCCTAATGGCAATAAATGTAAGCAGGAACCATAGTATTTTGTTGCACAAAACTCGTGGTGTTACCCCCCAAAGTCTAGTACTGGCCATTCTTGGACTAGATGGACCAGGGTTCAGCATGGCAGTTCCTATGTCCCATTCTAGTCCAGCAAGGTATTTATAAGGCACCAGCTACCCTGGTATGTAGGTGCCATTTCAGCCACATTATTTTTATATGTTCACTTCAGGCTTCCAGCTGGAGACAATGTCTTATATTTCCAGAGCACCTTTAAAACCCATAAGCTGCCCAAAATGCTCGACAGATGTGGGGCCAGATCTTTGAATGGTGAAAACTGGTGTAACTCCATTGATGTCAATAGAGCTGATAAACCCTGATACACATCAACTGGAGACCTGGCCCCATATATTCAGGGATCACTTTGACACTATGAATCCATGAGTCTACCGAACAGTTTAAGAAAAGTGGTGGAAGCCCTGTTGCCAAAGACTAGACTGGCCAATGCACTGGCAAATAAACTGTAGGGAACCAATCTGTATTGGCCTTAGGGTGCATGAACAAGATGACCTTTCCATCTTTAACTTCTATGTTCCTACACCCACCACTGAAACCCAGTTACCTCAGAGGCAGAAGGTGGCAGCGGTTTAAAAGCTTAGAGCAGGGGTAGGCAACCTATGGCATGCGTGCCAAAGGCAACACGGGAGCTGATTTTCAGTGGCACTCACACTGCCTGGGTCCTGGCCACTGGTCCAGGGGGCTCTGCACTTTAATTTAATTTTAAATTACACTCCTTAAACATTTTAAAAACCTTATTTACTTTACATACAACAATAGTTTAGTTATATATCACAGACTTCTAGAAAGAGACCTTCTAAAAACATTAAAATGTATTACTGGCAAGCAAAACCTTAAATTAGAGTGAATAAATGAAGACTCGGCACATCACTTCTGAAAGGTTGCCGACCCCTGGCTTAGAGCAATGCTGCAGAACAGTTTAGAACAAGAAGCACAGATGGGAAACAGCCAACTGAAAATGCAGGAGGGAGACAGTCTGTCAGTCATTGGAACTGAGCTCGGACACCGGGTCAAAAGTCCCAAGACAAAGCGTGGCAGGGGAGGTTGAATGGTACTAAATGATGTGATCCTAGCAACTGCTGGCAAAGGAGAGCTAACGTTTAGACTGATATAGCCACCGGGTAGCCTTTCCAAATACAAGGCGCTCACAACACTTCACAAGTGTGCAGCTGATATTTTTCTGTGTCCTGCTTTCCTAGACAGTTGTATTGTGTATGTTATTAAATTGCAAGATTTCGTTCTATTGTGCCAGAGGGTGTACAGGAGCTTTTTGGGGATTTGGGGTCTTAAAAAGAAAGATTCATACCACATGACTTAGTGACTGGAGACTAATATCCCTGTTTGCTACTCTGTGTTTCAAAGGAAAACAAAGCAGAAGCAGGATGTAAACATGAAGCAGAGGTCACGTCCATTTGACAGGAGAGACAGTGTGGTCCACTGGTCTTGGACTCAGGGGGCCTGGGTTTTATTCCAGCTCTGCTCCACCCCTGCTGAGTGACCTTAAGCAAGTTTCTGTGCCTCAGTTTCCCCAGCTGTAAAAAGGTGCTCAGTGATCTGCAGATGAAAAGTGCTATATAATACAGCAGGATTTTATTATTTTTCAGATATACTCATATTAATTTGGAAGCTTTTAACATTGGGACATAATTACTCCAAACTCCTCAAAAATGGAGACATAATTACCGTAGAATCCCAATCATAATTCTGGGAAAACATGGGAAATTCCCCCTGCCAAATTTTGCAGAAAGGCAAAACTATTTGGTCTCCTCTTGGAGTCTGCCTTCTGCTCCAAAGAGAATTGTAACTGAGAGCAAACTGACAGTGGAAAGTCAGGGCCGAGCCAGAAAACTCATCTTCTTCCCTTCCATGTTTCACTCCCGAGGCCTTGAACCCTGACAGGCATTCATGCTTTTTGATTCATCTACAATTTATTTGTTTTCAAGAGCGAGAAGTGCTGGGCTGGTGAGATGAGATGGACATCCCCTGTTACCTCACCTACCTCTGGCTGCTGAAGTTGCATCACTTAATTTCCAGTGAAAATCTATTTGTTCCAAACACCACTGAAACCCAGTGATTTGGAACCTCTGTAATGGAGACAAAGTGCCCTGAGCTTTCCCCTATCCATGGTTTATTTCTCTTCATGAACAAAATTAACTGCTCCAAGCAGCAATTTGACACCTTTCTCTACTTCTCCAATCAATCTTGCGCTGGTGAAGCCTCTAGTAGAGCGAACTACTCTGTTTATCCTCAGGATGGGTACGGAACCAGTGACAGTCTGGGATCCAGTGTGGACATTCAGTCAAAAGGAGGAACTCCCCTCAAAAAATCCTCCAACATTCTTCTGCCCTCATTCCCTGACCAGCAGTAGGCAGGCGAGGGGTGAAGCTATCTCTGTGCTGAAGGCTTCTGCACAAGATAAGCCTTACTTAAGTCCAAAGGGCCCTCTGCACAGGCGGGAATTTCAAGCTAGGCTCTAGAGAATTCCAGATTGGGCCAGAATTCCCCATCCTGGTCAAATCCAGGTGCTGGGAGCGAATGACCCATGGGAAGGGGATGAGGGGTACAGAGTGGGAGAATAAGAGGAAGGCCTGGAGGTGGCTGGGGAGAAGTTTGTATTTTGTGAAAGAGGAGGAGATCCTACATTTTGGTAGTTCTGGCCCTGGCCAGCCTCCATCCACCCCAGATACTATCAGTGCCAGCTTCCCCATCAGTGCCCCACAATTCATCTTACACCGGTAAAGGAACAGCCATCGTATGGCGACAGTGTTTGGCCACCACTGGATTCTAGCTATTGACTTAGAGGTAAATAGATCCATATCTCATTATCAACCCCAGGAGCCATTAGGGCAGCCCCTGGTTCCCTCCCCCAATACCTATTTTCCACCCCAGGATGCATATGCCTCCTTCTTTTGCAGCATGCGACCCTGCGCTCATTGAAGTGTGATGGGGTCACTGCTGGTTAAAGGTGACACTTTCCAATGGGAAGAGTGACTGCTGCATGTGCAGCCAGGAAAGCATCCAGGGTCGAAGGAAAGGAAACAACTCTCCTGAGCATTTCTTTTGTGCTTTAGGAACAGAGCCCAGCAAAGCCCATGGGCTGGAGTGACTGTTGGGTCAAACTTTTAACCACCTTTTATCTCTCCAGAGCTTATCTTTGCATCCTTGCTGCAGATCAAACAGACAGAGCTTCACACATTCACACGTATTCACACACACACGCACAGTGCCACACATTCATACATGTTCACACGCAGTGTCATGCATTCATACATGTTCACACTCACACATCTCGTTGCCATGAGCCGTTTTCAATAGAAAATACTTGCTCACGGTATAGAAAATGACTCATCACAAACATAAAGGAAGAATAAAAAGCAACACTTACGCTCCCCAAAGGAAACTATCCTCAGGGGAGTTGTGCAGGTTGTCTGTCCATCTTGTCCTCCATTATTTACTGCCATCAATAAAAATGAGCCAGGGTGTGAAGTGAACCCCACCAGGATTAATATTGTTATGGTTGGCGCCCCCAGATGGCTCTGTTACATGGTTCTTACACTTTTCTTCATGTGTGAGCACTGTGCAGTCTTTGAAGAAATGTTGTACTGTTGTTAGTTTTGTGAGGTGGTTTTGTTTTAGGGCAACTGTGGCAAGCAGCAAGGGAGGCTGCTCTATGCCTTAATCTCTCTAGTTAAAATCAATTCTTGGGGCAGAGTAGATTCCTGAGATCTGCCATTGGGGACTCTGCTGAGAGTAGGGTGACCAGACAGCAAATGTGAAAAATCGGGACAGGAGGTGGGGGGTAATAGGAGCCTATATAAGAAATAGACCCCAAAATTAGGACTGTCCCTATAAAATCGGGACATCTGGTCACCCTAGCTGAGAGGTTTGAAAGAGGGGATTGCCTGCATGCTGTTTGTGACCACGTCTGTTCAAGGACTGGTGTAAAATACACAAGTTAGACTATGACTATACATTGACTCTGTCACTGATTTCTCCTCCAATGGGAAGTCAACCTGCAAAACTCCAAACATCTGCTCCCACTAGGCAAGGGAGTGACAATACAAGAGATGAGCCACAACTGTGACATTCAAACTCTGACTCAGAACTGAACTCCTTGAGGTTCAAAGGGTTCCAGAATTGCCCAGGTGTTCCAACTGGTTCATGCACAGACAGTACATCCTACTGGCCAGATCCTCAGCTGCTGTGAACTGGCAAATCTCCACTGAAGCCAAGGAAGAAAAAGACAGGCAATGGAGCTAGGCTCATTTATACCAGATGAGGATCTGGCTCACTCTTTCTTTTGTACTTTGCTTCTAAACGTTACATGTTTGTCTGAGCATTTTATTAAAGCACAGACAGACAGGTAGCTGTTATACGATCCTATTTTGCTGAATACTAATGAAAAAACAGTCATGACAAAAATTAGTTGAACCAATAGTACCCATTTGCAGGAGCCTCTCTGGACTCTGGGGATCATCCCTGGGAAGAATCTGATAGACTGTAGCTTTTGTTTTTTAGTCCTGCTTGTAGTTTTACAGCCACCCTGTCAATTACACTAGCAGGAAAGACGATAAGATATGTTGGCTGAGAGAAGGTAACTTCCACCCCAGAGACCTGCTCAGTGTTAGAAGATGTTACATTCAGGGCCTACACCCAGAAAAGGGAGATAAAAACATAAAATACTCTTGCAGCAATGTTGCAATGTAACTACTTTATTTCTTAGAATTCGGAATGATAATGCACAAGTACTCTGAAAGAGAGAGAGTCGAAGCAGGCTGCCCCCCTAAAACAGCCACAACTCACCCCACCTTACTATAGGCTGGGGCTTATACGCTTTCCTACAGAGCACCCTAGCCAGCAAGCAGCCCCAGGCAACCCCTTAGGATTTAACGTGACAGTTTATAATTTGTACATAGTAGTCAATACACTACAGAGAAGCGCTTTGTTGTAGAATTTAGGGACCGATCTTCAGCTGGTATAAAGTGCCATAGCTCTGCTAACTCCAGTGACTGAGTCCTTTTTCTCTGCTGACTGCGATGGAGCGATGCTGGTTTCCACTTGCGGAAGGGCTGGCCCGTTCTCTTTAAATTACATGGCACACCACGGCTACGGATGCTGCAGAATCACAGCCCATGCAAATGAAGCACAACAGAAGAGCATATCAGTCTGGGATTTCAACAAAGCAAAGATCAAACTAATAATAATTAGTAATAGAATAAATCATTTTATACATAATCCCACCACACGCACCACCCCAGGCCCATGAGGATGACACACAGGCAATTAAAGTACAGTAGTAAATAAACAATCATTAAAACATCATAAAGTAAACAAAACTGAGCCCTAGCAGTGATCATGACAATAATGTGCTCGTCTTTATTGTGCTCCCATTTCATGGGTCTCTTAATGCCTCAAGGATCCAATTATAGGGCTGAAATAACGTGATCTCCAGTGCTTGCTTCATATGTCAGTTCCTGGGAGGTGGAGATACTGTGACAAGACCAGACCTTGCACTACTTTTGTCTCCTGACTGACTTCCTGGGGCATTAGAACAAGCTCCTGGAAATCAAACACAAGTGTGAGAGAAGTGGTTCTCAAATACCACTATTGGGGCTTTATTTGGTTTCCCAAGGAACTTGCCACCTAAACCGCTGATCCTCAAGGGCACAATCCTGCAAACACTCAAGCACCAGAGTAACTTTCCTCACAGGACAAATTCCACTGAAGCCAGTGGGACGACTCCATGGTTCAAGTATCAGAGGGGTCTGAGGAAGTGGGTATTCACCCACGAAAGTTTATGCTCCAATACTTCTGTTAGTCTTAAAGGTGCCACAGGACCCTCTGTTGCTTTTTCCATGGTTCAAGTTACTCACACTCACACAAGATCACACCCTGGGTATTTATCTGTGGGCTTTTTAAGAGTGCACTATGTATGGATGACTTTGCTGACCCCTCCCCAGTGAGGGAATAGTACAGTCAGTGAGCAGGTTCCTGGCCTGATAAAGGACATGTATGCCAGGAAGTGAAGGTGGCAGGCAAGGGCTTGGAAGAAGTATAAGGCCCTGACTGGCAAAGCACTTAAGCAGCACAGCTGGTTCAAACTTTTGGCACATTTTTTCCCAAAACTTTTCATGGAATATTGTTACTGTTTTTCAATCAGCTTATAGAGCAGTCGGACTCCTTAATGAAAAATGTGTCTGTGTTTTTTGACTTCCCTTTTAAGCTCATGTGTAACTTAAGCCTGTGCTTAAAATGCCTTGCTGAACTGGGACCTTGGAGAAAGAGTGAAAACAGAACATGTGAATCATTAATAAGAGGGATCTTGAAGGCAGGGCCGGCTCCAGGGTTTTTGCCGTCCCAAGCAGCGCAAAAAAAAAAACAAAAAAAAAAGCCGCGATCGCGATCTACGGCGGCAATTCGGCGGGAGGTCCTTTGCTCCGAGCGGGAGTGAGGGACCGTCCGCCGAATTGCCGCCAAATAGTTGGACCTGCCGCCCCTCTCCGGAGTGGCCGCCCCAAGCACCTGCTTGGCAAGCTGGTGCCTGGAGCCGGCCCTGCTTGAAGGGACCCCTGAACAGAACCAGGTGAGCAATGAAGAACATAGCAGTCAAATAATTTCTTCAAAAAATATCACAGTAGTGATCTGACAAATATCTGACCAGTGTGAGTTGATCTGTGAATTTGCTGGGGATGCAAAAGTCCTGGGAAAGAAAAGGTAGTTTATTGGGGCTTAAGCTCCATAACTGATGTAGCAACCTTCACCCCACATTTGCGGAGACAGCAGGGCACCTTATTTTCACAACCCCAGAGAGCTCACAATATAAATCTGTTCAGTGACCAATGGTGAGCGAGGTCTCAGACACTGAGGGAAGAATAGGAGCAGGAGATGCCATCTAGTCAAAGTCATCTCTTTAGGGATAGTTCAATAACAATTTACTAATAAATCCTTCCCCATTCCCCCAAGCAAGATCCTGTGTATGTATGTGACAAAGGATTCCCTCCTTCTGGAGCCTCAGGGCCTGACTCTTTGCTCTAGTGAGCGAAGATCTGGTGACACTTCTGGGTTATTTCTTTAACTTGAAGGGATCCCTTCACTTGCTAATAGACACAGCATTCACAAACTTGGCATTGCCTCTCCCGCTCTGGAAAATTTTATACTGTAAACAGTGGTAGAGCCTCCGGCATCACTCCCAGGGACTTCATGAGACACTCCAGAGTGGATTAATGGCTTGACAACTTGACAATTCTAAGAAACATGGCCCCAGCCTTTCGGGCTGTTGACAGCTCTGTTGTGTGAGCAGAAAGAGGCTGGATTGAACAGAAGTTTCATAACAAGTGAATTTGAACCTAGGACCTCCAGAGAGCAGGCTGCCAGTTTCAGCCCCCACGCTGGCTGCAAAAAGAACTTCACTCCTTTTAAGTACAGAGGACCTGGGGAAACTCACACTGTAATGGCCACTTCCATTTATGGGGATGGCATCCTTTCAACCACAGAAGTATCCTTTCAGTGGCTGGCTGCTCCAATGCTCTCTGAGGACACAGCTAGACAGAGATCCCTGATCTGTTGCAGGGAAACTCAGCAGCACCGAGATATTCTGTCTATTGTGGATGCTTTCCCCAAGTCAGCATGTCTTTGGGAACAGAACACTTATCACTGGGGTTGAGGGAGCTGCTGACCCCAGAGCGAAACCTTTACACAAGGGGCTTCTAGAGTTGGTGGGGGAATCGATGCACCCCACACAGTTCTGCCTGGGCATGTCATTCAGCTTTGGATATTAAACACCCTGGAACCTGGGCATGATTGGACCTGGGGGTTTTTCAGTTCAGGCAATTGTAAAGCACAGCCTCTGTGGAGTGAGGAGAAGGGGTAACTCACTCGTATTGCTCTATGGTGACTCCCCCTGGACAATAGTGGGGTGGCCTCTGGGGGCTCTGCAAGGACTCCCGCTGTTCAATCCTCACTCTCTATCCAAGGAAAATGGCTGCAGTGCAAAGTCCGTCCTGAAGAATAAGGGGTGCTAACTCTGAAGGAAAGATGGATGATTGTTTATATTTCATATTTAATTACATTGTAATTAGCATTTTAAAAGTGTTCAATGGATGCAGCTCTTTAAGTGGGTGAAACTGCAACGTTGGGTGCAGCAGGTAATGCAGGAGCCCGTTTCACCAGAAATCCATCTTACCAGGATCATAATTAGGTTCCAACAGCATGAAAGAGTCATTCCCCCCGATTATCCAATCGCTTATTGTCCAATTGGATTTGATGCCCTTAAAATATCTTGGGCTGACAGAGGACTGTGCTGGGCCGTGTTTTCCTAGTGACCCAATAGTTACTTGCTGAAAAGATTCAGGTGCCATTGCAAGCAATTGACCTACATTTCTGCACGTATCTAACACCCTCGCTGATTTCTCAGGACATGGTTTTCCTTTTCCATTAGCGCAGGTGGATATTTTGCATTGCGACACATCGCACGGCGACAAATTGGTCCTTGTCTCATTGCATCCCGTCCCGTGGGGAAGTCAAGTGGAAATCACAATGTTTCCTTTGGTTTTTATTCTATGCTTCTGTACTGGTAGGCGAGGACTTGTCATCAGAGCTCCCATTAATATAGTATGCCTTGACACCCCCAATCAAGCATAACAAATTTGCTGCTAATTAAAACGTTGCTTCTCATTCTGGAGAAGACCTCACATAGAAGATAAATTCCTTAAGGGAGAGAAAGTATGGTCTGACCACAGCTCTGGGACCCTGAGTTCTAAACACTGAATTCTTGACACTGAATCCTCTATGACTTTGGGAAAATCACTTGATCTTTTTTGCTGAAGCACCTGTAAAATGTGGGTAATGATACTCATTTCCCTACCTGTTGTGAGGGAATGTCAATGAAACAATAGACAAGTGTCATCAGAGACAATTTATGTAAGACACAGTTTTTGCTCTGAACAGGGTTAGTTACATAGGTGAAACCCTCCTAGTATGGACACACCTAAATCGTGGTGCAAAAGATGTATGTAGGCCAGCCCCCCCCCCCCCCCCCACACACACACACAGCATTATAAAAAAAAGAGGATGTTTACCATTTCTGATGCTTCTTTGCTTTTTATTTAAATTAACTTGTTGAATTCTAAATTAATCAACAAAACATTAAAATAAAATAAAAACCCTCCCTGATTTCTAATGATATCTTGCCAGCCCATTGTCCTGTAGGGAAACTCAGCCAATCTGGTCATAATATTTTTAAAACAATTAAAATGAGTGAGATAATAATTCAAGCAATGTCATAAGGGCAATGATTCCCAGTGCATACAAATAAAATAAAAATAGTTGAGCCATGTCCCCTTCTATAACTTTCTCCAACAGCATTTATAGTGCATTTGGCCTTCAGGATTTGATCTCTCCCTGCCCTCTCTGTGGTATCCTTCCCCTCCCCTGGCTTCCTCTCTTTAATCTGCACTATCATTTCTTAGACATTTCTTCACTGCTGGTTGGATGATCTTATGACATTTCCAGCCTTCAGAATAAATCATTTAATGTGAAGGTTGGACATGTCATAATGTGTACATTGCAACTTATTTTAGAAAGACACATTTACTCTGCAGCTGGTTGCATCATGCCTATAAATAACATAATTTATTTACAGAAATATGTATTTCCCTTTGTGCTTGTATATTAGACCAAGGACAGAATAGGCCCATTACTCAATGAGGGGGGAAAGACAATAACAGAAAATGTGGAAATGGCAGAAGTGCTTAATGACTTCTTTGTTTCGGTTTTCACCAAGAAGGTTGGTGGCGATTGGCCATCTAAAATAGTGAATGCCAGTGGAAAAGAACAAGAATACTCAAGGAGCTGACTGAGGAGATATCTGAGCCATTAGTGATTATCTTTGAAAAGTCAGGGAAGACAGGAGAGATTCCAGAAGACTGGAAAAGGGCAAATATAGTACCCATCTATAAAAAGGGAAATAAGGACAACCTGGGGAATTACAGACAGTCATCTTAACTTCAGTACCCAGAAAGATAATGGATCAAATAACTAAGCAATCAATTTGCAAACATCTAGAAGATAATAAGGTGATAAGTAACAGTCAGCATGGATTTGTCAAGAACAAATCATGTCAAACCAACCTGATAGCTTTCTTTAACAGGGTAACAAGTCTTGTGGATGGGGTGGAAGCGATAGACGTGATATATCTTGACTTTAGTAAGGCTTTTGATACTGTCTCGCATGACCTTCTCATAAACAAACTAGGGAGATAGAACCTTGATGGAGCTACTATAAGGTGGGTGCATAACTGGTTGGAAAATCATTCCCAGAGAGTAGTCATCAGTGGTTCACAGTCATGCTGGAAGGGCATAAAGAGTGGGGTTCCGCAGGGATCGGTTCTGGGTCCGGTTCTGTTCAATATCTTCACCAATGATTTAGCTAATGGCATAGAGAGTACACTTCTAAAGTTTGCGGACGATACCAAGCTGGGAGGGGTTGCAAGTGCTTTGGAGGATAGGATTAAAATTCAAATGATCTGGACAAACTGGAGAAATGGTCTGAAGTAAATAGGATGAAATTCAATAAGGACAAATGCAAAGTACTACACTTAGGAAGGAACAATCAGTTGCACATATACAAAATGGGAAATGACTGCCTAGGAAGGAGTACTGTGGAAAGGGATCTGAGGGTCATAGTGGATCACAAGCTAAATATGAGTCAACAGTGTAACACTGTTGCAAAAACATCAAACATCATTCTGGGATGTATTAGCAGGAGTATTGTAAGCAAGACATGAGAAGTAATTCTTCCACTCTACTCCACACTGATTAGGCCTCAACTGGAGTATTGTGTCCAGTTCTGGGCACCACATTTCAGGAAAGATGTGGACAAACTGGAGAAAGTCCAGAGAAGAGCAACAAAAACGATGAAAGGTTTAGAAAACATGACCTATGAGGGAAGATTGAAAAAACTGGGTTTCTTTAGTCTGGAGAAGAGAAGACTGGGTGGGGGGGGGACATGATAACAGTTTTCAAATATATAAAAGGTTGTTACAAGGAGGAGGGAGAAAAATTGTTCATTTTAACCTCTGAGGATAGGACAAGAAGCAATGGGCTTAAATTGCAGCAAGGGTGGTTTAGGTTGGACATTAGGAAAAACTTCCTAACTGTTAGAGTGGTTAAGCACTGAAATAAATTGCCAAGGAAGGTTGTGGAATCTCCATCATCGAAGATTTTTAAGAGCAGGTTGGACAAACACCTGTCAGGGATGGTCTAGGTAATACTTAGTCCTGTCTCGAGTGCAGGGGACTGGACTAGATGACCTCTCAAGGTCCCTTCCAGTTCTATGATTTCTATGATTAACTCATTACTTGCTGGCACTGAGTTGAGGCTGGTGCTCGTGTCTGTGGCTGCTATTATCATTGTGATGACGATGATGGAGTTCTCCAATTATAGAAAAAGGCGTCTATCCAGGCACACCTGACACAAGTTACAAAACCAAAAGAAATTAAATTTTCTATTGTAAAACTAAAATATCGTGTTAGCATGGGATTCTATTCTCTGATTAGCACCAACTGAAGGACACAAGTAATGCTATTAGGGTTGTTTGTGATTATGAACTGATTACTAAAGTTTTCTGCATCCCTGACACATATATTGTACATTATTAATTGTTCTTTTTTTGTGTCATTATGAATGTTCCTATTGTATTCACAGAACTGAATGGGCTCTCAGAAAGAAAGAAAGAATGAAAGAAAAAATCTGTCCTGAAAAAGTTTGAGAACCACTCAGCTAGATAAAAATGTGATATCTGGCAAAGTAGGCCCATTGGTGGATGGTTAGCTGTTTAAATAGCCAAGTTAAATAACATTGAGCTAGGGATAATCTAATCCCCTCCTCCCAGTTGAGATCAGATCTCCTGTGTATGTACCCTATGAGGAAAGCCAAGTGTGTTCTCTTTAATTTGACCATTTAAAGAACTAATCCTTCCCTAGCCTGGTTGTTATTTTAGATACCACCAGTGTATCAGGTGTCATACTAGTACCTGTCCAAATGCGTGCGAGTGTTTGTGATAACAATCACAGTGTTCCAAGGGATATGGGAGAGGTGGCTACATCTTTGCTGAATCTGCAGCTCACTCTCATATCTAGGCTGAACATTTCTGCCAAGCCTGACGAAATGGACCCAAACCATTTCAGCAAAAATGCATTTAATTCCTCCAGGCCAGCGCATTAACAAAATACCCTTTGTCTGCTACTTGAAATCATGATTACAGAGCAAAGCCATTCCCTTTCTTAACGCATAACCATTCTGCCAACCAAACAACTGCAACATGCCCTTTGTGAAAAAACCTGGATAACTAAAGCCTTGCGACCATACAACATAAATGTCTAAAGCTCCCAGCTTGAAAACACTCTAACAGCTTTCAAACTGGAGCGTGGGGATCTCTGAGACTTGGCATTTCCCTACATTCAGTGAGGGAATCTGTCTCCTGCTGGGACTCCAACCAAACCCCTGTAGCTGTTAATGCTAGAGCTAAAGGGGAACATCCTGTTGCAGTCTTTAAAGATGAAAGGAAATTTTTATTTTCCATGCTGGCCTCCAACCAGTAAGAGGTGAGACGGTTGCACATGTGTGTGTTGCTGTGACCTGCATGCCATGTGTTAAGCCTTCCAGGGTAACAAAGTATTGGAATAATCATATGCCAATATGGTTGCCCCACAATGCAGCCATAGGCACTCAGCAGGGGAAACTAGGAAGGAAGTTTCAATCAGGAGCTAAACTAAATATCTATTGTAGGTGCTTACATAGCCCTCATTACCCCAGCATCGGAGCACCTAACCAAGACCTATCAGTCCCCAACTAAACTGCAACAACCTGTGGAGTAAAGGCATAATGTGCACTTTACTATATACCCCTGACTGCCCAGCCAGCACTAGGTGAGAGGCAAAAGATAAAGGCACAACCTGGCCTCTCTGCTGAGGATGGCATCAAAGGCGATGCCAGTTACTGTCAGTTATGAAATGGGTAGCTCACTACAAAGGAATAGACTGAGACCTCCCACACTGTCACACAGACACACACACCATTTTACACTGGACATTGAGTTATTAGGTTATTCAAACCATTGGGATAGGGATACAGCTGAGCCTGTCTCATTTTCCAGATCAGACCTGAGCTTCATCCATTCCAGTATTTCATGTTTAACAGCGGCCAGCGCCAGCTACTTCCAAGGATGGTATAAGAAATCCAGTAGTGGGAAAATGTGGGCTAACTTGCCTCCAGGGGAAGTTTCTTACTTATCCCGCATTAGTTAGAGGTTGGTTCATGCCCGGAAGCAGGAAGTCTTAGATCCCTTGCAAATCTTTGAGTTCTGTTGTTTGTTTTTGGGCAGAGTCCTGTAGAATTTAATAGGAAATTATAAGTTCTTTGGACCATACTATAGAATTTAATACTTATGTCCCTGCTCTAGAATTCTATGGGATGCTTAAAAAAAAATTACAGAAAATACATTGAGTTGAAATTTTATAGTGTTTAGAGTTACTTCTCTAGAACTTTATTAGTTTAACCTATTAAATTATTTCAGACTTTTCAATAAGAACATAAGAATGGCCCTACTGGGTCAGACCAAAGGTCCATCTAGCCTAGTATCCTGTCTTTTGACAGTGGCCAATGCCAGGTGCCCCAGGGGGAATGAACAGAACAGGTCATCATCAAGTGATCCATCCCCTGTAGCCCATTCCCAGCTTCTGGCAAACAGAGGCTAGGGACACCATCCCTGCCCATCCTGGCTAATAGCCATTGATGGACCTATCCTCCATGAACTTATCTAGTTCTTTTTTGAACCCTGTTATGGTCTTGGCCTTCACAACATCCTCTGGCAAGGAGTTCCACAGGTTGACTGTGCATTTTGTGAAGAAGGCATTACATATCATTATTACTGTATTACAGATGCCTCAATTGAGATCAAGGCCCCAATGTGCTACTTACTGTACGAATACATAGCAAGAGACCATCCCTGCCCCAAAGAGCTTTGGATCTAAACAGACAAGGGGCAGGAGGGGAAACAGGAGACATAGGGCAGGTCCACACTGGGACGGGGGATCGATATAGGAAACGCAACTTCAGCTACGAGAATAGCGAAGCTGAAATCGACGTTTCCTATATCGAACTAAATTTACTTACTTCGGGTCCACGCGGCGCAGGCAAGCTCCCCCGTCGACAGCGCTTCCTCCTCTCGGCGAGCAGGAGTTCCGCAGTCGACGGGGGAGCGCTTCTGGGATCGATCTATCGCGTCCAGATGAGACGCGATAAATCAATCCCAGAAGATCGATCTCTACCCGCCGAATTGGGCGGGTAGTGTGGACCAGCCCATAGAGATGAAGTGACTTACCCATAAGGAGAACAGCAGAGCCAGGTATAGAAATCAGCTCTTCTGACTCCCTGTCCACTGCTCTACGCTTCCAGGGGAGGGTGAAAAGTTACTCTTTCTCTCAGTTTAGAACATAAGAACGGCCCTACTGGGTCAAACCAAAGGTCCATCTAGCCCAGTATCCTGTCTTCCGACAGTGGCCAATGCCAGGGGCCCCAGAGGGAATGAACAGAACAGGTAATCATCAAGTCCTCCATCCCGTGTCTCCCATTCCCTATTGAATTTCCTATTTGCACAATGATAACAAACAGGTGGTTATTTTGAAGAAACACAGACAGGACTGAAATGGTTTCTTTTACTCTTTCTAGCTATTTTGTAATGCTCAGTAAATGAACCTTTTTTGGAGTGTTTGGTTCCTGGGAGTAATTCTCTAGCCCGCTGCACAGGAGACATAGATACAAAACCCATCAATGCGATAATAGTCTTGAGTGTTCATCTCCCACATAACATTAGAGGAAATTACCTCTCACTTTCTTTCTGAAAGCCTTTCCACGTTCTTGTTACCGTGTACCTGACAGGCAGCCGCAAACAAATGCTCCTAGAGGGGTTCTGGCAGCTGTCAATCATATGCAACTCCCTGAATATGACTCTTCGTAGCCCAGGAGTTTCCTTCCTTCCCTCTTCATTAAAAAAATAAATAAATTGAGGTGCTGGAGGAGAGGTTTAGGCCTTTAAATCAACCCAATAAATGATCCAGATTATCTGGATTACACACTAGAAACTGTTTTGACATTTGATCAAGCATCTCTGCTGATGGCTGATAACTCTGATGTGTAACCATGATGAAATTAACATTTCAGAGGGAGGGAGTATGATGCAGGGCTTTAGCTCAGGATTTGGAGGCAGGAGACCTGTGCTCTGTTCCCAGCTCTGACAGTGCCCTTGGCCATATCACTTAACTGCACCTTGCCTCAGTTTCCCCATCTCTCAAGTAGGGATATCAATACTCCTTCCTTAAATCAACTTGGTGCAGACTAACAGTACTAGCCAAAGCTCACTTACCTCCCTGCTCCCCCGCAAACCTCACAGGTTAGTTTTTGGGAGGCACATCTTGCCCTTGGTTATTCAAGACCATGTGTTATAAACTAGCTGTGTGGGAGTTTCTTGGTGGATAAGTGTCCACTCAGGGATGAGTTGATCCTACCCCAAATTCATTTCACTCACGATCAAAACTGGGCCCCAGAAGTTCTCACTGTCAATGAAATTAAAGAATGGATGATATGTTTCCATTGTTTATATCTACAGTATAGATGAACCAATCTCTTGACGTTCCTACACACACCACCTTTTTATCCACTTTAGTACATTTATAGGTTCACTTATGTACACTATATGTTTCTTTAGTTTTGAATGTTTATCTATAGCTTAACCTACAAATGCTCTTGGTTGGTATGAAAAATGCAGAGTCATAAAGAACACACCTGTACACTGCAGAAAGCAGCCAGGTAATAGACTATATCAGTGCTTCTTAACGGGTGCTCTGCTTTTTCTTCTTACTGAAAATCTAAAATTTGGACAAATGATTGAAGATCCAAACTCTTGGGTCAGATGTAAAACTAACGTCCCATGGAAACTTTCTGTGAAAGTTGAAGTCTTAACTCCATTGTCTTCGCTACTACATTTCAAATCAGGTAAATTACATTCCACCTCCCTAAATCCCTCTATGGATTCAACTGGAGTTGATACTCTTCTAGTCCTAAACTTTTCTGTAATGTTGCTGTGTGCTGTTAAACAGCTGCTGCACCCCAGAGGTGGCTACAGTGCAATGATGAGTGAAGTGATCCTCGAGTATAGATTGTAAAGCACTTTGGGTTCCTTCACCATGAAGAGAACACATTCAATGTAAAATGTGATTTTTTTTATGAGTGCTAATAAAAAATCTCATACAGAATCTCTGATTCCTTGCAACATACCAATTACCTCTGCCTAGCTGAGCCTGTCTCCTTGTTGTGATTCTTTGCAAGTGTTCCTCCATCACTCCTCCACCGTTTTTGTCCAGCTGCAAATAAACACGATTTCTAAAGAAAGCTGCTCAGCGAAACAAGCAACAAAATGCCTAAGAAAGGACTCTCCTAATCTTCACCAGGGCCAGGAGTGAGTCAGGGGTGTTGTAATGGTTTTTCAGGCAAGTTTTGTTGGTTGCAAAGTCTGGGTTATGTTTCTTGGCTGATTAGCTCCCAGGGTCAAATTTCAGTCAGTTTGAGCTGGCCCAGCCAAACCGTCAGTCAGATCAGTGTGGCTGGTTTAGAAACCAACACGGAGCAGTTTAATTCCCAGGGATGAGGGATGACATGGCAAGGACAGTGGTGGGAGGCTGGGTAATCCATGCCACACCATGCTGCTTGACATGCTGAGAGCCTGCTGTCTCTTGGCAAAGCTGAGATCTCAATCAGCTTGGAGGAAGGGAAGTGACAGCGACTGTGTATGCAGCATGTTCCCCACATTGGAGTTTGCACTCCCACAATTCCCTCTGCATTCTTCTCTCAGGGTGTTGGGTTTGTCCCGCCATGGAAGTAACACGGTTTGTCCTCCACAAAATCAGCAGATCCCCCAGGATCTGCAAAGGCACAGAGCTATCTTTGCCTCTTGGGTTCTCCTTCTGTTTCCAGGCCTTTAAAGCACATGCTCCATTCTGCAAGGGGCTCCCTCAGCTGGTGTTGACCCCTGCAACCTCCTCTGAGAGAGGATGTACGGGGCAGAGGGGAAAAGTTGACTGGACTGCCATTAATTTACCTGCCACAGTCCTGTGGGACTTTCAGGGTCAGGGTGACAATGCAGGAGAGGGGGCATTTCCTTCTTCTATGATCCCCCCGCCCCCCAAAAAACATGACCCTAAGGTCCTCTCCTGTGTTTGTTTCCTCTGCTCATGGAGGTGAAGGAGATGATATGGCCCATTATGATGCAGAATCAGCTATCTGCTGAAGGCAAGAGGGCCCATTTGGACAAGCCCCAGAATCTGAGGTGCTAATCCAGATGCAGTGAGTCTGTGAAATGGGGCTGGAAGGCTCATAAAAAGCATCTTTTCCAGGTAGCATTTCCAGTTCTTCCAGCTCCCTCCTGGGCTGGAAATACTGTAGGAAGAGCTTTCTTCCTTGTATTTCACCACCGGGGCTCCTGACCTGCTTGGAAACTTGTGGTAAAATCCTGGCCCACTGAAACCAATAGGAGTTTTGCCATTAACAACCACGGGGCCAGGATTTCACCCCAGAGGCTCCATGGTGAAAAAGGAATCTAGTAGGACGTGGAGGGGAAAGTTGACCAAACTATTTCCCACCTGAGGAAAAGTCCAGAGGCTCAGGCTCACTTTGAGTTCTGGCCTCCAGTTTAGAAGGAGATTTTATTTTATCTTGAAGAGAGTCACATATCTCCTTAGTTGGGCCTGAGCCAGATCTCCGGGGCCAGCTGGGAATTTCGGATCTGCGTCTGCATCCACACTTTGTAGCTCAGGGATGAGTGGCTGTGACACAAAGGCAGCTCCAGCTGTAAGTCAATCCCTCTGAGCTCCTCTGAAGGAGAACCTCTCCCCTCCCATCCCCTATCCCACACCACCTCCATCCCGCCTGTATCGCCTCAGAAAGGAGTACTGCTGTCAGCTCAGCTATAGCCCCCATCTGCCTCTATGTGAAGATGGGCACCAGCCAGCCCACCTCGCCCCCGCCCCTTTGATCCTTATCACAAGGGGAATGACTCCGTAAGCCTGTCTGGGCTTCAGAATCAAAGCATAGGAGCCTGTGGAGATCTGGGGTTGAATTGTGCAACCTCTGAAATATTTAGGCTAAATTCTGCTCTTCGCTGCACTGGTGCAAATTTGGAGTCGCTCCATTGGCTTTCCCTACACTTACCCTGCAGGTTAAGAGTTAGAATCAGGGCTTTGGACTTGAAAGAAATAGAAATGAAATCTCATTTAATCTCCGCCTCCCTCTGGAGGGGATACTCAAGCCGGGGTTCTTGCTGATCCTCTCTGGGAGGGCTGCCGGGGTGGAGAGGAAAGGTCCCATGTTTTTTCTGGAGATGAGCCAGGCTGACAGGATTTAGATACCATGATAAATAGGCAGAGGATTAGATATGGTGAAAGAGAGGCAGAAAGCAGGCAGGCATATATGCAAACAGAAAGCTAGAAAAGGTGATGGATAGATAATTTCTTCTCACTAAGACAAGTTCTAATATCCCCGGCTGCTGTTGCTGAATTCAGTATGGCTGTTGCATTTGCCGGCACAGTCACTGCTCTGCCAGTATGTAGCTCACTGCTTTAGTAACGATTCTTTGGGATACTCTGTGTGCACAGCATTAGACAAAGCCAAGTGCTGCTCTGATTCTGTACCCTGGGCCAAAGAGTGTTAACTAAACCCATGTGTGATGCACTGAAGGATGAAGTCTTCCCCCCATGAGGTCAGAGGCAAGGGACTGAAATCCATTGTGTGCACTCAAAGGGAATGAAGACAGCAGCAGATAGCAATGCTTCCACATTATTTTTGCCTCCTTGGATTGCTGTCTCTCTGAATAATAGTGCTGGCACGTGCTCCTGGAGGAGCTGCTGCTCACCCACTGCCCAGCTCCTCAGCTAATAAGTCATGATGCTGGCAGCTGCAACCGGCTGACAGTAACCGTAACGTATGGAGCTCTTCACTTCTAACACAAAGTAGTGCCAGGATTGCACACAGAAAACCCTTCTGAGCCAACACCCAGGCACACATGCTGACTCAGCCAGTGGGGCGGCAGCAGGAGGAGGCGGATGCAGATGCAGGCTCCCCAGGGTGGGGGAGTTAAAGAACAGATCAGAGCAAATTCAGTTTTGGATGCAGAGGCAGTGGAAAGAGCAGGTCAATATGATCATGGAGCTGTTGTAACCTTCTGCTGTGGTGGCAGCCAAGAACGCCCTTCTCGCTGTTCCTTCGATGCATGGGAAGTTCGGACAGGGGCTATACTCAGACCCCAAACATCCTGTCTGGGAGACTTGCTGCAACATCCTTCTAAACTGTCCTTACCTTGGAAACGTATGTCTGATAGAACTATTCCCTCAGGTACCACACAGCTGCTCATACATCCTAGTGATTTAGGCAGCTGGATCCCCTTGTAGATCCAGATTAAATTAAAACTAGGGCCTGGGGTGTGGTCTTGAGGCTGAACCAGTGTTAGGGTTTCAGATTAGAAAGCTCCTGAAATCTCCTGAGCTGGCTTCAGGAGATTTCAGCCCCTCATCTCACCAGATCAGAAATCTCTGTGGAAGAGCTCTGTCCTTCCATGCACAATCACGTAACCTGACTATACAAACAAGCCTGGTCACAGTATTTCAGAATTTGCCCTGAATATGTAATTGCTCCAGCAAAAAAATTTGTGACAATTCTGCTTCATTTTGCAGTTGTGCAGCAAAATCCCCTGGAGGTAGTTTCCTCCCCTTCCCCACTGCCAGTGAATTGCACAAATGAAGGGGGAAAAGCCTTCAAAAATCCCACAGCTAACAAAGGGATTTATGGACTAAGCAAAAATAATAGGAGTGGATCTAATTCCGTTAAACAGGAGAAGGGGCCTGATGTAAAGCCCGTTGCTGCTGGAGAGACCTAGATGCATTGCAGAAAGGCCAATGTAACCACCTCTCATCTCAAATGGC
Organism: Emys orbicularis; assembly: GCF_028017835.1. Taxonomy (NCBI): domain Eukaryota; kingdom Metazoa; phylum Chordata; order Testudines; family Emydidae; genus Emys; species Emys orbicularis. The sequence continues at coordinate 147,192,803 of NC_088686.1, forward strand.
TGTCTGGTCCTTGTGACAGAGATTGTTAATTATCATCGCTTTTCCATGACAGGCTCACACCTGGAGACACCGGCTGCTGTTCCTGCAGAAAGAAGCAAACAGTCATCACTGGTCATGGAAGGAGCATTCGCTTTTACAATAGATGATGTCATGTTCTGGACCCTCCCTCGCTCTTTGCCACATGTGCTTAGGGTGACCAGACAGCAAATGTGAAAAATCGGGACGGGGTGTGGGGGGGTAATAGGAGCCTATATAAGAAAAAGACCCCAAAATCGGGACTGTCCCTATAAGATTGGGACATCTGGTCACCCTACATGTGCTCCATTAAATACACTGGGTAAACACTGACAGTGATCATTATGTAAACAAAGGACAAGTCCAGCAGCAATGCAAGTTCTTCACACGCATTCAGAGCACTGAGCGATAGTAACCAGGGGCTCACTTACCTTCTCAGGTGGGGTTTCTCCATCTGTTTTTCTTCCTCTCCCATTCCTTTCCCATGCATCCTTTCTCGGCTCTCACTTGCTCCCTGATTCTGTTGGTTTCTTCTTTGGTTCCATCCCTTTTTCTTTCTTTCTTTTTCTCATTTTCATGGCTCTGACTATTTTCTTTGCATGCACTATGCTTCCTCTTCACCTTTCTTCAGTGGTGGTTCTCACTCTGCTGCCTTCTTGACTTGCTTCAGACTCTGCCTCCCAACAGTCATTCCCCGCCTTCCGGTTCCCTCTGCACAGTTCTGTCTGCCACTCCCACTGACCACATCCAGAGTCAAACTTTCCAAGTTCTCCAGCCCCAGCTGCTGCAGAACCTTTGCATTCCAATATTCTGTCCTTTCCCTTGTTCAAAGGACTCTGCTTTGCTATCTGGCTAGCTGGAGAGAAAAATTATGTACTTCCACATCTTAGCACAATTGGGACCAGATCCTGACTGGGGCCTCTGGGCAATGTAAATGCTAAATAAAAAATGAATATTTTAATAAAAACAGGCGGCCTGAGTTAATGATGGACAGAGCTTGGTGTGACTGTGCCAGAGAAGCAGCCAGAAATTCAGATGCTCTCCAGCTCTTTTCTGAACTATCCAGGCCCCCTGCAAAACATGGCCAGACATTTTGCAAAAGCAAACTTCTCATATGGTATTTTGGCATTTCTGCTTCTGGTCCTGGTCATAAGCAGGAAGTGCTGAGGTGCCTGGAAGTGAACAATAAAGGGGAACAAGTGATCTGAACTATTTTAAGCCTCAAAACAATTTTGATGAGCGTCTGGGTTCAAGAACTAACTCTGCTCTTATTTTATCCAAACCATATTGCTCATCTCTAAGCCCAGCGTTCTCTGCAACCTTGAGATTATCCCCGCTTTCCTATACACATCTCAGCTAATTCCTCCTCCCGTTAAAGTTTTGCCAGGACTTGGCCCACTTTGACAATTTATGACACTCCCCTGTTAACTTCAGTAGGAGTTTAGCCTGAGTCAGGCGTGTGTACGCATTGCAGGAATTGACCAGATGTTTCCCCACCCTTCCATTTCTCTATGTAGTCACCGGTCATGTTTTGTCTACTTCTTAGATTCTGAGGCCTGTGGGACAAGGAGTGTCTTTGTGTTATTTATCTGTGCAGTGAGGCTCAGCTCTCTGACTTGCATTCTTAGGTTAGGCCACCAGGGAGACACTGCAGCCAGAGTATTAGACAGAGCCGCAGGAGACCTGGATTCTATTTCCAGCTCTGCCACTGGCAGTTACTTCCCTGCTCTGTGCCTCAGTTTTCCTATCTGTAAACTGGGGATAATGATATTGACCTCCTTTGTAAAGCATTTGAATTCTACTGATGAAAAGCACTATATCAGAGCTAGATATTATTATTCACAATAGTAATTATCAAGAAAGGGTAATGATTCTATTTTATTCTATATTATTCTAGGTTCTGATACCATGGTTATCACCATAGTATCTGAGTGCCTCGAGGCTTATGTTTCTTCTGCATATCTTTAAAATGCTTCCCTCCAGCCCAAAATAATACTCTGAGCGAAATGCTTAGTTAGGAGAGTGCTCGCTTTCACCAGTGTAAAATACAGTGTAGCCCCAATGATTTCAAATTGGAGGGACTAATTGGAATCACTCTGGGTTTACACAGCCATAACTGAAAGAAGTGTTTTCCTGTGTCTGTTTCTTCACAGGTGGATACACAACCTTCTTTCCACCCTAACAGTAGTCATTTAAATGTATGTAGCCTTTTTTTGTGAAAGTGATTTACAAACGTGAATAATAAAACCCCACAACTCCTCAGCATGGTAGGAAAGTATTATTATTATTATACCCGTTTTACAGGGGAGCCAATTGGAGCCCCAAATGGTCATGTGACTTGCGCCATGAGAGCACATAATCAGTCTTAGGCAGAAGCAAATATAGAACCCAGGAGTCCTGACTCCCATCCCTCAGATACCAAGGTGACAAGTGCTAGATAAGAACCTAGTGGTGGATTTTTCAAAGGTGTAAGTGACTTAGCAGCAGAAATCCCATGGAAAGTCAGGCGGATTTGTGCTCCTAGGTCATTTAGGCACTTTTGAAAACCTAACCCTAGCTGGATAAGTCTATCCAATGGTGGTGTCCCTTGCAACAGAAACATTCATTTCATAGTCAGCTAGTTTCTGGGGGTATTGGGGAAATAAATATTTTATAATAAGAAAGTTAAACCTGACTCTGAGTACAAAGAGATGAGAGGGTCCAACATCTATACACATATATACCAGCAACAATTTCCACTGGGAAGAAAATAGAGACATCATATACGAGGATGGTGAGTAGTGAAGCAGGGAGGGGGAAGGGTTTTTTGGGTAGCACCACAGGCACTTATGAAAGCAAATTGGTTTCCAAAGTTCTGATCCTGAAAAGGTCTGGAGTGTGTGGAACTCCCATGAATTTCAAAGAGAGCTCAGCTGCACCTTTCAGGACTGGTCCCTGTGCAAACAGGAAGATAAGCTGGATGCACCCGATCTCTGAGAATTTGTTAATGTTCTGAGTTTGCCAGGGAAGCTCTCTGGGAAGGAAACACTGTTTATATCATTTTATTTTTAATTTCTGCTTTTTGGATCCAGGCCTTTCCGTTATGTAGACCAGAAATCAAGGCTTTGTCAATTTCCTTTCATCTCCAAGCATTTTGACAATGGGCTCTGTTCCTCTAAAACAGAGTTAAGTTAAAAAAAAAATCTCTTTGCAGCCACACACGCACACTCCCTTCAGTGGAGAAGAAAACTCAGGTTTGCTAATCTCACTCACTGCCACGACTTCAGCAGCAATGTTTAGGGAAATAGATTGCTCACGATCAGTTTTCTCAATGATAAATCTCTGAGCCTCATAAAAATGCATCAAGCGCTTGCTATAGGTTAGGGTGGCTTTGGGGAAATTGCAACATACTCCCTCTAAGTGGAGGGGAATTAAAACCACGTGGATTGCCTGCTAAATAATAATGAAACATTTGTTCGGGGCCTGTGAATGGGATTTAGTGCCCATTTTGCACAACTTTATAGCACACCAGAGCCCAATAAGGAGCCTGCAAGGTGACGGATCAGCTGTATTTATGGGAGGTGCTGGAGGCACAATCATTAAGGTTTTGCTAAAGAAGAAATATGGGGAACGTGTGTCCTGAAATACAGCGAGATAAGGCATCACTAATTCCCTTGGGTCCTTCCTCTTTTGTGATGCTGCCTAAAGTTTGGTGGGGAGGGACCCTGCTCGTTTTAGCTTTACTCATTTTCAGAGCGGAAATGCAGTCCATTAATGCTGAGATGTGAGTCACAATGGCCTGAGTCAGGGAAGTCAGTGGCTCAACGCCTTGCCGGACTGGGCCCCAGTAATACCAGGCCTAATCCTGCAAGGTGCTAAGCACCTCGGTGGCTTCGACAGGAGATGACGACGATCCGCCCCAAAGGCAAAAGGAAAAACTCTTCCCGGCTAAGCCTGAAGTTCAGGCAGGGCCGGCGCTTCCATTTAGGCGACCTAGGCGGTCGCCTAGGGCACCAGGATTTGGGGGGGTGGCATTTTGCCACCCTTGGTGGCAATTCGGCGGCGGGGGGGGGGGTCCTTCCGCGCTCCGGGTCTTCGGCGGCAATTCTGCGGCGGGTCCTTCACTCGCTCTGGGACCCGCCGCAGAATTGCCGACGACGACCGGGAGCACGGAAGGACCCCCCACCTAGGGCGCGAAAAACCCTGGCGCCGCTCCTGAGTTCAGGGGTCTGTGTTGCTGCTGCAGCAACTCAGGGGAGCAGCTTTAGGTGTTCATCTGAGATGGGGCAAAGTCTGTGGACAACATACACATGGGTTGCTGCATCATTTCGGATATAGCTTCAGTGAGACTACTCAGGTGAATGTCTCCATATGCATGACTAATGGTTGCACAGTCAGGCCCTAAGCCTTATGGATCCATTAGGCTCTCAGTTACACCAGTCCATTGGCTCCAGTGCAGAATCTGGCCCCAGAATTCATATCTGAGTTCTGTATTTGACACAGAGTGAGGCTTCCATGGAACAAAAGGTCTCTGTGGCATTTAGCAGCACTGTGCCTTTTATGATGCTGTTTGCTGCACGCCAGCAAATGTTTGATTTCCTTATCTTCTGGAAGTTTAATTTGCTGAGGAAATCCCATCTCCCACTGCCTGCCGAGCATCTGCCTGCCCAGCGTCATTAAGGGAGGAAGTCTCTCCAAGGCAGCTACGTTACCATACGTCTGGTAAGCATGCAATCAAGGGTCCATGGAAGATAATACTGTAGGTGAATAAATCATAGCACTGCAGGTTACTAGGCTACCAGAGGCAAACATTTTAATCAGCTCCCAAAATAGTAGGGTCACTTGGACAAATGGGTGATTTATAGCCACCTTAAACTGTGCCCTGAAACGCTGTCTTTGATTGCAAAGAACAGAGGAAAGTTTAAAGACATCATACAAAGCCCTTCATTAAAACTCTTGGGTGCTTGATTCATAGATTTTATGTCTAGAAAGAACCAGTATGATCATCGAGTCTGACCTCCTGCACAACACAGACCATGGGATTTCATACAGTGATTCTTGCAACAAGCCTAATAACTTGTAGTTGAACTAGAACATAAGTTTTGGGAAGAAATCCAATCCTGATTTAAAGCAGTCAAACAATGGAGAATCCACCATACCCCTGGGTAATCCATCCTAAGGGTTAATTATCCTCACTGTTAAAAAATTGCATCCTTTGAGACATTGTTATGCCTTTGTCTGCTAGATTAGAGAGGTGTTTATGATCAGAAATCTTCTCACCACTTATAGACCGTGATCAAATCACCTCTTATCGTTCTCTTTGGCAAACTAACTAGACGGAGCTCCTCAAGTATCTCTCTGTAAGATACAGAGGGTCCTGTGGCACCTTTAAGACTAACAGAAGTATTGGGAGCATAAGCTTTCGTGGGTAAGAACCTCACTTCTTACAGACCAGGTTACCAGGTCTGTAAGATACGTTTTCCAGACCTGGTAACATGCTTGTGGCTCTTTTCTGAATTTACTCCAATTTCTTTACACCCTTTTTAAAGTGTAGGCATCAGAACTGGACACCGTATTCCAGTAATGGTCTTACCAATGGCATATGCCAATATCTAGGTTCACTTGGTCCTGTCTCAGCGCAGTGGGCTGGACTTGATGTATTCTTGAGGACTCTTCCAGCCCTACATTTCTATGATTCTATGATATATAGAGGAAAAGCCAGCTCCTTACTCCAGTCTTAGAGGATTCTGTTTTGCTCTGTATGTGATGTACTGCCCCCCTTTAAGGCAAATGACATAATCCTGCCTGTGCACAGAGGAAGGCCCTACTGGAAAGGCCTAGAGACAGGTCTCTGAGTCAGGAGGAAGCAGTGGGTCTGACTAGGCAGACCGTAGCTGTTTATTGCAGGGTCCCCGTCCCTAGCCTGGAGAGCAGAGGGAGGCTGTGGATTTCCCTACCAGCCCAATGATAAAGGTAGCATGGAAGCCCAGGAAATAAGGGCTGGAAAGGACTGAAATCTGTTGCTGGGCTGGAAACCTGGGATGAGACTGCCGGGCTATCGGCATACCCTAAAAGGGGCAGGACCATATGTGACCAGGCTGATGAGCAAAGTAAGGAGAAACAAGTAGACGGCTGCAGGCCTGGAGCAACTGTCAGCAGGGGGAGCCAAATGAGGAGAGCCTGGGGGCCCACACTGAAACACAAGGTGATGCGCCAGCAGAGAGTCTGCTCTGAGACCAGATGCATGAGGGATGCATGACATGTTGACCAGTAGGTTACACCAGGGCCAGGGCCCTGCCTCCTGCTCACTCTTTGGGGCACAGTGCATTGGCCCGGGAGTATGGAGGTATCAGTTGCTGTGCTCCCCTGAGTGCATGGCCAGACCAATTGTACCGCATTCAGGGCCTGATCCACTGCCCTTTGAAATCACTGGAAATATTCCCATTAGCTTCAGTGGGCGCTGAGTCAGGGCCTCCCTGTCACGTTAGGCACCTTCTGACTTTTGGTCAGTTTTGTGAGTTATCAGAAAACCTCTGGGCATGGGCGGGAGGCTGGCCAGCTAAGGCCTGCGGAACTGGTTCAGATGAGAGGCCTCCTAGTACACTGAAGAGCAGGTGAGGCCCTGTGATTTTATTTTTTATTTTCTTTATTATTATTTTTTAGGTTGGAGAAAGTGCCTTTCATTTCTCTTTGTGCTTGAGTGGCAGTGTGATCTAGACTATAGAGCCGTGAGCCCCCAAACCTCCAGCTCCAACCAATGGGAGCAGCAGGTGCCCAGCACCGCTGTAAATCAGGCCCTCACACTCTGTGCCTCAGTTTCCCCATCTGTAAAATAAGGTTAATAATGCTCACTCCCCTACCATTGCTGGGAGGATTAATGAATATTGGGACAGTGCTTAGAACATGTGAAGATTATGTATGTGGAGAGTGGATGCTTTTAGCAAACCTCTCTGCAGTTCTGACGCCAGCTGGGTCCACAGGTGGAAATATTTAAATACCCCAAGAAAAGATTCCTCACTGTGTCTCTGGCCCATCAGAAATCAGGATGTAGTCAAAATCCCACTAGCAAGCTTCCTCCCGTGAGCTTTTCAGCCACGAGTCCTGCGCCCACCCCCTTCTCTAACCACTGGGCTACGCTATCCCACACACTTTATTTTTATGTGCTCCCCCTCTGACTTGCACTACATTTTCCATATTCCCTCTCTAAATATTGGTTTTGGCATAGTAAATAATTTCCTCTTCTCTGACAGCAAATATTCACTGTTTAACTTAGAGCTCCCTTGACTTGAACATGCATTTTACAAGGCAAAAATGAGTTACAGATTAATTGGGGACTATTTAAGCACTTGTTAAGCAGAGCTCAGCACAAACATGCCTGGAATATAAAGCTGCCACTTCATTTCACACTGTATCCAGAACTTTGTTTGACATAACGCTGAGCAAATGTCACTTGGCTTTTAAGGTGGTTGGTTTTTTTTACTGTTTCTAGCAAAATAAAAGGGTTCTTTTAGCCCAGGACTTCTCAAGACTATTCCCGTTTATAGAGTGTGGGTGATATTGATTGCATGACAAATGAGGAGCAGAGTGTCTATCATTTGGCCTTTCCAGAGACTACACTGCTAGCTAGAGAGTAGCTGTGATCAAGCAGAAATCTACCTCTCATTAATATATATAAGGATCAATCAACATAAATACAATCAATAAGATTCTGGAGTGCTCTTACTTAAAATGTCTGGGCCTCATTCTCTTCTCACGTTGGTGCAATTCATGAGTAACTCTGCTCCAAGTCAATGGAATTACTGTAGTGTAAAATTACAGCAAAGGAAAGATGAATCAGGCACGATGTTTCCTGTTATGCATTCATCACAGTGCAAGACTTTGGTGCCAGCATTGTTATCTAATGCTTTGTCCCGTGCAATTTTAAAGGGTCCAAGAGATGGAGCTTTCCACGCTTCCCTAGAAAGACTATTCCACAGCCTAGAAGAGTTGCCTGTTAGTGACTTTTTCCAGATGTTCAACTTAAGTGTCCCTCTCTTATGGTCTGTCTATGCAGGGAGTGGAAGAGACGGGTATTTGTGCTGGTGTAGCTATTCCAGTGTACACCCCACTGGAGATACACTGCAGCAGTACAAATGTCCCCGATATAGACAGGTGCTTACATTCCCTGGTGTCCTTCTATTTATGTCCATATCACAAGCAGCATTAAATAGCACCCTGGTTGGCATTCATGGGAGAGATGCTCAGGCCTAATCTATGCTTAAAAATTAGATCCACCTAGCTGCGCTGCGAAAAATTTCACATGCTGAAGACCACAGTTAGGTCAACCTAGCCCCTGGTGTAGCCCTGGCTGGGCTGACAGAAGGAGTCTTCCATCGACCTCGCTACTGCCTCTTGGATGAACTACTTCAATGGAAAAACGTCTTTTGTCGATGGAAGAAGGGTCTGCACGACGGTGCTACAGTGGCGTAGTTGCAGTGCCGTTGCTGTGCTGCTGTAGCGGTTGCAGCATAGACATGGCCACAGTAATTAATAGACAAAGACACTGAATGACCTGCTTACCCCACGACTTCCTCCCCCTAGGCCAGGCTTGGGGAAGTGTCTGCCTTTACTGTACCTGTTCTGCAGCCAGTGCATTTCACTCTGTAGGGCTGAAACCCCAGTGCCTTCCGCCCACACTACATTCCCTTCCTTCCTTTGTTTTTGTTTTTGTTTTTAATAAAAAAATCATGCATTGAGCATCCTGCATCCTTGCGGGCCCCTACCCCTCCGTGCTGAGCATAGCAGAGCCTGAGCGAGTGCACTTTCAATTCCACTCGCTGCGATCACTAAACGGATTACGTTTCTGCTGCAGTCAGTCCGGAGCACTGCAGCAAAGCTGGGGGGGAGGGGGGGCCACGGGGCCTGTGAGGAGAGGCTGCTACACGCTGTGTAATGTAATTGTATTCAATACTTGGAAAGCGGATCCTCTATGGGTGAGTGAAGGAGCTGCTGAAGGTGAACCAAATAGCCTTGCTCTGTGGAGAAGCGTGCTCTGAGAGCCTTTATTTATTTGCTAGCAGGAAAAGGGAGGATGGCTCCATGGTAAATTACAGATGCAGCCCAGCTCACCTCCATGCCTTTCCCCTCACTGGATGGGCTGGAAAGGTCAGAGCTTCATTCACACCCGCACATTCGTCTGTATTCAGCACCACAAACCAGGCCAGTTAGGAAGCACACAGATCAGATTCTGTTGCCCCACAAGGACAGTCCTGAAGCAACTGCTTTTCCCTGTGTGAAATGGACGAGAAGAGTCTCTCAGAGGGAGTGGAAGCTCAGTAGCCTGAGGGCCATTGGCCTTCTTGCTGGCAAAGCTTACCCACCCACAGCCCAAGAACAACCTCCTTGCCATCCAGCACGGCAGAAATGTGCTCCAGCGGTGCAAAATGTAGCCCAGCCCCTCTGCGCGCTTTGCCTCTCTCCCCCTTGGGAAAGGAAACTGGCCCTGGTCCATTTCCTGCCTATTGCATCTCCTAGGCATGAACAGAGCCAGTAATTCATTCATGACTAAGACTGGCTCTGACTAGAAAAGCAGTGCCTTCTCGTGCCTGGAGCAAAGCACTCGGAGTCAGAGCAGCTGCTCCCAGCTCTGGGATGGAGTGTGCTCTTGAATGAGAGCAGCCAGAGCTGGGAGTCAAGACTCTTAGGTTCAAGTCCCAATTCTTTCTAAGGTACTTCTATGGGCTCCATCCCCATATCCTCCCAACACTGCAGGGAGGGAGGGAAGTGCTGTTATTAACAGATGGGGAACTGAGGCACAGAGAGACAAAGTTATTTGTCTACGGTCATGCAGCAGAGCAGGGAAGTGAACCCAGCTCACCTGAATTCTTGGCTAGTGATCCCATCCTTCAACAGAATTCCCCTTTTTGCCGTGTTATACAGGGCAAACCTAGTACTAGTTCCATTACAGTTATTTTAGGGGGGACCTTAGTCTGAGGCCTTACCAGCTCACTCTGTTTACACTACTGTTCGCCATAACTGATGTCATCGCTGTCAGCAGAGGAAAGCCCTGCACTTAAAAAGGGGATCTTAGCAGAGGACAGTTGGCCAAATGTGATAGGGTACTGGTGGGCAGATGGTGTGGAGGGCTGGTGTGCTAATGAATAGAGAACACAATGGATTAGCTCACTCTTAGCTCATGGTACAGCACACTGGTGCACTAGTAGGTGGATGATGCTGTGGCTCATGCACACGTTAATCAGTGGTGCTGTGGGATAGGGGATCGGGGCTTTAGCATTGCTGCTCTCAGCTCCAAGTGGACTTTGTCACAAGTGTGAATGTGATTGTCTCATGTTAGTCTATGAGGACATACGTGCAAGTTACAAGGCCTTCCCCCCTTCCCCCCCCCCCCCCCCCCCCGCAGGTTTCATGCTACTGGCAAATTTGGAATGGAACAATAGGGGATGTCACAGGTCAAAATTCAGGTGCACAGCTAGAGCCATGCAGGGGACATTTTCACAGCACCTACCTATGGGGAGATCAGCCCTTCTTTGGGCATTACACCTCAATGGAAAAAAATTGCAAGTTTCCAGAACATCTGTTAGATGGTTATGACAAGCATCCCGATATATCAATGGCGAGAGATCCAATGCCCCAGCATGGTATGAGTCAGAGGATTACTGACATCTGATTGGAGTTTATGCAATTGCGTGGGTGTGTCTGCTAGATAGTAACTTGGGTGATAGGAAGCATTTCTGTTTGCCCATAGAAGGGCAGATCAGTGTCACAGCTAGAATATCAATGAGATGGATTCAGAACGGCAGAGATAGCTATGTTGGCTGGAGTCCCGTGGTAGCAGCAGATGTGTGGCATGGGAGAGAAATCAGCATGGGCGTATGCTGTAGAGTTAATCAGCAATGGGTATGCTCCTTAGTACAAGGGAATCCTGATTGCCTCTGCCTGAAATGCTGCATGTATTTTTTCCCAGCTATAATATATTCATGGTGATAAAAGTGGTTGCAGTGAGAACCAGTCAGTCAGGTACCGTATCTTAATGCGTAATAAAATGCAGCCAATAAAACAAGAAGATTAAACAGCCTGATATATCTTTGCTGTATTTGCACTTTAGTTTTGCAAATGCAAGTGAAGCCTTTTAAAGGCATAGTAACTGAAGATTTAGCTTCCTGCCAGCTGATGAGCCGGTGGATATCATGGGATCCCTGAAAGTTGGTGTATTTGATGGGACGAAGCCCCAGCTTGTTAGCATAAACATCTCTAAAAGCCACTGGAAAACAAGTCCCCCATCTGCAGCATATTTGTTCCTTGGGATGCTGGTCTCATGAGCACAGTTCTATTATGTGCCTTACAACGATTCTGTTGCAGGACTTGTGGCTTGCTCACAATGCTATTGTCTGCAGCATAGAATATTTGTTGGAGTATTAAGCAGACAGTGGGATACCCAGTTGCCTGCATGTATTTTGGTGGTGTCACCCCAATTGAGGTACCAGGTATTTCAAACACCCACTCACTTTGCATCAAAAAGCTGGTCACCCTGGGCCCATGTGCTATTAGTCCATCATGACATTAATGCCAAGAACTGGCACAAATGGGAAGCTCTGGGGGCTGTGAGTGTGTGCCATGGAGAAGGAATTATCCTTTTATGTGGGGGAGGCGTGCTAGCAAGGGGTTACTAATGCTGTATCCATACTTGCATCAGCCAATGCTGTCTGTGCTGCACCTGGCCTATGGGCTTTAATCTCCATGGATGTCAATCCCATGTTTTCACCAGCACTAAATTCACATGCAAAAATATTTAATAAAAAAATCATCCTCTTCACTGATAAGCAGGAGCCTTTATTAGTTAATAGAATGAGGGAAACAGGGAACCGTATAGCAACGTGAATGGCAAAGATGTGCCTTCTGAAAGACCACAGTGCAGGAATGTTCCAGGTGTATATTCTGCGAAGTTTCATATACACATAGTAAATTAAAGCCCTCCCATGTCTCTGCTGTAGGAAGTTTAGGAATCATTATATCAGCTGAGCCATGCTTTGTAGCCAAAGCCTGAAACAATGTTTATAATAAATGCTTTGTTCCTTTTCTGAAATGGAAAAAAAAAAAACCCACTCAGCTCACAATTTCACATCAGCTGGACAGAGACATGAACTTTTCCCCAAAGCAGAAATTGAGTTTCTTCCTCTGGATTTTGGCTTGATAATCTTTTCTCAGCAAAGCTAGAGAAAAAGCAGCAACAACAAAAATAGATGTCTGAAGTGAATGACGAGTCACTAAAGAAAACCATGATGGCTTGATGCCCACTGCAGAAAGGCAATGGGAAGAGACCAATCAATCATTTGAAAGTAGGAGAAAAAGGTACCTGTTGATTCACAATCTCTTGAGGACTGAACAACTTCTCTCAAGCCATTTTGATGCTTCTGCTTCTGTTCCTGGCTGAAAGCAAGAAGCACAAGCCACAAAAGTTAAAATAAACATACGATAAAGTTACCTAGATGCACCTCAGTATGGAACCGACTCAATCAGGTTTGAGTTTTGGAGACAAGATAGGGCTGGTTCTCATTTTTATCCAACTTGTTTGTGTGTCTAGTATCTCGGGACAGTTTACAAATTGAAGGAAAAGGCCTTGAAGCTTTTGAGGTCTCATTCATGCTTGTGTATGCAGAGAAAGTAACGAACAAATCCTGTGACTGGTCATGAACAGACCAGATCTAGGGTGATTCAAGTGTAAATCTTCTCATCTCAAACATGGTCTTTAAAACGGCCCTGCTTCAGTGGGACTGTAGCGTCATTACATGTTTCCTTGTAATGTGGAAATAATTAGCAAACAGCCTTTTAGGAAGCTTTTTGTTTCTAGGTACCTTGGTCCAGTTGTTAGTGTGACAAATCCTGCCTTGGGTCACAAGTTCAGCGAGGTTTGTATTTTAGTCCCCTCTCTTACCCAAGTCACACCACCCACATCCAGTGTAGCGTGACTGGCCGTCTAGTCTCAAAAGGCGCGCAGCACTGGAATAGCCGGGTTGCCACAAACTGGGATGAAGGTGACTCTAGAGAGTTGTGTGAGGCCCCAGAACTGGAATAGCAGGGGTGCTGCTGGTTAGGAATAAGGCACATTGCAGGGGTAGGGGCCAGAAGTGTGGAGCGGACTCAGGACGGAAGTAGCAGGAGATGCTGCTTGTCAGCAGTGAGGTACGTTGGTATTGCTGTGTGATGGCACAAGGCAGGGCTATCTGGAGGTGCTGCCTATCAGGACTGAGGTGCGTCGGGAGAGGTGCATGTGGGAAGCTTGCTCAACTTTTACCTGCACTATGGCTGCCTCTGTCTAGTCAATTGCTCATCCACATGCTGAACAAAATTTCAGTGCTAATAGCTGCAGTGCATGTAACTGAATCTTAGAAGGAAACAAGCAATCCGGCCTGATATGCTGCACTGTGTGGAGCTGGAGAGCGACACAAAGGCAGCTCAATAAACTAGAAAGCAACGCAAGGGATGGCCAGCGATTCAGAAGCCCATCTGCTATATTTCTAACGTCATATTCTAGTGTGTTATCTTTCCTCATTTCTGTCGCTAAACACTGGGATGGTAGATGAGCTATTTTAAAATCCATCTGTTATTATTTATACAAACAGTTTCCTCTCCCAGCACCGCCTCAGCAGTGTGGTGAAAGCTAACACACCAGAATACGTCCAAAATGCAGCCACGCTGCTTTGCCAAAGGCGCTGCAGAAATGCATGCAACATGCTAATGAAAGAGGTTGTGGGTAACCTCATGGAGATTCAGCTACTTTCCCCTCTACTTCTGCTATGGGAATGCAGGTCAGCACACGGTGTGATAAGGTATTTTGGTACCATGAGCTGAGTTCGGCTCAAGCTACAGTCAAGCAAACAATCTGAAGCCAACAGGGCTGCACCGGTATAAGTGAGAGCAGAATTTCACCCTATGGATTTATTTTATTGATGGAAAAGCCTCAAAGGGTTTGGAGAATTAGGGACAAACCATCCAGCTGTTACTCTGGTAAAACTTCCACCTATTTCCAATTGACTGGGCAGGCCCTAAATTCGGTGGGAGTCGGACCTGCTCAATGCTTCTCAGCTTTCAGCCTATTTACTGGGCAAGGAGGAAGCTGTTGACTCCAGTGAAGAATTCAGGATTTGGCTTACAAGGTGAGAGGATCTACGTTAGGCTTATTTTGCCAGAGATTTCCAGCTGTTACAGGTTCCCAGTAGTAGCAATGATGAAGATACCAACACAGACCAGGCTCGTGCAGCTGCGGGAGTTGTCATGCCCATGGGCTGGAATCTCAGGGGAGCTCAGCCCGCTAGCTGGGTGCTGAATGCCTGAAAATCTGGCCTGAGCTCAGCTGCAACCTGCTCAGAGCAGCTCCAGACAATGCGGTGGTAAGGACAGCATCCCCCCAGTACCCTTTCTACACTGCATGGCCCCCCTTACCCTCAGAGCTGAACCCCTTCATGTATTCCTCTGCACAACACCCCTGTGAGGCAGGGAAATATTGTCCCCCCGTTACTGATGGGGAACTGAGGCAGAGTGAGGGTACGTCTACACGGCAGCGGGGTGGTGTGATTCGTAGCTCGGGTAGATCTACCCGCATGAGCGCTGTTTGAGTTAGTGCTTTAAAAACAGCAGGGTAGCAGCAGCCACTTGGGCTAGCCCCCCAGTACAACCAATCCACTTGTGGCGGTGGCTTGGGCGAGCCACCTGGGTACGTACCGAGGATCTTCGGAGGGGCTGCACTCTGGGGGCTGAACCGAGTTGCTGTCACCACCCTGCTATTTTTAGAGTGCGAGCTCGAGCAGAGCTAATGCATGGATGTCTACCCAAGCTGGGAGATCTACCCCCCAGCTACCGTGTAGACAGCCCCGAAGTGGCTTACCCAAAGGCACAGAGACATTTTGGGGCACAGTACAACCCACATCTCTTGATGCTGCCTCACCAAATGCTCTGACCACCAGACTATCCTTTTTCAGGAGGTGTTAATCAATGGTGGGGAAGCCTTGTTTTCTACCTAGTTAAATTATTAACCACTCTCCCCCTGTGTGCGGAGTTCAGCAGACATTTTTCTTTTGCTAATTCCATGCAGACCGTGAGAGGAGACACACACGTACTGTGCTCTCTCTCATGCAGGCTGCACTTTTTTCTCTTTCTTGCTTCCTTCTCTTAGCCTAAAATCAAGGCCACCCTGAAGGAACGTATCTGTTTGTCCTTTGCGGGTGGAGAAACAGAACACAAATATTTATTATTGGCTCATCCTCCAATTGCTTCCAGAGCATGAAGCGCGCTATATAAAGGCTAAGTGTTATTATCATTTAAATTTAATTATAGTGGAATAGTTAATAGGAAGAGCTGTGAAATGAGCTTTTCTGGAACAGCTGCTTCAGGATGCGCTGCAGCTAACAGCACCTGAAGGAGCAGAGGTGGGGAGGCATTGCTGTTGCATGCCAGATGGCCACCAAGGCTGTGGGATGAATAATTCCTCCTTGGATATCACAGCAGCATTACATGAAAACCCACTTCTCTTATCCAGTTACCAGTGATTGCATTATTAACTCACAGCTGTCCTTATAAACCCAGCCCCCGTAGCCTCGGTGACATCTGCCCAAACCAACCCCAGGCAATTAGGTCTCCTGCCTCAATTAATTTAGCCAGGTGCTAAATACTCCATCTTTAATGCTCCTGGAGGATGGTTGTCAGGAGTAGAGGCAGAAAGTGAAGTAGCTGAGGGCTCACAATTTCCTGCTTTGTAATCTTTAGGTGCGGACACTGGTAAGCACCAGCTCTGGATCAGAAGAGTGACTTACTTACACCTCAGATTTAAGAGAAGTCAGGCACCTGATCAGGTTGACATTTGCTTGAACGATTTGGCAAAGGACTCAAATACTTAAGTCCCATGAAAGTTAAGTATGTTCTTAAGTGCTTTGCTGAATTGGGGCCTTACACCAGTGCAAAATGGGTGCAAAGTGAGAGTGAACTGGTGCCATTTAATTTGTAGCATCTTACATTGCCTTTGCACAAGCGTAAGTGACTCCCTCCAGTGCGAGATAATGGGGAATCCAGCCCCTGGGTACTATTCCTGACTCTGCTGTTATCCTGCTGTATGTGCCCTTCAGAAAGTCAAGGGAACTGTTTGGGCCAGACCCTGTTCTCACATCATTTCAGCTCCATTGACTTCTCTCTTATGCTGGTGTGAGAAGAGAAGGAGCTCTCTGTGCTTCAGTTTTCCCTTCGTAAAGTGGGGATAACAAGGTGTTACCCTACCCCCTGGGAGAGGGAGAGAAGGCAGTGTGCAAGGAGAGAGGTGTGTCTGGAGACTAGCACATGTAAAGTGCTGTGTATAAGCAAACCGTTGCTGTTTTGTTGTTATTACCGCAGGCCCTGTTTGCATGAAATGAGGAACTTTGGTTCAAATTCAAACTGAAGCTCCAAAACTTTTCCTGAGGTTCATAAAATCTCACTTAACCTTTTCTTTTCTTTTTTCTCCACCTTTCCTCCTTCCCATGGTCACACTCCTCCACACTTCCTGATTTCAGCTCTGATTGGCAACAGGAAGGCCGAAATACTTTCCAGATAGAAAGAGACCTTGTCAGGATGTCAGCTCACAGGTAATGTTTTGCATCTCACGTTGTCTTTGAATATACAAAAAGAAGAGTTCGTAAGGAAGGTGATCAGGGGTGGTGAGATTAGATGCTGCTTCTTGGTATCGCTGAGTGAAGTTGAGTGAGCGAATATTAGGATCCAAAGTACAGCGCAACAGGAAGTTGGTTGAGGGCAGAAACTGTATGCCTGCAACTGCCTCTGATCACTGAATCAGGAAACAGTTTGATGCCAGATGAAGGAATAATATTTCTCCTTTCTCTATTTTGAACTTGGCATATCAGCCCTTGCACATTTGAGAGAATTTCTTCCATGACCCTTTACTGGTGTCAGAACTGCTCTGTAGATGTAGGGGCTTGAATCTCCTTTCACTCCTGATTCACACCAGGCAAATCCATTGACTTCAGCTGTGTTATTCCAGGTTACACCAGTGCAGGTGAGAGCGGAGTCAGGTCCAAGGATATATTGTAGTGAAGGAAACAGGTAGCTGGATTTATGCCTGAAGACGTTACGGGGAATTTGCATAAAGATTAGGATTGATGTATTGTCAAATATTGTATAAATGCCTGTTCTTGTTAATTACATTTCTATGAAAGAGCACTGGGGCCACACCATGCCATCCTACAGCCTCACACAATTCTTCTTGCTGGGGGTGAGTAGTTTTCTTCTTTTATGGATGAGTAAAATATTATTCAGTATTTTCATTTCCACCAGGCGTCAGAAAGAAGGGCAGATGAGTAGATTTTTGTGCTTGGGCTGCTAAATTTTCATGGCAGTTTTGCGCCGCTGCTCATGTAGTCTCTCTCTCTGCAAAATTCTGTGTTTACAAGTATGTTGGGAGCAGGAGTGTGGAACAATAATAGCAGCTGAGTGGAGAGGCCCTGAGCCATCACATGACTTCTGGTGCCACAGGCAAGGTACTGCAGCTCTTCTTACCAAAAAGGGAAAGCACTTACTGCTGAAAACAGCATGGGTGCAGAGAAACCAGGTCTGGCTATGCCCCTCTGGGACTGCAGAGTGCTAGCACATTATCCAGGTCTCCCACCAGGCGTTCTCATTCTGTTCTCCTGTGCTGCTCCAGCACCAGGGGAGAAGTCCAAAGAACTTTACATACATTAGCTAATTAAACCTCATGCCATCCCACTTGACAGGAATGGGGCAAAGGGAGCTTCCCAAAGACAAACAGAACCTTAGTGGCAGAGCTAAGAACAGAACCCAGGTGTTCCAACACCTAGTCGCTTCCTGTTACCTACTAGATACTGCTCCATCCCAGTACCTGCTAGAACCTAGGAGTCCTGACTCCCAGGGCCCCATTCTCTGTGGCATTGCACCTGGTTTAGCCACTTAAACCTGCCTGGTGCAGAAGTAAATTTCTCCCCACTTAGAATTCTCCATGCCGTCCCAGCAGTGGTAATAGCTTACGCCCACTCTGCACAAGTGACTGCAGGAGATGGCAGGCAGGGGAGAATTGGGCCTATCGCCTCTCCCGCTGGCTGACTGATGCCTACGCAGTACAAAATTGCTTCTACAGTCCAAAAATAAACATTCCAAGCTCTATTTTGAAAGCACGTCTCTCCTCCATGAATAGACTTGCTGGGAAGAGATGGGATGGGGTTGGATAACAAATTGCTTGGAAAACTGTTTTAAATATAGCTATGAAATCAATGGCTGTGATTAGAAAGCAAGTGAGTGACACAATTAGAGCTAAGAGGTTCATATCCTTTGCTCACTTGGGCTTTTCCCATTGCCAACAGCTGATCCTGGCAGCAAACACAAAAGTTTTCAGAGCCTCACACAGGGAAGCTCTTGTTTGTGGAAGGCAAATAATAAAATCAGGCCATTAAGATCCCATTAGCCCCAAATATGGGAAACTCTGTCTGTGCTTATGAGCAGTGTCTTGTTAGAGTCAAACCGCAGGAGGCCCGATCTATGCTGCCCTCCCTAGCAAGTTAGCTGCCCGTTGGGAGTTTTATAGGCATGACTCAGGCCCTGAGGAGATGCATCAGCTCCCTGTGCAAATGCACCAAGAAAGGAGCATGAGACAGTGCTTTGCTCAGCATCTCAAGCTGGCCGGTTTGAAAGGAGAGTTTGCGCCAGACTGCACGTGCCAAGGGGAGGCAGGAGGCAGAGGAGGAAACTCCTTGAGGCTCATCTTGGGGAGTTCCCTTCCTATCTTCCCCTCAAGGGCAGAGATCAGTGAAGGTCACAGACTCCAACCCTGATGGATGTTGCATTTCCAGGATGAAGCGAGACCCAGCCTTGTGAATGGTCAGTCCCGTCCCCCCCACTGCTTTTCTGGCCCTCTCCTCTTCCAGGAAGCTGCCCCATGCTTGCAGGTGCAGGCACAGGGGCTCAGCTAGGGCTCAGTCCTGCCTGGGAAGTACTAAGCATTCATAACTCCCGCTGGAGCCAAGGCCTCCCACTGGGATCCAGCCCTAATACCCATAAAGCTGCTTGAAGATGCATCTGCTGACTCTGGAGGAGAAGGCACAGAGAGCAAAAACCTCTCTTCATAGCCCCAGCCCCTGCTCCCAGCAGCCACACTGGATATTGGCAGAGGTGCTTCTGTAGGGTACCAGGGAGCAGATGAGGGAATGATGCATTGGAATCAACACTCCCTCCCCAACCACCACGCCCCCTTCGAGTGACCCATCCACTCAGGGTATCCTCTGCTCACAGAAGTTGGGGGAAGGAATGATTAGCCACCTAGGTTCACACAGACTGTGGGTCACAGGACAGTGCATATGCTTAGATCCTCCACAGTCTGAAGGCATAGGACCTATTCAGTCTGGGAGCCCATCTGATCCCATCTACCTGCTCTTGTGATGGCTCTGGTATGTTAGCAGTTCACCTGCCTCCAGATAGTTGGCAGGTTGCTGGCGCAATTTAAATAATCTTTATCATCTAATCTCCAGCAGGAATGTTTTTGGTCCATTGCATCATGGTGGTGCATGGCATGGTGACATGAGGCAAAGTGCACTTGCAATGCCTCTGACCTCTACACACACACACACACACACACACACACACACACACACACACACACGCTGTGTGTAAGAGCCATAAAAAATGTTAGCTATTATTATGCTTTGCTAATAATATAATTAATAATCATTATTTCTAATGATACATTACAATAAATATGTTAAGGAAAAATTGTGTTTGCATTTCAAAGGCTTACGATGAGTTTGTTTGTAGCAATTATTTAATCTGGTTCTTTCTTGATTATATTTTTAAAAATCAAACATGAAACTTGGAGGGGGTAAAAACAACAACAACCCTGTTTCTGCACAGTTTGCAAAGCTCACACAGTCATAATGAAGTCAGCACTTCTTCATTTAATGATAATAATAATAACATATTAGGAGCCTGTATAGTGCTGAACGCATTTTCATTTAAATGTACCATTGATCTGTTTTGCTGAGCTGACCTCTCTTCTCCAGTCCTGTGATTCTATCAGCTAGGAATCCAGGCTCATTATGAGATTGCAAATTGTTTCTGGATTTCATTAAGTCAGCAAATGGATATTAACTAGATATTTGCATCAGCTGAAGTTGTGATAATTTATCCAATTGGGCAATTGTAATTTAAAAAAAATCCCAGGGGATTATGATTCATTTTCATCTGTCTGTATGAACATCAGTATAACTCACAGACCTGTGCAGCCTTTGCAGGCGATGTGTTTCAAGCCCAGGGCAGGTGCTCAGAATGACCGTGTTTGGCATTTAGTCTTTCACTCCTGCCACGTCCCAAAACACAGCAGGCCAAACGATCCCTGGTGTAACTTCATTGACATCAGTAGATTTACACCAGGGATGGATTTGGTTGGAAATAAGATTTTGTGCAACAACTCAGGTCTTTTGTAGAAATAAGATTGAAGATAGTTTGCAATGCTTTATGAAACTGTAAAATTCAGCATCACCTGAGGGACTGGAAGGCTCAGGGTTGGGGTAACAGGATATAGAAGGCTTGATTTTCTGTGCCCTGCAGCTCGTGTTGTCATGTACACTGCAAAGCAGGAGCACTGGAAAAATTTGTATAGTGGGGGTGCTGAACCAAACTGTAACCCCTGTATTTGATGGAAACCACTTCAAGCCAGGGGGTGTGGCAGCCCCCCCACCACCTATGCTGCAAAGTGTAAGTAAATCTCTACCATTCGGATTAGTTAGCATTTTACACCATCTTTACATGGGTATAAATAGTGACACAAACTGCAAAGCAGCAGCAAATCAGTCTTTTGTGCCAAGGAGGCTGGCTCAAATCCAGCCCAAGATAGCTAGGCCTGCAAGTTGGTACCAGGGGATGGCTGCTCAGTGGTGTGCGCGCAATGAGTTTATTTGTTTTCATTTAGATAATGTGCCAACCTCAAAAAGATGCTGGGTGTGTTTACAATATTTACCACTGTGAGCTGATCATCTCAGTCTACTTACCAGCGAACAAGCGTCCACTGCACAAGAAGGGATAGTGGAGTAATATAGTGGTGAGTCAGGCCCCATGTATGGAGGCTTGTGCTACTCCTGCCAGACCTGCTCTGCTGATAAATGGAGGGAATCAGTTTCCAGAGATGTCAGGATGGTGCATCTTACCAGACCTGAGGCCCCAGTCTAGTACCCACTGAACTCAATAGGAAACTCCCATTAATTGCAATAGACATTGGAACTGGCCTTACATTCTCTCTCTCTCTCTCTTTTAAAGAGTTTATCGCTATGTTACCAAAGAACATATTCCAGCAGATCTGATATCACACACCTGCAGGGTCTGACTCAGCAATCAATCTGGTCAGGTTACATGTAAACCAGCAGAAACTTGGACAAATCAACCTTCCCAGCAACATAAGCTAAACAGGTCCTGTTGCTGAATCAGGCCCTGAGTGCCTCAGCCCTCCTTATTGTTTTGAAACATAGAATATGATCCCAAATGCTGGATATGAAATAGATAACAGTGAGTGACTCACTGGATGCAATAAAGGAAGAATCAGTAATGATGAGTCAGAAAGGAGACCGATGAATAGATATCAGGGGCACTGTTTATTTATATATTTAGAGAGACTCCTTAGGTGAAATTTACCTTTGTGCCAAGGCCTAGCACAAAGTTTATGTAGCACTTCAATTCCATTAAGTCCCAATGAGGGAATGGGGAATTTAAGTCATGCCTCACCCCTGTCCTGGCCCTTTGCACAGGACTGAATTTCACCCCTATTGACTTTACAGCAGTTAAAGCCACAACTCCCATTGACTGTTTGCCTGTGTAAGGAGCGGGCTTCAGGATTTGGCCCCCTATTTTCGACTTTATGCAGCCAGTAATTTTGTCAGAAGAACACTCCCTACATTTACAGATTCCACAGTAATATATATAAACTCAGAGGCAACATCCCCAACCTGTAATCAGAGCTCTCCTTAAGGACATCAGCTCCTTCCATACTAAGCTCCCTCAGACAAAAGCCTGAGTAAAAAGATAGTCTTTGATAGTGCCCTCAAGGTTAGCTAGTCTGTGCTCTGTCAGACCTACAGAAGGAGTGAATTCAGAGAGCCCTCTACTGAGAACAGCCTGCCGTGAGCCATACAAATCGAGGGATGGTGAGCAAGAGTGATTCATCTGTCATGATGGTACAAGGAGGGAGAGAGAGAGAGAGAGAGAGAGAGAGAGAGAGAGAGTTGCAGGCAGCTAAGATTCAAGCCCTAAATGATAGGGCTTTATAGATCATTATCAAAACCCATGAATTGCAGCTAGAAGCAAAATTCTGCTGCACTATAGATCTCCACTGCAGAGAGAAGGAGTGAGAGAAAGCAGTACTATCTAGTAGATTGAGTTGAGGAGGGCGTCAGGATTCTATTCTTCTCCCTGCCACCTACTGGTTGTATGACTATGGGCAAATCACTTAACCTGTCCTTTTCTGCAGCTCTAAAATGAAACTAATAATATGTACCCATCTCTGTTAGAGCATTTTGGATGAAAGGCAATGTAAGTGCAAAGTACTACTATTTTATAATCAATCCTCATGCAAATCTCCTAATATCCACTGAAGTTCACACGTGAAACAGGAACAGAATAGACAAATGAGGGGCATAGTGAAGGACCATGTGTCATCTAGTTCTATCTGCTTGCAGCTGCTGCAGGGCAGTTTAGCATCACCTCTCACAGCAGCCTGAGCGTCTTTTGTGTAGCCTAACCTGGAATATCTCCAGAGATAGTGGCTGCGGTTCTTGTTATGTCCCTTGACAGCTGGTTATGTAATTAGAAAAAGCAGTGCTTGAAAACAATAGAAATATCTCTATGCATTTTAAGTAATACTCACTGAGAGCTAAACATTCAAATTCAGAGAGACTGAATGGCTTTACTTTGGGGGGCATTTAAAGCTTTAAACTGGCAAAAACAGGCATTCTGCATAATTTGTAAAACTGGTTTATCTTAGATTTGAGCTTGTCTTGAGCAAAATTCAAACCTATATTTTACAGATGAATTATAAGTTACATTGAACTGGGGAAGAAGTCTAACAACCCTCAGAACATGAGAATCTCTACATTGACTTCAGTGGGCTTTGAATTAGACTCTCTCTCTGCATATAACATAAGACTCAGTCCCCTAAAAAGCTTAGAGTCTAACAGACTGTATCAACATACAACAAAATAGGAAGAGATGAAAGAATATATATTCCCATTCTTCAATGTTAATGCTATCCTGTTATGTATTTTTGATTTTTTTAAACTTTACATCATGTCACCAGTTCTTCAATATATTTCCACTTTCACAATACCTCCTGCAGACGTTACACCCCACCCTGCACTGTTAACTGTCAACACATTGTTTGGTATGATAAGTGAGAGGGTGTTTTTCTTTCCTTATCTGTGTCTTCTCATGCTGATTGGGATGTCCTCACTCAGCTACTTTGTCCCTTTCCTCAGCTTTCCTTGGTCCACCCCTTAGAAAACCCTGGCTGGTCCAAATTCATCTATTATTATTGATCATGTTTATTATGGTAGTGTGTAGGGCCAATCAAGAATGGGCCCCTACTGTGCTAAGCACGGTACAACATAGAATAGGAGACAGCCCCCACCCCAAAGAGCTTACAGTCTAAAGCAGGGATAGTCAATTATTTGTTGTCAAGGTCCAAATTTCTTGGTCAAGGTATAGTGAAGGTCCAGACTCCAGAGAAAATAAGTAAATAAAATGATTTTGGGGTCCATTCAAAAGCATCTGGAGGTCCAGATGTGGCCCATGGTCTGCCTATAGACTACCGCTGCTCTAAAGAGACAAGACAGACAAAGGGTAGGTGAAAGGGATAGAATATAGAAAATAAACAATGAGATGGTAGCAAATGTCATGTTAGTTTCATGATGTTTGTTTTTGTTATTTAAATACTTTCCTACCTGCTGTTGTATGGAGAAGCCAGGAGTTATACCATGGCTGAATCTAGTTCAGCAGAACATGTTTGTTGTACCAGCATGAGATCTGGAAGTAGACAGGCCTAAAAGGAGAACCAAAGCAAGACTGAGTGCTATTACCCACTCCTCGTTAAGATCTACTTCTACCAAGGGAGCCACATGAAGTGGGTCAACCACATTCTTGCTTTACTAGGATGAAATTCACCCTGCAAAAGTCCTGTTTCCCATTCAAGTCCCACGTAAGATTTCAACCTTAAATAGGCCTTGAGTTGACCCTTTGCAGAGGGTGAATTTCACCCTTAGACATTTGTGATACATATTTATTTACATTATTTTATAACTTTGCTGAGCCACATGCCTTTATTGAAAAACAAGTAACAATGTCATCGTATAGTGTGAGCTGTTTCTTTGCCTGCAGAACCCCCGGCCAACTGCTTGTTTCCCTGGTTACATCCTGAGTGAAAGGAGTGTAAACTCTCTAAGTTAAGAACTATGTGCAATTTATCTTGTACTGTAAGGAGTGATGCATTTTTGGGTGCTGTAAAAGAAAAAATAACAATAAAGAACAGAACCAGGCAGCACATCCAAAACAATCTAATCAATCGAGAGTTTAATATACTAACAGAACTGGGGCTTAAAAACTAGTTCAACTAAACTGGAAGTTTAGTAAACTCCATGTAAATATTTACATTGTTTTGGAGCCTGACAATCTCTCAGTGTAAAGTGCTGTTTATAACACAATACTTAATGATTATACTGTGATGCTACACTAATTCCAATAATACTCTTGAACTATGAGCAATTTCTACTCTCCTGAGATTATATTTATTAAACCTGAGCTATGGCATTAAAATTAAATGGCTTACACCATGGTCCAAAATAAATTGATATGATTTTTTCTGTCTGTAAATTTATCCCGGCCCAGCAGCTATGTTTGGCTTGCCAGGTCTATTCCTGATTGTGTGACAAAATAGATTATTAAGTCATCATAAGTTGAAAGGATTTTGAAAGAGATCAGCAAATGTATGTATGAAAAGCAAATGAAATTGCAGTTTGCCATTTAACAATGATGTGCACACAATGAACACCTTATCAGGGGTTCGCAAACTGGGGGTCCTGACCCCTTGGAGGTCACAAAGTTATTATGTGGGGTGTCATGAGCTGTCAGCCTCCACCACCAAGCCCCGCTTCGCCTCCAGCATTTATAATAGTGTTAAATATTTTTAAAATGTGGTTTTAATTTATAAGGGGGTCACAGTCGTAGGCTTGCTGTGGGAAAGAGGTCACCAGTACAAAAGTTTGAGAACCACTGCCTTATATTATCCAAAAAATCCATGCTTGAAGCTGAGAAGAGTTTCTAGGTTTGAATCAGGATGAAATACAAAGTATGATGCCTAGCACTAGCAGAATAATTGGGCTGTGGGCCCCAGGACACAACAGAAGAAGAAGTATCAGAGGGGTAGCCGTGTTAGTCTGAATCTGTAAAAAGCAACAGAGGGTCCTGTGGCACCTTTAAGACTAACAGAAGTATTGGGAGCATAAGCTTTCGTGGGTAAGAACCTCACTTCTTCAGATGCAAGTAATGGAAATCTCCAGAGGCAGGTATAAATCAGTATGGAGATAACGAGGTTAGTTCAATCAGGGAGGGTGAGGTGCTCTGCTAGCAGTTGAGGTGTGAACACCAAGGGAGGAGAAACTGCTTCTGTAGTTGGATAGCCATTCACAGTCTTTGTTTAATCCTGATCTGATGGTGTCAAATTTGCAAATGAACTGGAGCTCAGCCGTTTCTCTTGGGAGTCTGGTCCTGAAGTTCACCTGCCTCTGGAGATTTCCATTACTTGCATCTGAAGAAGTGAGGTTCTTACCCACGAAAGCTTATGCTCCCAATACTTCAACAGAAGAAGAAAATATTCTTAGGATTGCTCTCTTGCTGCTGAGAAAATCCTACTTGTCTTCTACCGAATCATGGATGAAATTCACCTCTCTGCAGAGGGCCAGTACAAGTCCTATACATCACTCCGATAGGGTCCTGGGTGCTTTGGGCTAGCCCGACACATGGGAGTGAATTTCACACTACACAAGCGGAAGGCATAGCTAAAAACTAGCTTATCTTGCTCAATCGATACATTCTGCTCTTCCCAGGCCACTCCTAGCTGGGGCTTCATCCTGCAAGGTGCTGAGCACATGGGCTTGATACAGCAAAGCACTTAAGTACAGGAGTAGTCCCACTGACAACAAAAAACAACATGCAAGCCCCATAGCCCAGGACCTCTCGAACAGCCCCCATCCCCTCCAGATCCCCTCCCTCATAACCCAGCCCCCCTCCCCTTCAGATCTCCTCCTCGATAGCCCAGGACCCCTCCAGATCCCCCCATAGCCCAGGACCCCTCCAACAGCCCCCCTCCCCTCCAGATTCCCTCCCCCATAGCCCAGGACCCCTCCAACAGCCCCCTCCCCTCCCCGATAGCCCAGGACCCCTCCAACAGCCCCCAATCCCTCCAGATCCCCCCAATAGCTCAGGACCCCTCCAACAGCCCCCCATCCCTCCAGATCCCCCCCACAGCTCAGGACCCCTCCAACAGCCCCCCTCCCCTCCAGATCACCTCCCCCATAACCTAGGACCTCTCCAACAGTCCCCAACCCCTCCAGATCCCCCCCATAGCCCGGGACCCCTCCAACAGCCCCTCCCCTCCAGATCCCCCCCATAGCCCGGGACCCCTCCAACAGCCCCCTCCCCTCCAGATCCCCCCCATAGCCCAGGACCCCTCCAGCAGCCCCCTCCCCTCCAGATCCCCCCCATAACCTAGGACCCCTCCAACAGCCCCCTCCCCTCCAGATCCCCCCCATAGCCCAGGACCCCTCCAACAGCCCCCTCCCCTCCAGATCCCCCCCATAACCTAGGACCCCTCCAACAGCCCCCAACCCCTCCAGATCCCCCCCATAACCTAGGACCCCTCCAACAGCCCCCAACCCCTCCAGATCCCCTATCCCCGGCTCCCAGCGCCCCGCTCCTCCCGGCTGTCTCGGGCCCGCCCCGTGGGCTCCTCCCCAGGCCGCTGCCGGGCGCCGGGCCGGGGGAGGCGGGGGCCGAGGAGGGCGGGGCGGACGCGGCGCCGCCGCGCACAGCAGCCGAGCCCCGAGCGGAGCAGGAGAGCGCAAGCGGCGGGCGGAAGGAGGCGGCCCGGCGGGCACCGGCGGCGGGTGAGTGGGGCGGCGGCGCTGGGCCGGGCCGGGCCTGCTCGGGGCGCTCCCGGGCCGCCCGTCTCCGCGGGGAAGGGCCGCGAGTCCCGGCTCCTGGGAGAGGGGCTGGGCCCCCAGGCAGGGGGTGCCCGGGGAGGTCAGGACAGCCGGGGGTGGGGGATGCCGGGGGTCCTGCCCCCAGCCGGAGGGAGCCAGGCGCTGCGGGGGGGAGGTTGGTGACCCCCGGGATAAAGTGGGGTGAGTCCGTGGGACCTCTGGGGAAGGGGGCATGTGAGGGGCCCTGGGGTTCATTGCCCAGCCCAGGCTAACTGGGGGGGCACTGCCCCGGGGGGGGGGGATTCAGGGACACCCCCGGGACTGCTGGGAGTGAGGGATAAAGAGGGCACTGACCTTTCCCTGGGGGGGCACTGACTTGTGTCCTCCCCCAGCCCTGCAAGGGGAAGGGAGTGCAAGTCAGGGCCCGGGGTTCCTACCCCAAGGGTAAAACCAAGGGCCCAGGGAGGCAGGGAATGGGCACAGGGACCCCCCAGGGTGAAGGGGGCGCTTGGGACAGGCGCTGCTCCCCGCACGATGGGCAGGCTTTGGCTCTAGGATGCGGGGCAGGGATGTGCGGGGGGCACTGACTCGAGGAAGAAAGGATGAGGTGGCATGGGCACTGCCCCCAGGGCGTTCCTGGGCTGGCAGCGCTACCAGGCAGCGGTTCTCTCTCTCTCTCTCCCATAAAAATGGTTCTGTTGTGATTTCCTGGGGCTAGGCATGGGGCATGCATCTGCCTTGTTGGAACTGAACTTGGCTGGCGTCAGGCATATTTGGGATGGCCTGACCCGTTGTTGGCAGTGCCCATGTCACACATGGGAGCTAGCAGGGTAGTTTAGTGCATTCCTTGAGTTGCTGCCATCAGCCACTCTCCCACACCTCCTAGACCCACCTAATATATGCTAGCCATGGTAATGGAGGAAGTGAAACCAGGAATTCCCCAGCGTGTCTCAGTCCCCCAGATGTGGGGACAGTCAGACGCCAAGGATGCTGCACTTCCCTATTTTGGGGTGTGTGGAGGGAGTGAAGTTGTCTGGATCCTGGCATACCCACTTCGCTCCTGGACTCTTTACCGCTTCTTGTTGCCTTTTCAGTACTGGTGCGTTCAGTGTTGCAGTAGCAGAAACTCTCCCCAGATTGTATAATTGGGCCTGAGAAAATCCCGCAGTTCTCTTACTGGTCCATGCAGTCTGGGGTGTTTCTCAGACCTAGAGAGGCTTTACAGCCCAGACTGAAGAGGGAGCCAAGGAACCCAAGTTGAAGGGGAGCAGGCCATCTCACTGCTCCCATAGACATTGCAAGGGGACATAAAAGGCTGTTGTAGTTCTCTCATCCCTTGTCTTTGAAGATAACTTGGGGCTAATATGCGAGACAAGGCTTAGGTGGTCTGCGTGAGAAAGATCTATTTGGGGTGGATGATACTTGGATTTGGGTGTCTGAATGTTAGATTCTGAGAGTTTATTTTCCTGTTCCTTCTCTTTGACTTTGAAGAGGAAAGTTTGGGAAGGGCCATTGAGACAGTTTGTAAACTGTTCTCCAACATGGGTTTAAAGTTTTCTGTAGCCCTAAATCAAAACAAAAAACAAAACAAATGTTACCTGAATTATCAAGGCATTCAGAGCAACATGCTAGCTTTGGATTGCTATTTTGGGCAGTGGGTGAAAGGGGAAAAGAGCATCATCTTTCATTTGCATGGTCGTGTCTTCATAGTGCTTCCTATTTTCAAACATTTTATTACATTGTCACTTTTCTGAAGGTGTCATTCTAGGGGGGATTGTCTTCTCTCCTTGCCTTCTGTCAGTCTTCTATTTAAATGTGAGGGTGAACGGGGTTGTTTCGATTTTGTAAGCTACAGCCCTCCAAGTCTGGGTAGTATATGACATCAAAGTATATATTTCAAGGGCTGCTTTCATTACTGATAGCTAAATTCTGACTTGTAGGAATCTTTCAGAATTATTTCTTGGTTAACTTTGGCATGTACATAGAATGTACCTCTGCTCGGCACTAAAACTTTTAAACATCACATGATTTATTGGGCATGGGTTGTTTTATATTATCTACATCACTCTAAAACTTTTAAAATAGGGAGTTGACTACCACAAGAATTACCAATAGGGTAGTCTTTCCAGTAATATTCAGTAGAAAAACTATTATATGCCTCCAGACACCATCAAATTTAATTTTTCCCCCTTCATCGAACTGCAAAAATGATTCATGGTGAAAGGCACACTGTTTAGCTCAAAATGTTGTGGGTATTTTTGTGTTTAGGAAACTTGACAAAACCTCATAGCTATAGTTATGTTGCCAGTATATTTTTTTAAACTTAATTGCTGATCATTTTGAGTTTGCGTTTAAATCTTTCATTGCAATGATTGTAACCAAGCATTGCAGTCTTGTGTTAATGTCTGAACCAGAAATTGAAATTGACTAGAAACAAAAATGAAACTGACTTGTCTATTTTCATTGTTCTAGTCATATATTGGAATGAACTGCAAACAGTAAACAAACACCACAGGTAATGAAAACCAGATTTTTAAAAATTCGTTCATTTCAGATTTTTCATCTGTAAATGTGGTACCACAACTTCTTGTTTGTGTTTGTATTTATTAAATTGCTTTTAACCAGAGTGGTAGTTTGTAATTTTGGCTTTGTGTATTGTTCGCAGTCTAAAATGTGGCACCAAATGTGTTTGAACTTAACAGCATCAAATAATCTAACTCATTGTGTTATTTGAGGAAGACCAGGGTTGAATTGTGAACTGCCCTGTTTTGATGTGTAATATTTTGAAAAAATTCTCCTCCTTTGTTAATGGAATAGCACTTGATTCTTTATCCAATTGGCCATGGCAGACTCCTCAAGAGGCGAAATATGTTTAGTATGGAAGTTTCTGAAATTGTGAGACAATAAGGACTGAAGTCACTAAGAAACAGATATTAATAATCAAACACTCTATACCTTAATGTTGTTTCTGTGAGTTTTAAGTGAAAGAGAAATTTAAAGCAGAACAGGCTAGATTCTACAGTATCTGTAACTTTTTAATTTAATACACAGCTAGTGTGGCACACCATCTCCTAAGTATGAAATACTTTCTGATTATTCTGACATCATTATCATGTTGCTATAGTGACTTCATTACACTGGGAATGCCATGTTCACATCCTGTTGCTATGGAAAAGATCAGTGTTATAAATAAAAATATTTTAGTCTATTCATAGCTGTGACAGATAAAAATGCCGTTGTTTTAATATGACCTGATTGCCTAAGAGTGACAGTATATTTTAACCAAACTTTTTTTGTGCTGAGTTATGAACTAGGGAATTGACATTTCAAGTTTCTAACACCTTGTCCCTTCGACATCTCCTCCATTGCATTTGATAGTAGGGGTTATGAAATACTAGTTGTAGAAATCAAAAAGAGAATGTATGTGTAGTTTTTAAGGTGGAGCTGAGACAGGAAGTACTGTGCTTTCACATACTGAGTCTAAAAATAATCTGTTTTCATACACAGTATTTTCTTCAAAGCGGGACACACGGGGACAAGGGGAATATTGGTGTTCCATCAAACTAAGATCCTCAACAGTGAAGTGAGTTATCCTTTTATTTTCATACTATTTCTCACGGTGTTTATAAATTTAGGATAGCTAAATCTAAAAGCTTGTAACTGAACTAACCTAGGGGTGACACAAAATGCAAAAACTTTGCTAGATTTAGTAGACCCACTTGGTATTTGAAGAGCAAAGGTTATATTGGGTCTGAGGGCTCAAATTAAACCAAACACACACTATTTAATCATGTCTCTTGGCTTCAGTTTGGTGGTGTTTAGGTCAGGTATCTTTTGGTAAGATTTTAGAGAGGAACAGGGCATAATTTACAATCACAGTGTAGTTCCAGTGACATGTTAATGTTTTCATTTAGAGACTGGTGTTTACACAATATGTCAGAATAGTTTAGAATTGAAACCAAAGGCTTCAAATATACAGATATATGTAGACTATTTTGTGATATATTTGATGTCTTCACCTAATATGAGGATGGCATTGCAGATATAATTAAAGAATTGAAATTTAGTTAGATGGCATTAATATAACTAATCTGAGCATACTAAAATGTCTAAGTTTTAACTGTACATTGAAACACAGTCTTCATGCATAATGAAATCTAAAATTTAGTATGTACTGATATATCCTAGTATTACTTCTGTCCTGTACTATGTCCAAATAGAGGACTTTGGTGTGTTATCTGGAGAATAAATTCATTCAGTGCAATTTTACATATATTTTTTTAATGGATCTATAAAGTCTCTCTTTTCCAGATTACTTAATGTTGTATAAAACTAGAGACAAGTTACCAATTTAATTATTTTTTAAAAGAAAAATCATAGTGCCTTGGTTTTAAGGAATATGTGTCTATTTTTAGTGATGCAGGAAGTGAATCTTTTGAACATATTTAAAGTTTAAATCTTTACTCCATATGTTTGGGATACTGTTTGCAGAGGTGCCTACTTAGAACTCAAAATTGTTCCCCAGTCCTGCAATCAGATCGCTGTAGGTAGCATCATGTGCCGTATGGAGCCCTAGTGATGACAGTTCACTGGCCCTCTGCATGGGTGCAAAGGTCCACTTGTGGATCTGATTGCAGTACTGGGACTGAAGAAATACAGTGGTTTTAGATTATTATTTTTAATATAGAGAGTTTCTGCATTTATGCATGTCCTTGTATTTTCTATGTCAGATGGTATGAACCTCAATTTTCCTTAGGCACTTTTGGTAACTGTGTACTCAGTTCTAATAGAAGTGGACTTTGGAGACAGGTAACCTGATTCAACCAGTCCCAGGGTTGTGTCTGGATAGATGGTTGTTTTTCCATTGTAGACCTACTTTCGTTTGTAAAGGGAAGTTTGTTGGTTTTTTTTCTCATTAGAGTGCAGTTCTTTGAAGACTCTTACTCCTGAGGGCATTCTGTGCCAAAAAAATAAAAATTCTATGCACAGTATTTTAAAATTTTGCAAATTTTATTTGTCAAATAAATGTGGAGGCTCCAGCATGGCACTTGGAAGCACAGGCCACTGGCCGCACAGAGGTGGGAGATCACTGTGCAGCTCCCCCGGGACACGGACTCAGCTGTGAGGCTGCACCCAATTCTGACACAGCGCAAGAACCGGGCCTGCCCCAGAAACACCCCAGGGCCCTGCCCCTCCATGCCAGGTTCACCAGGTGTGGGCAGGCTGCCTCAGCAAGGCAGGATCCAAGTGTGGAGGGGCATAGTGTGGGGGGATCCAGGTGTGGGATGAGAGGGTTCTGTGTGGGGCAATCTGGGTGCGGGTGGCTCAGTGGGGGATCTGGGTGCGGGGGGATGTGGATGCACAGGGGCTTGTTGAGGGTTCTGGGTGCAATGGTATTGGGACTCTGCAGGGGAGTCCAGGTGAAGGTGGTTGGGGCTCAGTGTGGGGGGTCTGGGTGTGGGGGGAAGAGAGCTCGGCAGGGGGGTATGGGTGTGGGGGGCTCAGTGGGTGGTCCAGATGCAGCTGGTTGGGGCATGGTGGGGTGGGGGATCTGGGTGCGGGTGGCTCGTTGGGGTGGTTCAGGGGGAGTGGGGCTCATCAGGAGGGGTTCTGAGTTCAGAGAGGTGAGGCTCGGTGGGAGGGTCTGGGTATGAGGGGGTCTGGAGGCACAGGGGTTGGGCGGATGGGGAAGCAGCTCCCTGTACAGGGATCCCTCCCCCTGCAGCTGAGGAGCGATGGGTGCAGGAAGCGCGGGGGGGAGAGGGAGCTGTAGAGCTTCCTTCAGGTGGAGGAGAAATCTGGGGGTGGGTCTGACTTGGCCCCGGATGCTGTGCAAAGGAAGAGGAAGTCCTGTCCGCCCAGTCGGGACTAGCAGCTGAGCCTGGGGAAGGGTAGGAGCTACCAACTGGGTCTTCCCCAGTCTCACCTCCTGCCACATAGTGATTTACTTTTCTTCCGGCTGCTCTGGGCCCCCAAAACATACTGCTGGGGAGGGTCGCATAACTGTTCTTGTGGCTTCCCTTTGCTTCCCTGTCAGAAAGTCATTTTTCTGTGGAGAATCAAAGAAATCTGCAGGGGACATAAATTCTGCGCATGCGCAGTGGCACAGAATTCCCCCAAGAGTATCTCTTTATACTAAGCTGTGAGATAGATACTGATTTTTTTTTTCACTCTGATTAAAGTTTTTTCTTTTCATTCTGTTGAAGACAACTTGTCTAGTAGCCTATGTTCACATAACAGTTTATACAGCAGTTGCAAGTGTTCTTGATGAGCAACGGTTACATTTTTAGTGTTGATCTGATGTGGCAATAAGATAGGTATTTTATTATTACAGATGCATTTGGACAACTGCAGAATAAACTCATGATGTTTATGTTCGTATGGGTTAGCTTAATTGAAGTGTTTATCATTATTTAACAGAAGGCTAAGAAAAAAAGCACAACTCTAGTGAAAACTTCTCTTTAGAAGAGTGCTCAGTGCCTTAGTCAACTTTTGGTTTAATTAGCCAACTGTACATAACCTGTGAAAGCTTCTGATCCTAGAAACACGACTCCTTGGGCAAATCGACACTACAAAGTTAAATCGACTTCTAGCCCCCGCAGTAATTAAATTGCTTTTGCATGTCCACACCACACTCCTTGTATCGGTAGTGCATAACCTCACTAGGAGCACTTGCACCGATTTAACTGTCAGTGTGGGGCATTGTGGGACAGCTTCTGAAAGGCAGCAACAGGCAATGTAAACAATGCAGTGTCTACACTGACACTGTGTTGCCCTAACTATGTCGACCTAAGTGCTATGCATCTCGCAGAGGTGGAGTTAAGTTAGTGTAGGGGGCAAGTTACATCTGTGGGAGTGACATTTTAGTGTAGATGCTTACTGAGTTAAGTCGACATAAGCTGCCTTATATTGTGTGTATATATAGTGTAGACCAGGCATATGCCCTCCCTACCCCCAACCAACCAAATCCCATAAGTAAGGGTGTCACAAGTTGGAAAGAAAATTGAATCTTACCTGGCTACCTTGTTTGATCCAATCTTCCTATGTTCAGATGCCATCCATAGATAGGGTTACCATATTTAAATACTGCAAAAAGAGGACACTCCACGGGGCCCTGGCCCCGCCCCAACTCCGCCCCCTCCCCTGAGCACCCCGCATTCCCCCTCCTCCCTCCCGCCCCCCGGCTGCTGCTGCGCTGGGGAAGTTGCTTTGGCCCCCACCGTGGTGGAGAGCAGCGGGAGCCGGGAAAGTTGGAGCCTGGGGAGGAGGAGGCGGCTGCGCGCTTGGATGCTGCCCGCCGCCTCTGTGCCCCTGCAGATCGGGGGACTTGTTAGGTTTGCTGCAGCCACTCCACTCGCACTCGGGGTCCCCTGAGTGTCTTTTGCCCGAGTGCGAGTGGCTGCAGCAAACCTAACAACTCCCCCGATCTGCGGGGGCACAGAGGCGGCGGGCGGCATCCAAGCGCGCAGCCGCCTCCTCCCCAGGCTCCGGCTGCTGCTGCACTGGGGAAGTTGCTTCAGCCCCAGCACGCAGTGGAGAGCGGCGGGAGCCGGGAAAGTTGGAGCTCGGGGAGGAGGCGGTCCCCTTACCATGCCTCCCTATTTTCCCGGACATGTTCGGCTTTTTGGAAATTCCTCCCGGACGGGGATTTGAGGACCAAAAAACCGGACATGTCTGGGAAAATCCGGACGTATGGTAACCCTACCATAGAGAGGTTAGGTTTTTTTATTTTTATGTATTTATTGCCATAGCCCATGTGGGTGGCAACCAAGCTTTAAGAATATTTAATTAATTTTCTAAACTACCATGTTGGCTCTAGAGCGCCAATTAATGTCCTAAAAGCCCACACTTCAAATGAGTTTGTACTATTTCCTCTTACAGTGAGTGCAGTGTGGACAAAGAAGGAAGTGTCTTTACATAAAGATACACCATGGAAAGGGGATTATAGGATTATCAGCTTTTTGCTGATATTGGATATGATTGAAAATGTAATATGCTTTCTGCTGCTAACTGCAAATATAGTGAAGTTCACTGTATTTCAAATAGAGCATAAAACATTGTGCAAGATGAATTTTTCTATCATGTACATATGACACACATTAATGATAAATCCCTATGCTTTTGACTAGATCAGCCCAATAGAAGGGACTTAATTTTGTGTGTAAAGTGTTTTCAAGTATGGATGATTTCTAAAATCAATACAATTAGAAATAAACTTGTTCCCCCTTCTTTACTCTTGTACAAGAACAGAAGTTGTCATTAGTCATAGAGTTAAATTCCTTTATTTTCTTATCTTGCAGAATTTTTACTTTAGACTAAATTTAGAATTTTTTAGTTTAGGGGACAAACTACAAGAAGTAACCTTATTGCACATCTATTACATTTGCCAGCGTGTCATCGTATCAATTTTAAGTTGAAATAACGGATATTAAAATGGCTAGATCATTTCTTGTGTTTCAGGGTTAATTTTGGAAGAAAAATAAAAGTATCCTTGGGCATATAAGCAAGTTACTGCAGAAATGGTTACTCATTTGGATGTTGTTTAATGTTACAAGCTCCGAGCATCTAATTATTTTAATTAGAGAAAACATAAAATATTCAGTTGAGGTTTGTTCTTCTGGTGACTCCTCCCTTACAATTTAAGTGGAGATTCTCAGATCTGAACTTGGCTTTGTGCCTAGTTCTGGTCCTAAAGATCCCCTACTCCTTCATTTTGGGGCCATTTCTTTTCCACCCCTCCTTGGAATACTAACCTAGGTTCCCACGGAAAATCCTAGATGTCTGTGAATGGAGGCACGTTGGCAGGGAGCTACCATTTCTACAACATCTCTGGACTCAGACTCCAAGACTTGAGACAAACCAAATTTATTCCTGATGTAGTTCCATTGAAGTTAACTTAATAATATAGGCCCGATGCCCCACTTCAGCCATGCTGTGGAAAACCACTATGCTCGGTAAAAACTGTGAAGATGTCCGTGAACATGTCCAATTCTGTCCTTCCTAATTAGATTTGCTTAGTTCATCCTTCATGAATTATACAAAGGGGATTACTTTCTATAGTTTGATCTTAATTTATCTATTCTATAAAGGTTATTTTCTAACTCTCCTTTCCTCTAGCAACATATAATAGGTTGTGTCTGTCTGATCAATTTAGGTTTCTAAAAAAAAAGTGTGATTTTTATAAAGGGACATGTAATATGCTGCTTCTACTGGCATTATGTTAAATGTCATGTTTACTAGTCCAAATAGTATTGGTTGTTGTAATGTAAGTCTTTTGGGATAAAACCTGGTTATACTATATAAATCATGTTGTCTCAATTCTGTTTCATAGAGAATCGCCAGTGTTCGGGAAAAAAACTACAAGATTAAATGGCATTAATCTAAGCTGTAAGGCCCCAGATGAATATGTTCTGAATTGATTTGATCATGCTTTTCTTAATAAGTGTCTAAGCAGGCCACAACAGAGAATCTTCAAAGGTCAGATGAGATTTGTTATAGAGTAATGGTTCTGAGGGGGTATAGTTGGCAACTTGGTTTCTGTGTACATTGCCTGGCATGTGCTAAAAATGCTTTCATACTCAACCTGATTTGGTAGATAAAGCAGATAGCTAATGACATTAAGACCAGTTTACCGTGCAGTATTGGAAATCGAGCATATTTGACAAGTCATTAAAGGAGTTCATACATGGATGGTCAAGGTAGACTTTTAAAAGCATCTTATTAAAAATCTCCAGGCAGCTGTGGATGCTT
The DNA here is from genome assembly GCF_028017835.1 of Emys orbicularis. Taxonomy (NCBI): domain Eukaryota; kingdom Metazoa; phylum Chordata; order Testudines; family Emydidae; genus Emys; species Emys orbicularis. The sequence goes on from NC_088686.1 coordinate 147,229,765, forward strand.
GAAAAATTGCTTTCTTCTCTAGCTCTCCTCACTCCAATTAAACAAAGACTCTGATGCATAGACCAAAAGTGACTAGTGATTTTGGGTGCCCAAATGGAGACATCTTCCCGTGGCCTGATTTTTACAGTGAATGCTCAGCACCCACCGTCTTAAAACTAGATTCCTTCAAGGCGTTTAAAGTTGGGCACCCAAAAATCACTAGTTAATTTGAAAATTTAGGCCATACATCTTACATTTTCAGTTTATTCAAACAGTGTAAAACTATTTAGTATCTTGTTACGGCTGCCATGACCACCATAGGACTTTCACAGTTGCTGGTTGACTCCATCTAGTTGAGGAGTGTTGTTTTATGGAAATGGAAGGGGTAGAGGGCCAGACCTTTCTCCTAGACTAACCACTACCTCCTGGATACTGAGGTTGGGCTGCACCTCTCCCATCAGGGCAGGTGATTTATTTTGTTGTTCCCATATCACAGGCTTATGAAACCACTTTGCAACATTTCTGTTAATCTCATGCTGTGACTGTTTAGGATGAAAAGCTGAGACTTTGCTTCCACCGTCGCATCCAGAAAGTTCTGATCTGTGGCCTTATATTGAATGGTGGATAGTTTGGCGAATGGTTGCTGACTGCAGTCTTTGGTAGCAGAGCATTGCTTACCACGAGGAACCTTTGTTGTACATTGAGGATAAGATCAATTAGATTAGACTGAGCTTTTAGCTTCTGTGGAGAGCAGGGTCTTTGCTGCTTGGCTTTCAATTGGTATTACTATAGTGGTGGGGCATGGGGACCCCAAGCTACCACTTTTGAGTTGGGTCCATGTCTCTGGTGGTTGATAAAAGCTTAGAGAGAGATAACAGGCCCCTTATTAGAGGACTGTCCTTGCTTCCCTGTGACTCTGATAATCTGGTTAATTATTGCCCATTCTCTAAACTCGTTTTTTTTTTTTTTTTTTTTTTTGGAGGGGAGGGAGGAGGTTGAATAGAAGGTGGTGGTGAAACTTCACCTGTTCTAGGCTATAGCTGACCACCTGCTGGTAACTGATGATTCTTGCTGAAGCACCTAATACCTGTGTTTCAGGTACTAATTCCTGTTCATTTCCAGATGCAGTATAAAATGATAGATTTAATCTATCACATCTTTAAATGGGTCAGACCTTGATTTCTAAGAGACTGCCTTTCCCCACATGATACCATGGTAGTTAAGGCTATCTAACACACTCTAGCTAATGTATTTAACAAAAAGAGGCTATGGTTGGGTAGGATTTTCAGGGAGGCGCCCTTGTAACTTGCACTGGTTTGACAGAAACAGTTTGTTTACGTTTAAGTCTCATTTTGAAATTGGGTGGGTGGGTTAAGGGCAGAAGGGGAGGGGTGGCTTATTTTTGGTTAGTAATCATTTTATTTTGGTTTAGTTCTAATGGTCTTTGCAGCTAGGGGGAAGCAGAATGTACTGTGGAAACTGAAAAATAATTACACACACAATGCTGTCAAATGCAGAGTGAACAGACTGAAAACATTGGGGGTGGGGGATGGGATATAAATTCCTTTCCAGCTTCTATTACAGTAACTTTAGAATTTGTAACTAAACGAGGTACAAAACTTGCAGAGAAACTTGTGCCTTTCATGTCCCAAGAACACCACAGAATAGTCTGCCTATTTATTGGGTCAGCCCTATCCTTTGAGTTAATGTTCTTTCTACGATGCCTAGATTATTTCATCTTTCTAGGTTTTTATACTGTACTCATCATGGTGTTAAGTGGGTGCCATGGTCAGATTTAAAATATTGACTCTTTGTATAGGATGAGGGCAAGATCATGTGTACATACAGTAATTGACTTTGACCTTTGCTTTCTAAAAATGAATTTGACTACTTTTAGGTACTTTTTAAATCTAAAGCCAAATTCTGTTTTGTGTTACTGTGTAAATTCAGAGTGCCTCCACTGCAGTCAGTTTTCAACTGAGGTCAAGTTCAGTTCTTACCTGAAGTCAGCGGAGTGACTCCAGATTGGCACTGATATAAATGAGAGCCTAATCCGTTTTTTTTGTTTGTGTGTTTTTTGAAAAGTGACATTTTGAATCCCTGACACTTAAATAAAACCTGCACTGCAAAGAATTACTCCATTAACCAGAGAGATGGTTAATGACAGACTTCTCTAATTATTATTCAGATGCATGTAATTTACCATTTTTTAAAATACGTTAAAATGAAGCGTTGCTAAATCATTTTTGCAACTGAATGTGCAAACTGCTTAGCCTAATTAAGTGAGGCCTTCAATGGTGCTTTACATTAGGTGAACTGTGACCTCTGTTTATTTCTGCCTCTCAAGTGTGTTTCAAGGCTTAACTCAATTTGTGTAAAATGCTCTGAAGTCCTTGGATTTAAGACAGCACAAATAAACCAACTATTATTATTATTAGGCCTTTATTATGTCTTTTCCTAGACTATAGGGAAACCTTTCTGGGTACAGATGCTATGTGATGTTGCTCTGAGCAATAATAGCTTGTTGTCTTACTGTCACTTCTTTGATAAGAGGACACTACTAAAAGAGAAAAGAAGTTTTTGAGACTAGTTCTTGTACTACTCAGTCCTTTGTTGGGATGTAAATTGGATTTCCCTTATAGAGACTGTCTAGGTGTTTATATTGTGCTTATCCTCATATGTGAGCACTTGGCGTACATATTTATTTTTGGGCCTGCTCATTTGTTTTTTTTCAATAAGCAGCACTTATATTGCCTTACAAGAGTTTCAGCTCTGTTATCTTGTAGTTAATGCCCTATGTGTTAGCATAATTGTATAATTTTTAAAAACTCTCATTGTCTTTTACGTTTTCTGATGCATTTGAGGACAGCAGCTATGGTTAAATCCTTAACCAGTTGTCAGACGCACTTTGAGAACTTGCCTGCAGAAGCTAATACTTGGCAAACATGGTCCCATGTTAACAAAGTCATTCTTGTTACCTGCATTTCATGCTCCAAAAAGGGGGCAAGGTGCTGAAAGGATCACAGTGACGGATGTAATATGACTGAAGCAGATAAACTTAATTACATCGTTTTAAGCGGGACAGCTTCAGTGTTTAATATATGTGTTGAGGGACTGGAACGAGTGAGTGTATAGTAGGTAACTGTTACTGTTTTGTCAAATGCTGTTGGAGGAGACAACGTTCTGGAAATTTGTTACACCTAGTAGTAGTTACTGTGTTTGTCAATCTGCCACATTGCATAACTTTGCTGCTTGTGAGAGCACTACAGGAGAACAGACCGGTTGCATTTAATTTTTGAGTGGCTGAAACCACAGATTAGAGGCTGGTTGGAATGTTTGTTTTTTGTTAAAGTATTTGGATCCAAAGATATCACCCATGTTGAACGTCTTCAGTATTAGAACATATACGTTTGTCATTGAAATTGCAATATTGCTTGTGTTCTAATGGCTATAGAGCAGGGGTCGGCAAAGTTCGGCACGCGGCTCGCCAGGGTAAGCACCCTGGCGGGCCGGGCCAGTTTTATTTACCTGCTGACGCGGCAGGTTCGGCCGATCGCGGCCCCCACTGGCCGCGGTTCGCCGTCCCGGGCCAATGGGGGCGGCGGGAAGCCGCAGCCAGCACATCGCTCGCCCGCGCCGCTTCTCGCCGCCCCCATTGGCCCGGGACGGCGAACCGCAGCCAGTGGGGGCCGCGATCGGCCAAACCTGCCGCGTCAGCAGGTAAATAAAACTGGCCCGGCCCGCCAGGGTGCTTACCCTGGCGAGCCGCGTGCCGAACTTTGCCGACCCCTACTATAGAGCCTGATTTTCCAGAGGCTCTGAACACCCACAGCTCTCATTCACTTCACCCAGTTGTGGGTACTCAGCACTTCAGGAAATCGGGCTGGGATGAGCTCTGCTGTTTCATATAGTTGACCTGGACAGTATCATGTACCTTTTTTTTTTTTTTTTTTTTTTTTTTGGACAAATTACCGTATTTGAAAATAGAGCTTACAGTGGACTGTTGACAAAATTGTAAAGGCCTCTGTGGGAAGAGGAAGAGTTGAGCTAGATTTATTGAATTGACTTCAGTAGGTGTTCAAATGGGCACTTCTTGTGCCCCTTTTTATAGCATTCTCTTCTCTAATGTGAATACATTTGGAGTTTTAGGGAGAGGCTAGTCAGAAAAACCCTTTCATTACAAACAACTGACATCCATTTATTTATTTATTTATATATATATAATATATATATATATATATAATCTCACCTACTATGAAGTGAAAGTGCATGTGATAATTTAAAGGCAAAACAGTCCTCTGTGTAAGGTTATATGTAGTGCAATTTAGCTTCCTTTTCAAGCCTTGTCAGGGCCACTTTAAAATGGTAACCATGGAACTTGATCCATTAATGTCATGTCTTGAATATTCCTTGGTTACTAAGCCTGAGGTATGTGTAGATACATATAAATAAATAATATGCTTTTGGATGTTTTGGGTTGTAGCTTTGTTTTGACATTAATTGTGATTGGAAATAATTGAAAAATAATGCAAGTCAGATTAAAGCTGCAGCTTGCAGGTGGTAGCTGGCCCAGACTGCATGATCACATGGAACATTTATGCAAATAACCAGGCTCTTATCATTATAAGACATCTTGAGTTGGGTTATTACAGTCCATATGTAGCACAAAAAAACCCCACTTTTGGGAATCTCATTTAAACCTCTCTGAAGACCTGTGTTCATGCTCTAGTCTAAGGTGCTGTCTCAGAATGGTGCAGAAGCTGATGGCGCATAGCTTTCTTTGTCCTGCAACTTCTGTGTTTTATAGCCTGTCTCTGTTGCATGTACTGGGTTGCTTAAAGTTGACTATAAATATAAGATGAAGCACAAGTCAATTTAATACTAAAATTAGTTGAGCTTTGTAATTTATAGAAGAGCTGAACATGACATTTAGTGGACATCAGGGCCTCTGGGAGCTACCTCAGTAAAAATAAGGAATGCGCGTAGAGCAGTGATTCTCAAACGATTGTACTGGTGACCCCTTTCACATAGCAAGCCTCTGAGTGCGACCCCCCCCTTATAAATTTAAAAACACTTGGTTATATATTTAACATCATTATAAATGCTGGAGGCAAAGCGGTGTTTGGGGTGGAGGCTGACAGCTCGCGACCCCACATGTAATAACCTCGCGACCCCCTGAGGGGTCCTGACCCCCAGTTTGAGAACCCCTGACGTAGAGCTTGAAGCCTGAAACTTTGTTTTATTGTGGTTGATGATATCATTTTATTGCCAAGCTAGTTGTACTGTGAACTGCATCTCTGTGGATTGGGGGTTGAAAAATCCTTTTCAGAACTACTCTGTGGTGCACAGTGTCTCAAATTACAATGTTGGATTCATATAGTGATTCAAGAAAATATGATTTAATGGAAGTTTTTAATTTTGAACGTTTAGTGGGGAAGATTGAAAGGTCTCCTAATAGCAGTGCAAATTAAGGATATTGTAGGATCTGACAATTAACACAGAAATTAAAATCCTATATGTTCTAAGGGACTGATAGGTGTACAAAACTGAGCATCTCCAGGGCATACGTTGAACAAGCATTTTAAGCTGTGAACTTTTTTTGGAATGCAGCAAGAATCTCCAATACTAAAACTGGTGAAATTTCCTTTTCTAGTTGCTTGTGGTTTATCACTTAAAGAGACTTTTTTTTCTTTTTTTCTTTTTGGGCTTTTGTCCGCCTCAGTCATATTTTAACCTCTCTTGAAATTACTTCTGCAAGTGTCATAATTGGAGATGGTTTTTAATTCCATCTAGGAGAGTTGTTGAGCAGGGGAGTATTTCTGGATCACTGCCATTGCTGCTTACCTGGTCCATTGATTAGATGTTGTATGATTACACTGCTCTACAGCCAAAATGCTTCTGAAATAAATGTAGTCAAACTTTACTAATTCTGGGTCACTGAGAACGAAAATGATGCTTAAAATTGTTGATTGGCTCTAGTTTTCAAGATATGCTATTGGGTCAGTATATACGACCCTTGACTTGGGAATGGCGGAGGATAAGTGAGTTATAAAGGGAAGGGATCTCAATTTAAACCAGAAATGACTAAAATACATCTTTGACTGGATCTATGAATAAATCTATGACTGGGTTTGGACAGTACTTGCTTTTTAGGCAAAACAATGAATGATGCAATCTGAAGCTGGTATTGCGTCATACATGATATGAATTGCATCATGTTATTCCTAGAAGTCATGGATGATGCAATCATAACGAAGCTTACATCACTCTGCTGAACAAATTGCCCTATATCAGCTCTAGAAATCATACAGTGTCGTGCTCTCTTATTTGTCAGTGTTTGATTTTGCAAAGGGGGACACATTTCTGTTTAGCCAAAGTGAGCAGAGATGCCTCGTACTTGTGTGAACAGTGCAGATAACTTCTGCTATGTTTGTGGTGAAGTGACTTTTGCATCACAAAAGCGCAGTATAACCACTATGGTTAAGAAAGCCTATCACCTTTATTTTGGCTGCAAAATTGGAGATAAGGACAAGAGGTGGGCCCCACACATATGCTGCAACACTTGTGCAACAAATCTTCGCCAGTGGTTGAACAGGAAAAGGAAATCTATGCCTTTTACAGTGCCAATGATTTGGAGAGAGCCAACAGATCATACCAGCAATTGTTACTTCTGCATGGTGCCTCCAGTTGGGAAAGGTGTGTCAAAGAAGAAAAAGTGGACTGTGCATTATCCAAACATTCCATCAGCTATACGCCCAGTACCCCACGGAGAAGGACTGCCGGTTCCTGATGCACCAGAATCATTCTCACTTGAGTCAGACGAGGAAGAGGAAGAGGATGAAACTTCTGGTCCTGAACCATCAATGTCACAGGACCCACATTTTCTCCCATCCTCCTCCTCTGAACCACACCTCATAACACAAGGTGAGCTGAATGACCTTCTCAGGGATTTGGAACTACCCAAGAGTAAGGCAGAGCTGTTGGGCTCCAGACTACAGCAGTGGAATCTCCTGGCAGGTGATGTTAGGGTTTCCATGTTCCGTGACCGTCAAAAGGATCTTGTCCCATTCTTCTTCATGGAAAGTGATCTTGTAGCCTGCAACAACATCGATGGTGTGATGGCAGCCCTCAACGTCGTTCACGATCCAGATGAGTGGAGACTGTTCATTGATTCATCGAAGATGAGTCTTAAAGCTGTTTTACTGCATAATGGCAATGTTTTGCCATCAATTCCAGTTGGTCATGCAGTCCATATGAAGGAAACCTATGACAACATGAAACAACTTTTGAGGTGCATAAACTATGACCAACATCAGTGGCAGCTTTGTGGCGATTTGAAGGTTGTTGCTCTCTTGCTTGGTCTGCAGACTGGATACACAAAGTACTGCTGTTTTCTCTGCGAATGGGATAGTCGTGCAAGAGATTCCCACTACATCAAGAAAGATTGGCCACTCCGACAGTCATTGGAGCCTGGGAGGAAAAGTGTTCAGCATCCACCACTTGTTGAATCAAGGAAGATTTTGTTACCACCCTTACACATCAAGCTGGGTCTGATGAAGAACTTTGTCAAGGCCATTGACAAAACACAAGCAGCTTTCAAGTACCTCCGTGGAAAATTTCCAAGGTTAAGTGAAGCTAAGATAAAGGAAGGTGTCTTTGTTGGTCCTCAGATTCGTGAACTTCTTCGAGATGATGCATTTGACCATGCTCTGCGGGGCAAGGAAAAGACGGCATGGAAAGCCTTCCAGTTAGTGGCAATAAATTTTCTCGGAAACAACGAGGCAGACAACTACAGGTTGTTGGTGGAAAACCTCCTCAAGGCATACAAAAGCCTTGGTTGCAACATGTCACTAAAGATACATTTTTTGCACTCTCATCTAGATTTTTTTCCACCGAACTGCGGAGCAGTGAGCGACGAGCACGGCGAGCGATTTCACCAGGACATTGCAACAATGGAGAAACGCTATCAGGGCAAATGGAGCCTGTGACGGGTTGGATCACAGAAACCCCCTTGGGAGCTGCCACCCGATGTGCAAAGACTACCCCTGCTTCTGTTTTCCCTGCCAGCTCAGGATTCCAGCACCCTGTCTTGCTGAGCCAGACACTCCAGTCTGCTCTAACAAAGACTCAGGGTCTGAATCACTTGTCCCAAAGCTGCAAGTTTACCCAAAACCAGCTCACAGGAGTGTGCTTGTCTTTAGCACTCAGATGCCCAACTCCCAATGGGGTCTAAACCCAGATAAATCCGTTTTACCCTGCATAAAGCTTATGCAGGGCAAACCCATAAATTGTTCGCCCTCTATAACACTGATAGAGAGATATGCACAGTTGTTTGCTCCCCCAGGTATTAATACATACTCTGAGTAAATTACTAAATAAAAAGTGATTTTATTAAATACAGACAGTAGGATTTAAGTGGTTCAAAGTAGTAACAGACAGAACAAAGTAAGTTACAAGCAAAATAAAATAAAATGCGCAAATCTATGCCTAATCAAACTAAATACAGATAATCTCACCCTCAGAGGTGCTTCAGTAAGCTTTTCTCAGACTGGACACCTTCCAGGCCTGGGCACAATTCTTTCCCCTGGTACAGCTTTTGTTCCAGCTTAGGTGTTATCTAGGGGATTCTCCATGATGGCTCCTCTCCCACTCCCTTCTGTTCCACCCCTTTATATATCTTTTGCATAAGGCGGGAACCCTTTGTCCCTCTGGGTTTCCACCCCCCCTCACTGGAAAAGCACCAGGTTAAAGATGGATTCCAGTTCAGGTGACATGATCACATGTCACTGCAAGACTTCATTACTCACTTGCCAGCACACACATATACAGGGAGACTCACAGGTAAACAGCCATCTGCAGACAATGGTCCTGGTTAATGGGAGTCATCAAGATTCCAAACCATCATTAATGGCCCACACTTTACATAATTACAATAGGCCCTCAGAGTTACATTTTATATTTCTAGTTTTAGATACAAGAGTGGTACATTTATACAAATCAGATAATCATACTCAGTAGATTATAAGCTTTGTAATGATACCTTACAAGAGACCTTTTGCATGAAGCATATCCCAGTTACGTTACATTCACTTATTGTCAAATTTTTCTAAAACTATCCCAGTTACATTATATTGACTTATTATCAAGTTTTTATAAAACCATATAGACTGCACAACGTCACAGAGCCCATCAATGCTTGCAGACTATTGCTGGACAGTGACAAGAGATGCTCCATTTAATGAATACAAGAGACAAGCCAAGAAGCGCCGAGTAGACACTGAATAGGTCTAAACTATGTACATAATAGTTTTTTGCCTTTTGTTTCATAATACATTTTATTTATATAACCCTTTTGCTGATTTTTAAAGTGTTACATAAACAGGACAGGTGAAATATTATCATGTAAAGCAACCATAAACACATGAAAAGACCTAGGTTTACAATTTATGATTAAAACTCTACTATCTACACAATATACATAGACATAAAATGTAAAAACTTAAATATCTTAGAAACAGTAGCCAATTAGTTGTTTTAATTGTCATATTTGAATTCAGCACATCAAAATACATAATAAATAGCACATTTTATCTCTGAAGCAGACGACTTCTCAAAAATTGTAGACCAGTGTTATTGATGCCTTCTCTTTTTCCTCTGTTAAACTCAGTGTCCTCTTTTGAAACCGGGTTGCCCATAAGATTTTTTTTTTTTTTTTTTGAACAGCTGTTTCTGTTGAAATGAGTCGTGATCTTTTTAGAAGATAAAACTGACTCTACAAAACTGTGTTAAACTATAGGAAGCTTTTTTCCTTTTTGAGGATGGGTGCCAAATTCATTTCCCTAAGAAGTTTTAGGGGTGGACTGCCAAAGTTGTTTTGTACACTTAAGCTTTGGAAAGATTTAAATCTTTAAGAGAATCTGGCAAGAGGTGTAAAACTCACAGCGTGAAAGTAATGGTACCCCTTTTTATGAACATCCAAGGCCTGTGTTGTAGGACCTTCTGCTGCCCAAGAGAGACTGAGTGCGATTCTCCTCAGAATCGATCATAGAGCTGTGAAAGACTTGAATATTCCTTCAGTTAAAATTATCATCAGAGAGAGTTTCAGTTTTGTCACCCCCCCCAAAAAAATAATTCAACCATTTTCCAGCCAACTCTAGCCTGGCAATGTGGTTCCACGACTGGCCAGAGAGTTAAGTACAGAGTGATTTAGCACCCTTTTTCTCCCTGTGACCTAGTCTTTTTTCCCAGCAATGCTTTCAGTCCTTGCAACCCAAAAACTAATGTTCTAGTCCTTACTCAGACAAAATTCTCTTTGAAGTCATTGGGAGTCTTTCCTGGGTAAAGATAGCAGGGCTTGGCCCAAGAAAGCAAGAGACCAACCTTAAAAATAGAACCTAGGTCACTTGCTTGGTAGTGCAGTGAGGTAGCATGCTTTAAAGGGCAGAACAGTCACTGTGTGATCTTGAGACAGTCACTTAACTTCTCAATTCGTTCGTTTCCCCATCTGTATTTCCTCTTTTAATCAGATCTTTGCAAAAGTGCTGTATAAATGATGTCATCAAGTATGGAACCACCTGCTCTGTGTAGCCTTTACTTATGTAAAAGAAGATCTTAGTTAATTTAGGGGTTAAAGTAATCCTGGTGCTTTACAGTGGCAAATATTTTGCTTGAGGGTGTTGCCAGTATCATTTGTGGGAAGGTAGGCAATTTAGAGACATTTACTTCACTTAGTCACATGTGAAATGTTCATAAACCTAAGTCCAGCCTTAACTGCATGTGCCAAATAAAGCCAGGCCCCTGTGAAAACATGGCTGCGTGCCCTGTACAGAATATAAACTCGAGTTAAACTTTCCACTTCATGCCACTGTATGGAGAGCTGTGTGAAGTTTAGGTTACAAGCAAAAATAAACTTGGTCTCCTCCTAGCCTTCATTCCTGCATCTCTCACGATTGCTACCACACAGTTGGCAGTGTCTGCTAGAGAAAGGCCCAAGACTGGAATATCATGGGTGTTGGCTCTCAAGAATGGAGGTGCAGTCAAGCTATGTGAGGAAGTTAGGTACCGCCTGCTCACACTGTGCCTGGCTATCCCCTGAACATTCATGAGTCTCGTACTGATTCACAGATACAGGGTGATGGGTAGTCTTCAAATTACCAAAGCCCTTTATGAAGAGGATGTATTTGAGTTTTACCTAAAGCTTACATAGTTCTTTGTGCTATGAGCAAAATAGGTAGTTTAAAAGCAGACTTGAAAGATTTCGGAACACTGTACTCAACAAGTAATTAAGACAAATTTTGCACTGCTTTTTGAGAGTTTCAGGGGAAAACCGAGCTTTTTATGCTCAATGTAGATATTGGTATTTTGATGTTTTAACAATCTGTTCAGTGAACTTGTGTATGGGTTTTCAGTGCCTTTTAGTACTGGAATGAAGTAAGTGTGTGTGGTTTTCTCCTCAGGCTCTGGGGAATAATACTAAATGAGAGAGATGAATAATAAAGGATTTAGCAGGCATATTAGATGCTCTCACTTGCAATAAAATGAAGTTATTAAAACTGTTATTTTTCTGTGGAGTAATTAACTTACTGCAAGTCAGACTCCTGTGAAGTCTGTGTTGCTCTTGCTATTTAGTGAAAGAACTTTGAGGTGCATCTTTGATTAGGAATAGACTTATTTTAGCACCACATTTTGTTTTTATTAGGGGTTTCTTTTTCTGAAATGGGTGCTCATCACCCAAGGCATTGAAAAATAAATGGTACGCATAAAATTGTTAATTACCATAAAGTGGATGTTGTTCATTCAACAATGATTGTTAGAACAGACTTTTAATTAGCCCGCATGCATAGGAGGTAGGGACAGTTTTGTTGCTTGTGCATTACTTATAGACTAAACTTGGAAGTGTTTTTAAGGTAGTGAGAATCCCTAGACTTACATATGCAAACATGACCTTTAGAGCAGGCTGCATAGCTAAATCAAATGTATGTATACACAACTTGGTTATTACTGCTTCAGCTATTCAAGGAATCTTAGTATTTTCTGGAATTTAGTTTATAATCTAGCAAACACTGAACTAGAGTTAAGGGCTGAACATTTTCCCCTCCCTCTTATGTAAAACACATTTTAAATGTTCAATGTAGAATACATGGCAGCTCTGTGGTGCACAAAGGGTGCTTCCCTCCTTGCCTTGTTTCTTGGCTTCTCTCCTCTTTCTTTTTTTTTCACTCTGCCAGGGGTACTTCCAGCCCCCATTACCATAATATCTATGTGCCTCACAATCATTAATGTATTTATCCTCACAACATCCTGGTGAGGTAGAGAACTGCTAATATTTTACAGATGGGGATTGGAGGTCCAGAATACATAAGTGTCAATGTTACACCAAAATTGAATGAGAATACAGTTGTCACCTGCTTGTGATAGAAGCTGTTTTTTGATTAATAATAAACAGCCTGGTGGAAAAAAATTCTGATAAAACTTTTTATCTGAATTTGCCCATTCATCAAAATTGAAACGTTTTGTGGAGACTGTTTTTTTGACACAGTTCCGATGGAATCCAGGCAGGGTCCCCGCCAGCCTAGGCTTCCAGGCTCACAGCTCGGGGGGAGGGATAGCTCAGTGGTTTGAGCATTGGCCTGTTAAACCCAGGGTTGTGAGTTCAATCCTTGAGGGGGCCACTTAGGGATCTGGGGCAAAATCAGAACTTGGTCCTGCTAGTGAAGGCAGGGGGCTGGACTCGATGACCTTTCAGGGTCCCTTCCAGTTCTAGGAGATAGGATATCTCCATTAATTTATTTATTTATTCATTTTATTTAGCTCCTTGGCAGCGTGCCTGGTGAGCTGATAGGAACCTGGAACCCCCCTGGATGTGCTGCCTCACAGCTCTTCAACAGCCCAGGTTCTCAAGGTCTGTGGCTCACCAGGTGGACTGCCCTGGAGCCAGGACTCCTTTTTCTTTTGCAGAGAATTGCATAGAGTTTGAGTTTAAGGTCAGAAGGAACCATAGAGCATCTGTTTGACCTCCTGTACATCACAGCCATTAAAATGTGACCCAAACATGACTTTAGTTAGACTAAGCATTTCATTCTGATTTGGAATGAAACCAAAAAATTTCTCTGCGAATTGGAATTACCTTACTTCACCCAGCTCGAATTAAAAAAAACTAGTAAATGTGCTGTGGTATATTAGTAATGTAATGAGGGTTTACCAAGATGAGAACTCACTTAGGCTATGTCTACACCAGTGGTTCTCAACCAGGAGTCCAGGGGCCACGAGCAGGTTTCAGGTGGTCCGCCAAGCAGGGCCAGTGTTAAACTCACTGGGGCCCAGGGCAGAAAGCTGAAGCCTGGATCCCTGAGCCCTGCCACCTGGGGCTGAAGTCGAAGCCTGAGCAACTTAGCTTCGCGGGGGCCCCAGGCAATTGCCCTGCTTGCTACCCCCCTAATGCCAGCCCAGGCTTTTATATGCAGAAAATCACTTGTTGTGGCACATGTGGGCCATAGCGTTTTTATAGAATGCTGTGGGCGGGGCCTCAAAAAGAAAAAGGTTGAGAATCCGTGGTCTACACTACAGCCTATCAGCAAAACTTATGTCACTCAGGGCTGTGAATATTCCACCCCCTGAGCGACATAAGTTACACTGACACAAGCACTCGTATGCACAGCGCTATTTTAGCAGGAGAGCTTCTCCTGCTGACAAAGCTTCTGCTGCTTGCAGAGGTGGGTTTTTTATGTTGACGGGAGACCCGTTGGCATAGAGCATCTTCACCTGATGCGCTGCAGCTGTATCGGCACAGCTACGCCGCTGCAGCTCTGTACGTATAGACATCTTGGCTGAGAACTTGTGTGATTACTGGTTTTTGTGTACAAAACAGGTGGATAAGCAAATTAGCAAGATTTGCTATCTAAAAATATGTTCTGTTTTCTTTACCACTGAGACTTGCATTTAAACATACAGCTCTTGTGAGGTAGCCTAAGTTTTTCTTGAAAGCTGTGGTAGCCTGAATGCAAGAAGAAGAAAAGCAATTTTAAAATGCATAATTATGTCACTGTTAGTTTCCAAAGTGTCTTCCCTGTGGCTTGGCAGGTTGCTCCTAGGGACAGCTTGAAAACACCAGGGGTGGGGGAAGAGGATAAAGACAAAGTACACAGTAGGAGGAAGATGAGAGAGATTTAAGCAGGAGACACCGAAGGAGTTAGATGGCAACGGGTTTAGACAAGGTGAGCTTTTTAACAATGTTAGAATACTGCCCTGAACAAACTTCTTTAACTTTCATTTTGTTTGATCTCATTAAAACTCCTTGATGGCGTTAAACAATCATTAAGTAGAGTTGATGGGATACTATTTCATATTAACTATACATGCATTTCTTTAAAGCGATCCTCTCTTAATTGCTACAAAAAACACTGGTTTAACTTTGAGAGATATTCATATTTAAGATGTAGTGTGAATCTAAAATGCTCCTTCAAGGAATGATTGAAGAATGAAAACCCAGCTTTTAAAACATCGTTTTGTACTATAATTTGAATTAAAAAAAAAAATCCTTTAAACTTAAGAACTCGTACCCACCTCTGCTCTCACTGGAAAAAAATGTATCGATACATTATATGGGAGTAAAAAAATAACCGCGTAAAGTCGTGTTTGGTGAAAATTCTCCTCTTAAGATGGATGCCATTTTTGGAAGAGAGAAAGTCAGTGGGTTTATCTGCGACTGTTGTTGTTTTAGAAACAACATCGTTGTTTTTAAAACCAGTTAAGGTTGCTGAGTGATCATCTACCACCTTATCATGTCATGTACAAAACCGAAGTACATAAACAAGGAAGTGAATAGTTAAAAACATCATCAATCTTTCCCTGTCTATATAACGAATGACTTGGTAAGAATAACACACATTTCAACAAAGCAACCTCAGCTCTGCTCCATGTTGAATCTTTTACCAAATAGCTCAAAATAGTTACACAACAACCTGATGAAGAAACATGAAAATTATATAAGATTTGAAATGAATGACCTACAGTATGAGTCAGCAGACAACAGATGGAAGGTGACCATTCACAAAATCAATTTGTCTAGTGTTCGTATCCTGTAACATTTACTTGTTTTGATGGTGGTGGAGGGAGAAAGGAAAGATTTGAGTCGTCTTCCTCATAGAAGAGGAAAAGCTGTCAAGAACTTTTCCATATTGTAAAAAATCCAGTGCTGAAAACTTTTAGTAGCTCTAGGTCAAAAGCAGAGAAATGCCCAAATGCAGCTGTGTTATGCCTTCTCAGGAGGACCTTTTAGCTTGTGTGGTTTGCTACATTTGAACTGTGTAATTCACTGTGACGCTGTGTTTCCACAGTAGAGATACACGGCACTTCCTGTGGAAGCAGCTCTACTGAGTCTCTTCTGTAGACATAATTGATAAAAGTCCAGCTTCCCCCAAAACACATATAACGTAGGTAGGCTCTTGTCCTCTTGTTCCCAGAGTAGCACTCGTTAGTATTAAATCTGCAGTGGTACTGCAGTCCATTTAGAAGGGAGCCTGACAATTACAGCCAGTGACATAGCGTTTTGGTCTAATTTGAGGATGCAGTATGTATTGGTCTCTGAGCTTTGCCTTTGGCTTTCCCTCCACTGTCTTTGTCTAGTTGGCACATGTCCCTAGCAACTTTCTGTAAATGCAGACCAACAGGACAAAAAATAAATCTAGCCATTTGGGCACTTCAAGCTGTAGATGCACAGAGTATTTGTTCCCCGACTAAAGTGCTGGTAGGAAGCATTTTAAAATGCACAGCAAGGAGACAGGCAGTCAGTTGCTTAGAAGTGCATATTTTGATGCTTACAGACTAAAATTTTTTTTTTTTTTTTTTTTTTAAATAAAAAAGGTTGAGGCAGGTATCGTTTTTTCTAAAGACTAAATTAATTGCTTCTTTTAAATGTTTCTCTCAGATTTATCTTGAATGAACCTCAGTACAGAACTACGGTCTCAGATCAGCAAAACTTTTAACCAGGTGTTTCACTTTAATCATGTGAGTAGTCACACTGAAGCTGACTGGGACTGCTCATGTGCTTTGCAGAATTGGTCCCTAAGTTATAAAAGTCTCAGGTGGGAGTAATTCTCACAACTCACATAATGTGAGATCCTTCAAGGTTTGTTGTAGGAACTAGGATTCTTTGTGGAAGTAGTTCAGAGAGAACACGGCCTTTTGTCTGAATTTTTCATGGAAGAGGGCTTGAAGGTGAACATTGTGCCATCTCCAGCTGAATGAAGTGGAGACTGTACAGAAGCCGTAGCACTAGCATGTAGCCTGAGATGTCCATAACATACTGAACTCTGAGCATTACCATTTTTTAAAATTGTAAAACTACCATTCCAATGACGTACATGAAGAACAAAAGCAATCTTCAAATAGCGGATAGTTTTCTTGGCTAGTCATTAGCTTTGCCAAGTGGGTAAATGTGTCCATGGAACTTAGTGGTATCTGATACTCAGAAACAGAGAGTAATTGACCTATTTAAGAGTTATTTAAACTGATTTGTTGTGGTTACCATACATTTTGAGCAAGTAGTGTAACTAGAATGTTGCCATAACCAAATCAATCTTGGCTGAAAGTTCCCTTTTTAAATCAAATAATACATTTTCCACTTGCACTTCACATTGAATTAAACACTTATGAATATGTTAAAGGAAATAATTTAACTACATTATCAAATTGCTTCTTGGCACTGAAGTAGTCTCATGTCTAATTCTGTTACTAAGTCTTATTTTTAAGGCATTATTACTCACCTATGAAGAGTCACTTCTAGTTGAAAATTTTGGCATACAAAGTGTCTGTGCTTCCCAGGAACAAATTTCTGTCAGAATGTCCAAAAAACCACTTGCCTGATGTTTAACTTACAGATGTACAAAAATGCTAATTTGGTCTCTTTGGAGTTCCTGGGACTAAATGGTTTTCTTGTTCTTAAAAGAAAGAATGTAGGCCATTACCTGGACTGAATTTAAAAGGGAAAAAACACCCTATTAACTGAAAAGGTTATATCTGCAGTACAGAGTAAGTAGTCTGCTCTATTGCATAGTAACTGGTTTAACAACTCTTAATACAGTATGTATATGATAGTTAATTGTATAGTTTCTGCATTATACTTTATTCCGTATTGGCTATGACACTGTTGAAAATAACTAAGGTAATAGAGATACTTCTAACTGTGTTACTTTTGAGTATTTGTGCAATTGATTCTTACCACTGCTGTAACTATACAAGATAATTTTATTAAGTGTCAACTGCTACAGAGATGGGGACTGTTACAATAATGCAGATAGACTGTGAGATGAACAGACATCGGTCAAATCATGTTTTAATTTCAATTTGAGAATAGCACTAAAAGTCCACTTTGTTCATTTATTTAAAGTGATTTTTTGTGGTGTTCTTTGCTTCACAAAAATAAATTCATTAACCTCTCAAAGGGTGGAGAATGTAATATGCACATTTAAGTGATGAGAAATTGACTGTAATGATTAAGTGACTTACCAGAGGTGTCACTGAGATCTCTGCCATGGACTCAGCAAATTTTTTTTTTTTTTCATATGAACCATATCTCTGTAGTGTGACTGACGGACACCTTCCCTTCTGTTTATGGTTACACAGACCACTTCCCTTCCCATTCTCGATTGTATAATGTTCTATGGAAACTGCACAATTGCTGACATGAAGAATTCATATTAGGAAAGTATTTAATAGAATTTTAGCTTCTCTTAATACAGTTTACCAGCTGAAAATGAGAAGCCAGCTCTCATGTCCTGCTATCTCTCAGTGGACCAGTAATAGTCCTTAGATTTCAATTTGGGAACCTCAGGTCTTTGGCAAAGCTGAGTGTAGAACTCAGGTCTCCTGTTTCCAGTCCTGTGCTGTAAACACAGACCATCTTTCCTCCTGTACATTTCAGTATGCAGCTCTTTAAGAAGAGTGGGCTTGAAGTTTTAGTACAGTGCTGATCAAGACAAAACTTCCCATTCCAAAAATGGTGGATTTTAGATTGGGGCGGGAGTATTTGTGAGAGTAGAGATGAATTTTTGGAGGAAATCATAAGAAATTTTTCATGACTTGGTTTATAGTAACTTTGAACTTGGCATGTGATCTGTTCGTATGTTCAAAATTAAACAGGCTTGTTTATAGTAATAGTTGCAATGAATCACTCTTTAGCTCCAAGGTAAAAATAACCAGAACATGTGGCTGTAATGTTCCAAGAGTCTGCCCATCTCTCCGAGGGAAATAGAGAAAGTGACGTTTGTTTCTGTAGTATAGACAGCTTGAAGGAACTGATGGCAGTTTAATCTACAGGCATTCATTTAAATGTCTCTTTATCCCCAAACTCTAAAACACTGGCAACTTATTTCCATTTGAAAATTTAAATATTTTGGTTTCAGCACAGACGTATGCTACCAATAATAAGAGGGTGTTACAAGTGATGTGAAAGCCAGAGTACAAAACGGAGGTAGTATCTATTTTTTTTCCTGCCAATTTGGTAAATGTTGATGCTTGCTCTCCTTCCACTTCCTTTCCTCCCTTCAGCTGATCTGTATCTCCACAGTGCCACAATATGAGCCTTTCAAGTGAACAGCAGAGGACTGAAATACTGAGTAATAATCTTGGTTTGCAGTGCAAATACGTGTAGAAGCAAAATATTTGGTGGTTATGTTGTTGTTCTCTGTAGGAGTTGATGTTTTTGCTGGGTTTTTTTGGTGTCTGCCTTTCCCTTTTTCCCTCCCCCACACTTTTTAAAAGTAGGGTTGTAGGTCTAATTTTTGTAAAGGTTGCAGTTCTTCAGGAAAAATGCAATCCACAATGTTTAATTATAGCATCACTGTCTGCAAGCTTATAGTTGAGTCTGTGTCAGCACTTTGATTCTAGCTCCCTATTTTCAAGTATATGTTACTCAGCTATGAGCAAATTCTTGTAGCAAAAGAACCGTATACATAGTCTTGGCCTGAGTGCAGATTCTTTTTATGCCATGTTTGGCAAATGTTGAGTTCAAAGTGTAATGATTTGCCAGTGTGATTTGAATGCTACTTCCATTGAAAGTAGTCTATATTTTTATTTTGATGGTGCTCATGCTTTTGGTATTTTGAAGGAGTCTGGTAGTCAGCACTTCCAAAAAGGAATAATTTGAAGACTGTTAAATCTGCATCTACACTAGCATTTTTTCCTATGTTTTCTCATGCAGGGTAGCAGTAATGGGAGCCCTCATGTAAACAGAGCTCCATGTGGCCACAATTATTTGTAATGTAGTCTTATTATGTGTAGGACTGTATAACAGAGTATTTAAAATGGCAGCTGCCAACTGAAGCCTGAGATCCTAGTACTCTCATTGCTGTTACTAACTGGTGGTAGCACTTGTTGGAAATTTAAAGAAAATGTCTCAGGCCCCTATCTGCAAGGAGGACGCTGGTGCCCCATAGCAAGGGTAGGGACCAGGGGTCGATAAGGTCTGAAGAGACACTGTCAACTTGAAAGTTGGTATTTCTCTCTTGCTGTGTAGAAGACTCATGCAAACAAGGGAAACAGAGTGGGGCCCCAATCTTATAGCTGAGCACGTGGGCAGACTGCTTCGCCCTCATGGAGCCCCATTGACTTTGTTGCATCTCTGAGGATCCCACTAATCTGCCCGGGCACTGTTGTTTGTAGGATCGGGGCCCTGCACAGATGAAAGGGACACCAAGTGTACTCAAAATGCTGTCAAATGCACGAAGAAAACAAGCTGAACAAAACCAAGGAAAATGTTGTCTTTTGGACACCTTAGGTATTACCCATAACAAGTAAAAACAAAAACAAACATTTACAAGAATTTTTTTAATGAACCCCTTGAACTTAACCAGAGCCAGTACAATTAAGTGAGCTGTTGTCTACCTATCATTTAAAATTGAGAGGACCTGGTTGCGTGTTATTATTTTAATATCCTTCAAAGCATTTAAAAGGCTAATATTTAACCGTGATAGAATGCTGCAAGTGTACAAAGAGCTTTACAAAAACCCAAGGTAATTTCCTCAGGTCAGGAGCCTTGTCTTCCTAATTCGGATGAATTTTTGTACAAAAGATGAAGGCCTGGAATACATAGTCTGTGAGGGGCCAGATTATTAAGAGTGGTTTTAAACGAGAGGGATGGGTCCTGGCGCAGAGGAAGTGGGCATGAAGAAAGGATAAATGTACAGTAGGGAAAAATCCTACCGTGGTGTGGGATAGCTTGGTTGACTTACTACATTTGAGGGATGGAAAGACTCATTATTCTGTAAATGGGGCACAAAGGTTGAAGATGTGTTGGGAACAGGACAGTGAATGGCTAGGAGCGCGTGCACGCTCTCTCTCTCTCTCTCTCTCTCTCTCAAGGACGGAGTCAGTAGGAGCTAAACTTTACCTTTTCTTGTTTCCAGTTCTTTGAGGAAAATATTAGTTTTCTGCCTATGTAGTTTTTATTGGGATGAGAGAAGAAACATAATTAGTTGGCTGCACCGTGATATTACACATGCAAAGCAAGGCTTTCTTTAGCTTCGGCAGAAATTGAAAGTGCTGTAACTAGAGGGACCTGCACCCTTGTCATCCTTTAGGCAAGGACTGTTACCCCTGTCATCAGCCTATGGCTTTGGATGGAGCAATCTCAAAGGGTTACAGCTGCTAGATAAAGATGCAAACAGGGTGGGGGAACTCTTGCTGCATCAATCAAGGCGGAAGGGAGTACAGCTTACCCAAACCAGGGAGAGCAGGTTGGGAAAGCTCCCGTCTGCTTTTAGAAGAGGAGGGGGAGCTGTGCTGTTTGCAATAGTGTTTTGGCAGCCTGAGCAGCCTTCAAAGGGAAGGTCCTGGCAACATGAACGGATGGTTATGTAAAGAGATGCAGTCTCATCTGGGAAAATAGCCATAACTGGGTCTGTCTTTCCATACCCAAATGACAAGCTCATTCAGGGTACATCCACTCAGGAATCTTTTGAGGTCAGGATTCAGTTCCTATCTTCCTCCACCTTCAGATAGGGAAGTGGCACGTTATTGTTAGTCCCTGACTTTCTATTATTTGTATGAGGAGTACCTAGTAGCCCTTATTTTGGGTGCTTAGTGAGAGAGAGTCCCTACTCCAAAGAGTTTACAATCTAAATAGGCAGGAGGAGCTGAGGCGCAGACAGATGAAGCGACTTGCCCAGTATCAGACCGAGAGGCTGTGGAGCAGCTGGCAATTGAACCCAATTTCTAGGCCAATCTTAACAAGCAAGACGACCCTTCATCTTCAGTGGTTTATGGCTGGTTCAGTTATTAGCTAACATGTTGACAAATTCTTGTTTCTTTAGCAGAAAGTCAAGTGTGATTTCACAAAAAAAAGGTCTATAACTATATTCCCAATTTTACTAAGTTCCATTGACTAAAATAGTACTTCCTAGTGAATACTGCTCTTTGCTTTATTAATAAAAAACACTTCACTCTTATACAGTGCTTTTCATCTGTAGAGCCTATAGCACTGGGCAAAGGTGAGCAGGATCACTGTCCCTGTTTTACATTTGGACAAACTCGGGCAGAGAAGTAAAATAACTTGCCCAAGGTTACATGACAGGTCAGTAGCAGAGCTGCCCACTCACCTATACACGGAATACAATTGGTGTGTTAAGTTACTGTTCATTCATAGAAAAACTGCATATTTCTCTTGTAGAGATGAGAATGTGTTCTTTTTAAAGTCTCTTGGAAGATTACATAAAACAATTTTGATAAGTTAGTTCGCAGATGGCATAGCATAAATTAGTTTTTCACTTGGCAACTTTAATCTACCATGTGGCTTTGCTACAGTCTCTGCACATTAAGATTAATCAGACAATTGAGCCATAAACTTAAAATATTTTGCCCCAATTCAACTATTCTCATGAGCTCCTTGTAGTAAGTAAACCTGGTTTGCATCTCTCAAAATGCATTGGACACAATAAAATAATTGTGAATCAGGTTAGTAACACAAATGGTGGCTTAAGTATAACTTAGAGCAGCGTTTCCCAAACTTGGGACTCCGCTTGTGTAGAGAGAGCCCCTGGCGGGCCGGGCTGGTTTGTTTACCTGCCCCGTCCGCAGGTCCGGCCGATCGCGGCTCCCACTGGCTGCGGTTCGCTGCTCCAGGCCAATGGGAGCTGCGGGAAGCAGCGCGGGCCGAGGGACATACTGGCCGCCGCTTCCAGCAGCTCCCATTGGCCTGGAGCAGCGAACCGCGGCCAGTGGGAGCCGTGATCGGCCGGACCTGCGGACGCGGCAGGTAAACAAACCGGCCCGGCCCGCCAGGTGCTTTCCCTAAACAAGCGGCGTCCCAAGTTTGGGAAACACTGACTTAGAGACTTCAACCATCAAATATTGTATTGGGTGCATTTACATATTTTAAAAGCAAAACATGCAACCTAGTGACCTTTGACTCTGGGGAGAACAAAAACCATGGGAGACGAATAAATATTTAGCTTTGTCCATTATGCATAATAAACGCTCAGAATTTTAGAACAAAATATTTCCATCTGCCTGAGTATTGTTTGAATAGTTTCAATTGACAGAAATGGTTCAGTATTCTGATCTGTTCAGATGTGGCCACTTATAAAACTATCCATTTGATGTGTACTTGAAGCTCAGTGGAAGCATTAGTCACCGTTCTCAGTATCGTTTCCTGCTCTGTTTTGGCTGTCTTATCTGGTTAATAGCACAGCATGTTTAAGACGCAAGGTTCGCTTCAGTAAGTAGGAGTTTAAATATGAGTAGCTTCCTCTACGTTCCTGCCCCTTCACCCCCACTTTTTTTTAAGCCAAGTTACTTGTGTATGACTCATTTTTTTTTTAGTGACTAAAATAAAAAGAACGTGCTCATCTGGAAGCTGTAACTCAGTCTTCAGAGAGATTTTTTTCCCTTCATGGGTCATTTTTCTAGGGTGAAACTCACTCTAGTACAGAGGGGCCTCCTTGTAGCACCTCAGCTCCAATTCAGACCTCCAGCTGAGGTCTAACTGGGGTTGGAATGGTGCAGAGGACTTTGGGGTGAGTTTGGACCTTGGGAGTTGTTTAGCTGTTTTTATGCACAGACTAGCAGACTTTGCTGAAATCTGCTCAGTTCATCCTTCATGGAAGGGCACAGGTAATGATTTGCTCTCGAAGGGCCCTCTTCAGAGTGAGAGTGTAGTTGGTATCTATGGCTTCTTCGCTGAGCCTGACAAGAATAGTTGTGCCCACATTATCCACTAGAGAAAATGGACTGACATCAGTAACTCATTACAAAGAGGAAATCCAAATGTGTCCGGACACTTGCCAGTGTTTAAAGGGTTATAGGGTAGATACTGCTACTGTACCTGAAATTACTGCTGTAGCTCTTCCTGGCTTATATAGTTTGGAGAGGAAATCTGAGACAGTTCATACCAGCTGAGCCTCCAAGTGGGTGGGCGGGTGGGTGTGACATTTCAAGAGATTTGAATTGGACTTAACGGCTGTAAACTTTTAAACTAATAACTTGCAAAATCCTGACAAAAATGGAAAAATCATTCTGTTTTGGGTTACTCTGAATCTGGGTCACTGCACGCACCAAACACGCTCCTTTTTTGATCCCCACCTGTCTGCTTCATGCCATTTCTAGTCAGTTTCATGTGTTGGAGCTATTCAGAGCTGAGGAACAAGTGCATAAACTGGGAATGCTGAAGGAATGTTAAATGGTTGGGATTCAGGGAGTGATGTGCCAGGAAAAAAAAAAAAGCTTTATTTTGTTGTTGTTGCAAATACTAACAACCTGAAAGGCCTAGGTATAATATGTGCAAGCTGACATCACTGAAATATCATAAACTGCAGATTAGTAATACTTCCGAGATTTGATATTGAGAAGACGTAAGCAGTAAGATACTGTGGCTGGCTTTCAGAGGTACTGAGCCTTCTTCGTTGGGAGTTGCCATGTACCCAGCATATCTAAAAATCATACTCGCTATTCATAGTATTGCAAGTACTGAGAAATGCAGTGAACCAATGCAAGTAGAGGATTCTGCAGTTATTCAGAAACTCAGTCAGTATGATATAAACTGAATCTATAGATCTTTTAAAACTGGCTTTTCTCTGGAATAAGTCTTTATTGGAGGAGAAGGTTTCTTCTTGACACATGAGTTTTGTCTCCAGTTGTATGGAAACAAGGGACACCTCAGAACTTTCTTTCTTGGGCGTGGACCCACTAAGTTTATCCCTGTGCGATTCCAACAGGAGAAACACTTCCAGAGTTGTAAATATGACCTGCTCTGATTTTCAAGATCTAAGCCTTCACTCAAAACCCATTCAGAATTTCTCTTAAGCTAACTTTCAGCACCATAGATTATTTACCATTATTGAACATAGCCATACTGTACGCTTCTATGACCTGCATTTGGACTGACAGCTGTTTCATTTAAAATGAAGACATGATTCTTTCTCAAAATATGTTTCTTTCTCTCTTTATTGAAAGTTGTTATTCAATAGTGACTAGTGGGTCTTAGGATTTAAACTTCAAAGGTGTTTTCCCCTCAATCATTGTATTTGAGACCAAAGATGACTCTTGCAGCCATATTCTCCTGTGTAAAATCCAGAGGCTATTGACGTGGTCTTTTTCAAACTCATTCTCATAACACATTCTTGTTGATAACTCATGATTTTGAATGTTGACATTTTGGCTTGTATTTTTTTTTTTAACCTAGGATATACGAGGGCAGCATATTAATAGCAAAAGTGTATACATTGGGGCCGGGGGGGGAGTATAGACAAGGATATAATCTTAGGACAGGACCAAGAGCCAGGGACTCCTGATTTCTTATCTCAGCTCTTCCACTAAGGCCTTGGCTACACTTGCAAGTTACAGCGCTGTAAAGCCTCCCCCAGCGCTGTAACTCACTCCCCGTCCACACTGGCAGGGCACTTACAGCGCTGTATCTCCCTGGGCACACTGCTGCAGGCAGGGCCGGCTCCAGGCACCAGACGAGAAAGCACATGCCTGGGGCGGCATTCTGGCCAATTTTGGGGCGGCCAGCCCAGCCCTGCAGGGACATGAACTAGCGATCCCCGCCACTCACCGTGCCGCCGGGCTCCCCGGGACACGCCACTCCCCACCGCCTGCATCGGCCTCCGCCTCCCGTGCCGCTCTGAGCCTGGCCCGGCCGAGCCACCTTTAAAGGAGCGGCTGAGCCAGCACCTCCTGCAGCCCCCAGGGGCTCCGCCTGCCCGGCCGAGAGAGGCACCACAAGGCCGGAGGGCTACCCACGGTGCCGCCCTTCACCCCCCTGCAAGCTGCCTTGACCGCCCTCCACGTGCTCCCTGCGGCTGCCCTTTTTTTTTTTTTGCCTGGGGCGGCAAAAAAGCTAGAGCCGGCCCTGGCTGCAGGTACTCCACATCT
Organism: Emys orbicularis; assembly: GCF_028017835.1. Classification (NCBI taxonomy): domain Eukaryota; kingdom Metazoa; phylum Chordata; order Testudines; family Emydidae; genus Emys; species Emys orbicularis. The sequence continues at coordinate 147,255,109 of NC_088686.1, forward strand.
TCGAGAGGAATAACAGCTGCAGCGGAGTGGCTACGACTCACGGGTGTGAGTGTAAACGCTTGCAGCGCTGTACTAATCACCTTGTCAAGTGGCCAATCCTCTCCATTGTTGTGACCAGCTGCAGGAATGTGGATGTGCCCGTTTCAAAGCTCGTACCACAGAGAAAAGCAAACAGTTTGCAGCTTGCTTTGAGTGAGTGAATGAATGAGCAGGGGGCCGGGAGTTCGGAACTTGCAAAATAGAGAGCTGACATGCTCCAAAAAGCACACTCTCTCCCCCCACACTCCCTGTCACAATCCACCCCACCCCCCCCCCCGTTTTGAAAAGCACGTTGCAGCCACATGAATGCTGGGATAGCTGCCCATAATGCACCGCTCCCAACACAGCTGCAAATGTTACAAGTGTGGCCACACCACTGTGCTGGCAGCTGTCTGTGTGGACAGACTGCAGCGCTTTTCCCTACTCAGCTGCACGAAGACAGGTTTACCTCACAGTGCTGTACAGCTGCAAGTGTAGCCAAGGCCAAAGTCTCTTTTCATGGCTTTGGGCAAGTTGCTTCACCTCTGAACTTCTGCTTCGTCTGTATAATGAGTATAATAATACTTACCTATTGCACTGGGAAGGTTTTGAAGATATTAATTAATGTTTGTAAATTATTTTGAGTTTTTGAGCTGGGAAGTGTTAAACATACAAATTCTCAAATGTTACCAAAGCCCTACTATTAGAATGTACTGCATTTAAATTGCTATTAGATTATTTTAACTTTTAAGCAGATACCTAAACAACTAAGTGCTTTAAGACTTTTTTGTGGAGTATGGTTTGGATAGTTAGAAGTGCCAGCTCTTTATCTTTTTGAATTTCCTCTGAAAAATTGTTACGACAATGTGAATTTCAATCTACAATAAAATAATTAAAGCTAACATAAATCAGGAAAAACATGGTCTGTAAATGCACACCTGCAGACACAACAACAAATAGCTGTTGTTGGTAGACACACATGATACAAACTGAGCCCTCTGCACTGCAGGCCAGAGATTATGAAAAGCATCCCATCTGTTACGTTGAATTGTTTACATTTTCCCAAAGTGCAAATTTGGTATTTGTAAAAACAAATTCAGTAGTAGATGAGAAGGGCATGGACACAATGAGGAATATTTTCAAAGATAGAATAGGGGAGTTAGGTACCCAACTCCTATTGATTTTTTCAGTAGGAGGTGGACCATTCAACTGTCCTTTGGGCCTTGGAGGATATTCCTTATAGTGTAAAAAGATACCGTACTTAAAATGAATACTTAAAATCAAGGGACAGCAATAGAGGTGAATGTCTCTATTGGGTAGAAATTGATGGTATTGAAGAGTGAAAGGCATTGCAGAAGGGAAAGGAAAAGAACAGGGCTTTGGAAGCGTATCTGGGTTTGAGAATAAACCTAGCTACTGAAAGGTTGGTGCAAATAACTCTGGACAAAAGCAACAACATACCATACATCTTTGGCCAGTAAAGCTCAGTACAAGAGGAACAGCAGGCAGGCTATTTAAACATTGATTTTACAATGATTCATTGGAAGAGAGAATGTTACTGTCCTCCACAGACTGGCATAAAATGTTTCAAGCAGGTATCTGGACTATAGATTTATTTCTATCATTTTCTGGTGGTTGAAAAACAGTAGGTGTCAGTGTCCATTGAAAGAGAATTATTTCTGTGGGATTTCTGTATAAAACTAAACATTACGCATATATTAATTAACTTGTGCTAGTAACGGAAACTTCTAAAGAAACAGGCAGCGGGATTAGCACATAAAAAGCTGCCCTGAGGGAGTTTGTGGTCATGGAACTTCTCCTCTGGTTAACATGACATGATGAAGACTGGATCGGAATGCAATTCTGAGCTGCTGATACCTTTTTGATGTGCATACCAAGGGTGTTTTACAAGATGCTTGGTAACTAGAGAGGAAACATAGGGTCATTTTAGGCTTATATCTGAATTATAGGTATATGTTACCCAAAGCAAGGTGATAAGTGCTTGAGGATTCTCTTATTCTCTCAAAACCGCTAGACTTGTAGATCATAATTAGGCTGATCATCATCAATACGGAGGCTCCCTCAGTTGGCTGGATGGTTGGATGACAGAGTGAGAGAAATACTACCTCAGAAATGATATGGCCCTGTCCTGTAAAGTTCAGGGGCAGACTTTGCCTTAATAAGACTGTGTGTTATTGTACTAAATACAAATGGCTTGTATGCCTGGAAGTCCATGACGTTGATTTTTCTTCTCTCCCCCCTGCCCCGAGAGAGGCTCCAAGTTGGGAGCAAGAATGGTCCAGTGGATACAGCACGGCCTAGGCCATAGGGGAGACAGGTTTATTTCCCTGCTCCAGCACGGACCCTCCTGCGTGACTTTAGTCAAGACATTTCGCTTATCTGTGCCCGAATTCCCTATCTGTAAAATGAGGATGATGATGCTTCTCTTTCTCAGAGTAGTGTTGTGAGGATCAATACATGGAAAAAGATTGTGAAGCACTTTTAGATCTACTGATGAAAAGTGCTAATTAAGAAATAGGTATCATCATTATTAATAATAATTTTGTACCTTATTCTCATACTATCATTTAATTGCAAGTGCAGTTTTGTAAGTGCATTTGCTAACATTTAGCCATCTAAATACCCAATTTTAAGAGACAAATAGACACAGAACAACCAGTTTTTGAATGTGCTGATGACCACCATGGCTTGAGATATAGAGAAGTATTTCTTCCTTTCTATCCAGGCACAAGTACAATGTCCCATCAACACTACAGTACTAACCACACTGTGGGGTAGAAGGGATATAACAGTTTTTATTTATAGTGTGGAAGTGGCATCACAACCATTCTAGGAAATCCATCCCTAAATTTCTATAACTGGGCTGTCACATCTACGTTGCAAACAAAAAGCCATGTTAGAATGAGTGCTTGAGGAGTTCTAGACAAGGTTGATTTGTAGAATGGGACTTTCAAATACATGCTGACCTAAATCTACTCCCATCGAAATCAATGGGAGCAAAGTGAGGCCAGTCCTGAGTGTTGTTGACAGTCCCATCCATGCAAGGCCTAAATCGAAATACCCTTACCTCTGATCTCTTGGGCGTTGGAGTGGGTGCGTGCACTTGGGGAGGAACATAGTCCTGTTTCAACATAAACATTACAATTCCACAGCATTAAAAAGAAAATGCCTCCAAGGCTTTTCAGTGTTTCTGACCCTGTTAGGGGCTCTGTCTGCTCACTAAATACTTACTGCACCATTTCCCAAACTCCCGCTGACAGTGATGGTAGTGGCCTATGCACAGTGAGGGAGGAACAGACGCCTCAAAATTGGGTGATTATTTTGCAGTTTGTTCTGGTGAAATTAGGCTAAGACAAAGCAATTTCGGTTTACCTTCTGACTCGGGGCACACATCACACTGTAACCCAGATGTGGCTCTCTTCTTTAACTCCCAGTCTAATTGTACTCAGGACAGCCAAGGGCGAGGGGTGCTGTGTGGGCCGTGCAGTCGCCTCCAGGAAGGGAGTTTCTAGTGGTGTTCAGCTTCAGCAGTTGCCTTGCTTGGCTCCAAAGAAAATCCTTTTCACTCATGTACCAGAAACCTGATGGCAGTGATGTAGCTTGTGTGTGGGGAGGTGGTTGCCAAGTATGAGGAAGTGGGATCTGAAGAGAATCTGAGCACGGTGGAAGCTTGTCTGTTCAATACGTTTGTTTCTAAAAGGGCTGCTTATAAAGAGGTGCTGGGAGGTTAAAATTTAAAATTTTGTTACTAATAGCACTGCATTAAAACTAGATATTAGGTCTGTTTTTCACTCTCTATGCTACTTGATTATACTTTGCACTTTGCTCCAAGAAACTATTCAGTTTCACTTTCTGGTGCATTATCCTAATGCTGCAGTAACTGATGGCAAGTGCTGCAGGAAAACAGTTTAAAACAAAAATGTTTTTTGTTACTTTTTCTTACAGCTGGAGGTGAATGGTCCTATTCTGTCTTACACCAACTGAGGATCTGGACCAACATTTTTATTAATAGACCCAAAGTCATGTTGTGGGGCTAAACCAGTGGTTCTCAAACTGTGGTTCATGGAATCACTTGTGGGTGGTCCATGGAGCTGCAGCTGTTCCTGTGGTGAAGCATCTTTCAGTCTTCAAGCAGTTTCCTGCTAAATATAGCACAATTCAGGATTCCGCAAATCAGTCTGGACCGGTTTACACTAAGAATTAATTTGGCCTTTTGCATTTCCAAGAGCTTTTGGGATCCAATAAACTCAAAAAACCTAAGCATCTCTCTGCACAGCTGTTTTGTTTATTTCAATGTTTCTTTGGTGAAGAGACAAGTGCGATTCAGTTTAGACTCCCAAAATTAAAGGTCACAAACCTTTAAAGAAAGCTAACCATCTGAACGTTGGATGCAGGCTATGGGGGGTGGGGGGAGAGGGAGGAGGATGATTCGGTATTAAGTCTAAAGTCCTAGTCACAAAGAGGAAATAAACAGCACAACTCTAAAATACTGGAAATATAATGAAGCATTGTTTTTTTTCCTAATGTTGTCTCCTTGATATTTACTGAATACTGTTTCAGATAACCAAGCGCCACAGGGAAGTTGCCTGACTTGAATTGGGACAGTTGGATGGGAGGTAACCTATGAATTGATATGGAGGCATGCACCATAATAAGAAAAACTTTGAGAACCACTGTCCCTAAGTACCCACCAGTCTTTTTTTCTTTTTTAAGAGCCTTTTGGCTTGTAAGTCTTGTTTGTGAGGAGTCACAGGGCAAACTACAGTATAAATAGAGCTATATACAAGTTGTGGTGTCCTGTAATGTAATTTCACACCTGCAAGATTGTAGTATACAGAGTTGCTGTGGACTCAGGCAATAATGGAGTACAGTGTTGCCAACTCCATTGTTCAAAAATTGAATTAAGCCCCAGAATATCATGAGATTTCAATATATATTGGGCTTTTTATTTGTATTTTGGTTTTAGAGCCTTTGGCTGCACTTGGGTACAGAAAGGGGGGTAAAAAAGAAGAGAGACTTCTGGAGCCCTCAGATTACATGAGCAGAGGCAATAAGAAAAAAAATATGATATCCTGAGTGGCACAAACACTGGCACCATAGTGTGAATTGTTTGTGTGTGCTTGTGGAAAGGAGAAAACCAGGTAATTCTTGGAAGTTACAATACTTGCTCTGAAGCATGAGCGTCATGTAGTTCTCAATGTGCCCTGCTAGCTTCTAAAGCGAAGGTCCAGTTTTGCCCTCCCCAGTTCTGTGGGTTAGAAATCTTCTGAAGGCCTAATTGCAGCTCCATTGGGATTGGAGAGCAATGCTGTATCTGTAAATCCAGCTGTTGGAAAGCATGGTATCTTGGCATTCCTTCAGTTCAGTGTTTGTTTATTGCCTTTGTTGGTTGGCCAGTGTTTTTCATTGGTTTTTGCTCGAAAGACTGACTAATATCTGGTTATGGAGCAGCTGAATATTTCATGGCCTTTGCCTGACACTGTGGAGTTGATTTTAAGTTTAAAAAAACAAAAACCTTTGGAGTTTTTTAGGGAGTAAATATTGGAACAAAACATAAAGCAATTGATAGAAACACTTTGTAAAAACCTTCCTTATGTTGTAGCACTGGTTTAGTATAACACAATACTTTCTATACAGTGTCCGCTTATTTAGCAATTTGCATAATGTGATGTAAAAATGAACAGTGGGAGGAGGTAGGCTGGTGAGAACAGCATCAAATTATTTAGGCTTGCTATAAAACTATGTTGTTCCATTGCAATTTGGGGAAGTGTGTTGCTCTCTGAGCTTCTGGAAACCTCTGTCTAGGAGCATTGTACTTTTAATTTCTCTTTAGAGAGGAGCTTAATGACCACGATAATGATTCAGTTCCTTAATTATATGTATTACAGTAATTGTATAAAGTGTTTTATGACTAAGCTTGCAAGTCATACCATAAAACTATTTTCTACTATTTGTCTTTTCCAAATCCAATATACGTTGTCTCCAATTTCAAAAGCATTTTCCATGGGTGATTTGAGAAGATCACAAATGCAGGGGACTGGTCAACTATATTCACTTTCAGGTTTTCTAATTGACCCTGGCCTCTGGGGGATGTGCTTAACAGTAATGGTTTTGTTTAGAAAGGGACCAAGAGAAGGCTATGTGTTCAAGGCTCTTCCTTGGGTCTTTGTTCCCAGGTCTGCTGTGTTGAGGAGCTCTGCAGGACTAGTACGGTCTGTCCTTGGGAGGTGAAAGGGGAGAGAAAAATTAGGGACTTGGAAGACCTTGCAAAGGTTGAAGATAAACCCATGGTTATTTAACCTCTGCATTTGGCACTGGGACAACTGCTACTGAAATACTGTGTCCAGTTCTGGTGTCCACAGTTGAAGGACGTTAATAAATTGGAGCGGGTTCAGAGAGGAGCCACAAGAATGATTAAAGGATTAGAAAACATACCTCATAGTTACAGACTCATGGAGCTCAATCTATTTAGCTTAGAAAAGAGAAGGTTAAGGAGTGACTTGATTAGTGTATAAATACCTACCTGGGGAACAAATATTTGCTAATGGGCTTTTCAGCTTCACAAAAGGTACAACATGATCTAATGGCTGGAAGTTGAAGCTAGACAAATTGCAGACGAGAAATAAGATGTAATTTTTTTTAACAGTGAGGGTAATTAACCATGGAACAATTTGCCAAGTGTCCTGGTGGAGTCTTGACTGTTTTAAAATCAAGATTAGATGTTTTTGTAAGAGATCTCTAGGAATTATTTGGGGGAAGTTCTGTGGGCACAGGTGGTCAGATTAGATGATCACAGTGGTCCCTTCTGGTCTTGGAATCTGTGAATCTATTATTTAACATGTGTTAAAACAGTCAAACTTGCATCATTCCAGAGGTGATGCCAATGCACCTGTGTGTGTTTGGGGTAGTTTGATTCCAGTAGCCAAAAGTTGTTCTGAGTTCATTTGATGGAACAAAATAGTTTAATGGCTTGAAATTCAAACCAAAGCCATGACTGCTCTGTAAACTGTATGGTACAGTATCCTTTTAAAAAGTGTTTTGAAATATTTTAAACTGCATATTTTTTTTTTTTTTATCCTTTCAAATCTGCTGTAGGGAGCTTGGAAAAAACCTCCAGTAGGGCTGTTAACACTGATGAGAGATCTTGTATGCCAAGGTATGCGCTTTTCATGTTCTCAGCATATATTCAAATGAAATTGCCAATTATGAAAGTGTGGGGGTTGGAGAAACAAGAGGGGAAGGTTTAAGAATTACTAAATGTCTAATACAAGTGTGTTTAAAAAAAAAAAAAAAAAAAAAACCCTCTGTGTGTTTCCTGCAGTTACAGAAAGTTGGAGGTGTGTTTTTACTTCTATCTTCATTCACAACGTTGCGAGCCATGCACTTGTGAAGGCAGCTCTGTATTCTTTAAGGGGCAATCAGCAATGTGGATACTTGCTATGCTTTTAAAAAAAAAAAAGTCCTTTGTCACTGTCTTGCTTAAATGGGGGCACGTCTTCAGTCATGCTGCACGTTTCACCAGGATATGCAAAATCATCAAACCACACTTCTGCCTAGGCCTCCACACACCAAGCAACACACACATATACCTAATGTTACTTGTGGCTCCGTCAGCAGTTGCTGGAGGAAGGGGGAACCAACCAAATGTAAGCCGCCTTCTTCAAACATATAAAATTGTGCTCAAACAGTTATGTTTGAAAGAGCTTGTGTCACATTTCAGGTTAGTGTGAAATTCTTACACTCAACATCTGTTCAGTGGTGGGTTTGCTTATTTTTCCACCGGGCGCAGGTTAGGAATTTCCTGGAGAGTGGCTAGAGTTTTTTGAGGGAGTAGAAAAAGGGGTTGGACCAGCTGTCAGTTCCAGAAGGGCTTCCCAAAGACTGTCTTTGTATTTATATAAAGTCAGAATTATTTAAATCCTCTTAATGGCTGCAAGGAAATGCTTTTGAAAATAGAGGCTGTCTGACACATGTCTTAATTTTTTTGGTCTGCTTATATAGTGCTACAGTACATGTATGTACCTAAGTCTTGTGTAAAATCTGTCTTAATGTCTGTGCACAAGCACATTAGCTGGTTTTACATAGCACAGAAGTGTGTGAAAATGCGATTGAGCCCTTTAGTGCAATATTTCCTGTCTGAAGGAACATGATGTGATGCACTGGATTTCCTGGCTCCCAGTCCATTGCTCAAGTTAGTCCTGGCTCTTCCTCTGTGGCTATGGGCTAGTTACTGCTTTGTGCCTCCGTTTTTACGCAGTATAAAATCAGTATTACTTTACTTCACAGGGATGATACGAGGATTAATTAGTGGTTGTAGAGTGTTTTGAAAATGTAAAGAGCTGTTTTAAGTGTTGCTTGCTGTCATTGCTCTGGGTCACCCCTTCCTAGGATTGAGCCTTTAATAGTATGTCCCAGCCTTTGATCAGCCTTTTCCATTCAAACATGCATGTTTGTTTCTGTACTTGCAACAAGTGCATTAAATCCTTATCTTGGTAAATGACACAATTCTTAAACCTGGAATGCCACTTTGCTTGACTTGAGCAATACATAAAATTGTCCTCTTCTGATAGTACGCTATCTTTCACAGCGCGCGAACTGTGTGAAGAGCTTGTGTAATTAAAACAGGCATTCTGAGCTGCTACTGGCATCTGCTGTCTTGCTGAAAAATGGTGTCATTTGGGATCCCAATAAATATGACAAACAGTTTTCATTCTGCTTTCATGCTGAGTTAACAATTGGCCAAACATACAGGCCTGATGATAATTCAATAATAATAATAATTCAATAGTTGGACCCTCACTGGGATCCTTTAAGAGCGTGTTTGCAGTGATACACAGAAGCACTTTCTCAGAACAAAGAATGACTTATTTTGCCCCAAAGATACACAGTGCTTGGCAAAATAGATTTAAAATAGACAAAGAGGCCTATATGCATATTCACTTACCTAGTCAGCAGGTGTCCCGTCCTTTTACTTCAATGGGATCATATCTCATCAACCTTTTTGCTGCATTTTTGCTAAAAAGGTTTTATTGGTTTTTTTTGTCATGAGCTCCTGCAGTGCTCTTTGGGTACATATATGCTGGATTCAAAGCCCCGAGGCCTGGCCATGGCTGGCCTGAGTCAGCTGACTCGAGCTCAGGCTGCAGAGCTAAAAATTGCTGAGTAGATATTTGGGCTCGGGCTGGAGCCTGAAACCAAATGTCTACACAGCCGTATTACAGCCCCACAGCCTGAGCCCTGCAAGCCCCAGTTAGCTGTTCCGGGCCAGCTGCGGGTATTGAATCTCTGTGGACACATACCCTGTGTGTCTTCTCCCACATGACCCTTCTGCACGCCTTTCCCAACTCCTTGTGCATGACACCTAACGCTTTGCTTATTTAGGCCCTCATTTGGCAAAGCACGTAAGCACATGCTAAAGTATTGGCATGAAAGCACGTGTTCAAGTGCTTTGCTGAATAGGATGGACCTAAGCATATGCTCAAGTGCTCTGTTAAACTGGGGCTTTATGACTCTCTTAGGATAGGTCCACACTGCAGAAAAGCCTCCCACAGCATCAAGTCTCAGAGCCCAGGTCAGCTGACTCAGGCTTGCGCTATAGGACCAAGAATAGCCATGGAGATGTTCCTGCTTGGGCTGGAGCCCAGGCTATGACCCCCAGTGACGGGGTGGGTCTCAGAGCCTAGGCTTCAGTGGGAGTGGAAATGTTTTCACTGCTATTTATAGCTCCATAGCATGAGCCCAGTGAGCCTAAATCAGTTGCCCAGGCTCTGAGACTTGCTGCTGTGGTGTGATTTTTGTTTAGTTTTTTGCACCCTATTAGATCCGCTTCTGCCAGGCTGTCTATAGTGCATCTAATTAACTTGTATTAAAATAACACTTGTTCCCCTTCTCCTAATTTGTCTTTAGACTGTGACTTCCACAGGGCATGGACCATCCCTTCTTGAGTGTCTGCAAAGTACCTCGCTCATTGTGGATGCTGGCATAAATAATCAGATGTCCCAGTTTCTTTTGCTTTTGAGGAAGTTGTCATTTGTGACAGTAATAGTAGAAGAAAATAAGAGGGTATTTTAATTCTGGTTCTAGAAACAGGTCCTTTTCATTGCCTAGTCTTGCCCTTGTGTGTTAAAAATCCTTGTTTCAAACAGCTACATTTTGATTGTTGGGTCAAGACATTGGGCAAGTGAAAAACTGTAACATGCTAGGGGAGATTAATCTTGCAATGCCACATTTTCAGTGGCGCGACTGTAACGTCAACAGACCCCCGTTGTTGGCGGGCGGGATCTAACCGGGGACCTCTGGAGCTTAATGCATGAACCTCTACTGCCAGGGCCGTAGCAACAAAGAACGTGGCCCCCTCCGAACATATGTCCGGGTGGGGCCCCTTACAATGCAGAAACTGGAATGCGGTATTTATTTTGCCACTTTTAGGGGCCCCCTTCCTTGCGGGGCCCCCTCCGGTCGGAGGGTACGGAGGGCGCTTGCTACGCCTCTGTCTACTGCATGAGCTAAAAGCCAACACGCTGTTAGCAAAGGCTGTAGAGCAGATTCATTTTATATCTCTCTCTAAAAGTGGTCTTGGTGCCACTAGATGGGACAGAACACCGCACCCAGACGGTGTGTGGGTTACACAACCATGAGGTTTGTCCATTGCTACAGATAAAATCCAGACCTAGTGGATTTATAACTGCTATTCTTTAAAGTTGCTCTTCTGAGAGAGTCTGTAATTTAGGGTTGCTGCTTACTGCAAGAGCTGACTATCAGAAACCAGCCCTTTGCCCCTTGAGTATCTATTTTAAATAGGTAGCTTTTTCTGCATGTGTGTGGGGCAGTTCTAATTCAATTATTTGTATCCTGGCCTATTTGACTAATATAATACCAAACATATGCTGGTCAAAATGCTGTCTACTACATATGTCTTGTAACTTAAGAGTGCTTATTGTGATTGCCAACTGGCTTTCTTGGCCCTTTTAACTGGATGTCTATCAAATAAGCGCTTATTACTCAGTTCCCCAGAGAGGACTTGTAGTTCTTCTATATTTTTCTGTTCTTTGTTTTTAAATGAAATTAGTGCTTGCGATAGGTGCCCGATGGAAAGCCCTGGGGACTGAAAACTTCTATTTATCCACACCATAAACAGCAGCAATACAAGATTTCTTAAACTGCATAGCAAATGTGCTTCATCACTGAGCTGGAAGAAGTACTTTTCATCCAGAGGAATCGCTGCATACACCACTGAAGTGTAGTCACTGTTTAACAGCACGTAGTACCACTACCGAAAGTTAAGGGTGGAAATGAATGATACTGTGTCTAACTGAAACCTAAGGGGAATTTAGATACAATGAAATTATCCAAATGCAAAATTGGCCAGGATATTGCATAGTAATAATGCCTGCATGAAAAGCCCCTAGCACTCTGTTGGTGCTGTATAAACAGATATTAATATCTTGCAAACGTGCCATGGATAATTAATCCATGTAATGGGCTGTATAAGTACCTAGATTAATCACAAGAGGTCAAGATCTTGATTTCCTGTTGCATCCCCAAAAAAAGTAACTGGAAAATACTGTAGAAAAGTGAAAATTCTTGTAATATCCCTATCTGTAACTTTCCCACATGTGTTTTTGACTATAAAAAAGAAGTGAAAGAGTTCATGGCTTAATCTAAGCCTTAACTTGATTACTGTGCTTTTGAATGGGAGGGACCAGAGTGTGGTGTTATGGAAAGGAAAGGGTAGACTGGATAAAACAAGCTGCTTTTATACTTCCCTTAAAAGCCATTCCCTTTTAAATCCTAAGAATAGATCTTACTCTCGATATTACCCACAGTTAATTAAAGAAATCCCCCTTCTTTATTCAGTCCAAAATGATGGTTTTGAAAAAAGGAAGCAAATGTTGCTACTCAGGGAAGTTTTCAAGTGGAAGAACTTAAGTAAATAAACCGTTGTCACAACTTTAGCCAAAAAAACATATTGTCAGCTAACTTCAGAGTATAAATATTGTTCATCTGGTTTTAGATATTTAGTTGCCATACTGGGGGAATCCTGCACAGCTTGCTTTTAGTTTCACAGTTTTTACAAAGTGGAAGTCTGGGGAAGTGGCAGGTCCTCATCAGCACTAGAGAAACAGCCCCAAGTTGTGTAAGGATGGGCACCCAAAGTTAATTTTGATCTCAACCTCTCTGACTCAGGTTCCCCAGCTGTAAAATCTGGGTGGTTGGGGAGGACAGTGATACTGAACATAGGCAAGATCTGAGCGACAGGACTTAAGATGTTCACAGCCACAGGTAGGCGAGTAAGGATTTAGGTCAGTGAGTGACGTGGTTATACCAATGTAGGTCTGTAGTGTAGGCCTGGCCTTAGTATTGTTTGTATTTTGCAGCTTTGGAAAATGAGGCTCAAATCAAAATGGTGGTAGGTGCAAAATCATGTAAATGAATTTGCAAAGAAAACTTGGATGCATCTTTACTCTCAAAAATGGCGTACTGATTTAAAACAAAACAACCTCTGTCTGTGTCAAGTTCAGGTCATAAGAAGAGGTACTGTGGTCCAATGGATAGGGCACTGAACTGAACGTAAGAAGATCTCCCCAATGACTTGTTGTTTAACAAGGTAGAGAGGACAATGTCAGGTATTTTGTCAGTCTCTGGGTTGTACAAACTTTAACTTGCCAGTCCAGTGAGGATGTACTGCTCTCCCTTTGAAAAGTGCTTGCATCTAACGTTGTCAGTGATTTTCTGTATTCTCAGTGTGTTCTTTGCATTGCTGCTGTGCACTGGCTTATTAATAACTTAAGATGCTCTTGTAATTTTTGTGCCATAGAACTCAACCTGCCTTAGGGTACGTCTACACTTACCAGAGGGTCCGGCGGCAGGCAATCGATGTTCTGGGATCGATCCCGGAAGTGCTCACCGTCCACGCCGGTACTCCAGCTCGGCGAGAGGAGTACGCGGCATCGACGGGGGAGCCTCCCTGCCGCGTCTGGACCCGCGGTAAGTTCGGACTAAGGTACTTCGAATTCAGCTACGTTATTAACATAGCTGAATTTGCGTACCTTAGTCCAAAGTGGGGGGGTTAGTGTTCACTCCTCCCTAGCTCTCCACCACCACCACCACTAAAAAAAAGGACTTGTCTTTGTAGGATCTAGTAGTTAAGATCAGACTTTGTTGCTCTCAACTCCTGGTTTGCTTTGCTTTGCTTTCCTTTCCCTTCCCTCCCTCCATGTTACCAAGTCCGCTAACACTATTTCCAAAATGCTAATATCTCCTGTTTAGTTACAGTTACGCAATTATATACAGACTTATGAGGACTATTCACTTTAGGCCATTAAAGATCAGATGAGGCACAGAGGGTATTAAACCTGCTTTTAACAAGGAGGGGGAAAAAAGGGAGTTCAAGTGATCTGATACCACAGCAAAGGGGGCGTAAGGATACCTAGAGAGATGAGTAGATGACCATTCTGTCTGGTATGGTAAACTGGCATTGGGACAGAGTTCCTGTCCAAAGCAGGAGGTGGAGTCCCACCTGCAGAGATGGATTTGGTTTGGCCTAGGTTTAGCAGTGTCTTGTGTGAATTAAGAGGTAGAGCCTCAGGCCAGTGAGGCCACACAACATGGAGTAAGGCTTCTACTAACTAATAGCACTTAGCACGTTCAAAGTGCCTTTCTTCCATACATCCCCAAGTGCTTTACGAAGAAGCCTCATTGTACAGAGCAGACTAAAGCGCAGAGAGGGGAAGTGACTTGCCTGAGGTGTGTCAGTGATTCCGTGGCAGAGCTGGGAGTAGAACACTGGAGTGTTGACTCCCTGTCCTGTGCACCAGTGAGCACAATGACTCATTAGACACTCTCGTATTCAAGAGAATCAGCTGCAACTATTTTTTCAATAAGAGCTGCTAGGATAACCCTGCAGAGAGCTAGAGTGCTTTATCCATAGGGCCCAGTGAGCAGAGTTATTTGCAAAATATTTTACTCTTTTATGTGGCTACAGATGCATCAATTGTTAAACACACTAGCCACATACTAGAACTGATGTGACAGCTGGAGATTCTGATTTGTGTCCAGCATTCATGAATTATGTATCTTTGTTTAATTAAAAGGAACTACTACCAGAGGAGTAGATGGGATTTGACCTAACCGGTCTCTTCTCTCTGATTTCTGATTTGTATTATGCATCCATTACCACATGAGCATGGATGGATGGTCTATGGTTAAGGCATTGGTCTGGGACTCGAGCAAACTGGGTTCAGTAACTAGCTCTGCCATAGACCTGTGTGACCTTAGGCAAGTCACATAATCTCTCTGATTCAGTATCTGCATCTATGAAATGGGGATAATACTTCCCTACTTCACAAACGCGTTGTGAAGATAAATTCATTGTTGTTTGAGCGTTACTCAGATCCCACAGTGAGAGCTAGGTCTCATTCAAAATGCTAACTTTCAAATAATCTTTCTTCTGCAAAGAATTCCTGTAGGTTGTTAGTGCATTGGCTCCTTAAAATAGTGACCAAGATTTTAGTTTTATTATTTTAGTTATAAAGGGCATTGATACATTAATGGTCATAAGATGTAGCCTTCCGTATAAATCAGTCTGACCTAAAAATGTTTGTGGCTCGTTCCTTTGTGGGTTTTTGGTCTCAGAAGACAGGACTTCAGAGATGATACTTGCAGTAAATAATGGAGCATAATTTTCTCCACTGACATTGTGTGGTAGAATCTTCTAGCTAACACTGACTGGGAGCCCCATTGCAGATAATCAAATGTTGCAAATTAATGAGTAAATGAACGTATAAACAAAAATCCCTATAGTATCGCATTGCTAAAATTACTTGTATTTATTTCCACAAGTGTAGTTTAATTTTCTGTGGCACTGTACTAATCTATTAGGATATATTTTGTTAAATTAATGTAGCTTTATATGAACATTCACTTCAGTGATGAGCTCACTACAGTACTCTGAGCTGTTAAAACTCTGAGCCTTAAGGCCCTGATCCAGAAAACACCTCTTCCACCGCCATTACCACCACACGCACACACATAAAGACACACCTGCATGCTTTGCTAGATCAGGTGTAAGGTTGTGAGGAAGGTAGAACCATTGTAAATTTTAGTAGCTTAAAAGCGAGAAATAAATAAAACACAGAGATTGTTAGGCAAGATCAATTTTTTGTGTGTGTGTTACCCCCAACATTGGATCACAGGTCAAGCGTGTTATAACAAGGTAGGGTGACCAGATGTCCCGATTTTATAGGGACAGTCCCGATATTTGGGGCTTTTTCCTATATAGGCTCCTATTACCCCCCACCCCCACCCCTGTCCCGATTTTTCACACTTGCTATCTGGTCACCCTATAACAAGGGTTAAAATGGATTATTTAAGGAGCAGGACTGCAGTAGGCAGACATATTGCACTGTAGGAAGAAGCTAAGCCTCTGAGCAGTACACCAGGGTCTGATTGACTTCTCTGTCACAATCCTGCCACCCAGTTATCGTAGGGCAAAATGTTATAAATGTAACCTTCTAAAACAAAGGCTTATCCTAAAGTGACAATCCAGTCCATCCCTACTGTTCATAGCTAGTAAACATAATAGGCTAAATTTTCAAAAATGCAGGTGCTATAATCTGTTCACACCTTTGTACGTATTTTGGTTTGTGCATGCAGTGTCTAACCTGCACATGCAGATTAGAGTTTGAGCAAGCTGGATGTGTTCAATAGTGCATGTACAATTTTGCATGCACACTTCCAAAATCTTGCATGTTTCCATCAAGGCTGCTGTTAGTGTTTTTTATAGTGAGGGACTGTTTGATCCTCTAATTGAAACACATCAGACCTGTTTCTGTATCATCCAGCCTGCTAATTTTAGGTAATGCCTTTAGATTTGTCTCTGTCTCCTACTATGTCAGTTTTGAACTTAAAACAAATGGGGATGTACTTATGGATTCTTCATCTTGTTCAAGAACATAAACTCCAAGTAATTTAGCTACAGGGCATCTTTGGAGTTCAGGAGAAGTTTCCCATCAGTAGTACTTTGCATTCATAGAGCAACTTTCTTGTCAAGAATTTGTGTGTTACAACCTTCACCTTCATTTTATGGATGTATAAACTGAGGCACAGACAGGTTATAAATGACCTGCCCATGGTCACAGAGTGAATCAGTGGCAGAGCTGGGAACACAGTCCATGCCCACTGTGTACTGTTAATTCCAGTGAGCAAGTTGGTTTATTTTTATATCCTGCTACAGGGAATAAATCTTTATTTTTACAACAAATCATAAGATTATACCTAGAGAGGCCTATAAATCATGTGGCAAAGTTAGTCTGAAATCCCTTTGAGAAACTAAACCTGTCCAGTTTCATAGCATTCATATTTCTGAATCCTTACTTGGGAAGAAAGTGCTATTTTACTGGGGGAAGAATGAACAGATAATTAGCTGGTGAGGTCATTGTTTGCTTGGGCTCTGTTGATGGGGCAGCCAAGCCTGGCTTATAATGTAAACATAGTGTAAAATGTTTATCGCTGGCTTTGTCATTCTCCTTATTTGTCAGGGCATCTTGATGAGAATGAGAAATTTTCTTGTGCTGCATAGAGAGTTGAGAGATTTCCATAAAAAGGCACAGGCGTTGCTTGGAAGAGCAGAGAGGTTTCTAACTTGGCAGCAGTAAGTTAGGCCTGACCTTTTTCAGAAAGAAAATACTGACCTCCTAAATCATTCCCTGTTGCGGGTGGGTGGGTGAAGTAAACTCTGGTGCTTATATTTCACTGGTTCAATTTTCTTGTTTAATTGCTTGTAGTTTTATGCAATTAAATGTTGGAAGAGTGAAGGAAAGGTACCATAAGCAAGTAGTAGTAATTTGTGCAGCTAGATTTTTAGGGAAGAATTGTTTCCCCTTCATGGATGGATACATATCAAACGCCCTTTTATCATTACAACAAAACATACCACCATAATAACTCCATATTTGACTCTCTTTCTTCCCAAACACCTGAAAGAAAAGACTAACTTTGTAGTATTCCCAGAAAGTTAACAGGTCTAAGTTTTGGTGTCCCAAGGGAAGAAAGGAATTCCAGAGTCAGACTCCTCACAAGTTCCCCGAAATAGGTGAATAATTGAAAGTCTGTAAAACAAATAAAGGTAAATCCCAGCCTGTATTATAATATTGAACAGAAACAATAAAAAGACTTTGTACATCTACCAGCATCCTGGTGAAAAGAACATTGTGGATTTTTAATTTATTTTTTTGAATGTGAAGGTTGCTACACTGAGTACAGTAAATTACAGCCATCAAAGTACACATTTGCTTGGGTACCCAGATTTAAAATAAAAATATTTTTGCTACTGCTGAAGAGATTTTTGTATTTAGCTATACAAAATAGTCTATTCTACAAATAAACGTGCTATGACAGCAGTTCTTTGGGAAAACACGTAACGTTTCTGAGGTGATGCTTGCAAACATTGCTCCTAATTCCATGCTTTCCCCTTGTTTTTCAGATTGCCTGTATTTGAACAGACCACATCATGCGTGAGTACAAGCTAGTGGTCCTGGGTTCAGGAGGCGTTGGGAAGTCTGCTTTGGTGAGTGAGTGTTCAGTATCTGATTTGAAAATTGTGCATTGGAGGGCAGTATCAAAAATTTCACCAGTGTGTCGTTGCAAATAGGATTGTTTTACACTATCAGGACACTTTTGTTACTTTCTGCATACACAACAGTTGATTGGATTACTGCTATTGAACTGCTCAAGTAGTTGTAAATGTATTACATTTAAAATGACCAAATCTTTAAAGATGGAGCACTGAGATTGTTTTCACTGAAAACAACCTACACTACTATTTTATTTTCAGTTTGCATGTATATAACCTAGCATATAAATATATATTTTGTAAATTGCAAATGTGTAATCTAGAATAAAATGAAGCACAGAGTATTAGCTTGAATGCTAGTGAATTGCTGATGCCTGAGGCGCAGGGTAGCTGGCATGCCTCGAAGGCTGCGTGTTTCCCATTGCAGGTGGAACTAGACTGAAACCAGTGTGGCAAGAAACAGCCCACTGGTAGTGTAGAACAGGGGTTGGCAACCTTTCAGAAGCGGTGTGCCGAGTCTTCATTTATTCACTCTGATTTAAGGTTTCGCATGCCAGTAATACATTTTAACGTTTTTAGAAGATCTCTTTCTATAAGTCTATAATATATAACTGAACTATTGTTGTATGTAAAGTAAATAAGGTTTTTAAAATGTTTAAGAAGCTTCATTTAAAATTAAATTAAAATGCAGAGCCCCCGGATCGGTGGCCGGGACCCGGGCAGTGTGAGTGCCACTGAAAATCAGCTTGTGTGCCGCCTTTGGCATGCGTGCCATAGGTTGCCTACCCCTGGTGTAGAAGGATAACTGTGGACTGATGGTGCTGCTCACTCCTAAATATGAGTGTTGCTTCTTAGTGGTTTGTGTTGCAGTGCTGATAGCAAAGCCAATGCACTGTAATGGAGACTTCAGTCATTTGTTGTAGCTGAGCATGTGGTCAGCTATGTATCACACATCTAAATCAACCAGCTCACTACTGAAAGGAGTAGGCAGGGAGGAACTAGTGGGAACTTATTAAAACAAGCAAATTCACCCTGCCACTTAGGGATGGGAGTAGCTGTCCAATTGTTTTTAATGTAGGAAACAATAAGGTGTTAAGGATAGTAAGATTGTTTTCTCTTGCATCCTTTCACTTACACATGGAGATGAAAAGCTGATGTACTTGGTAAGTTACTTGCAGAATGCAAAGGGCGAGTGAGAGAAGACATGTGGTGTAAAGCATATCCGGTTGTTAAACAATACATTTGGTTTGATGCACTATTTAATTGATTTCTCCATAATAACCTGTGGTATCATGCAGGTGTAAAACTTTATTCTTAAAAATGTGTTTGTATAAAACCCTATTCTTCCATGGTAACTTCAGCAATTAATAATGAAGCTGTTCCCCTCCCCCACCCCCCATCGGTCCCCTAGGATATGTCTGTTTTTCCCATCAGGAATATAATATTTGTGAGTTAGGAGTCCTGTGATGAGACTCTGTCTAACCTGCTGTACACACCACTAAAATGTCAGACAAATGTCAAACTTTGAAGAAGTTTCCTGAACACTTGTGATGTTAAATCTAAATCAGTTCAGTCTCGCAGCTTTTTTTTAATTGAAAAACAAACTTTTGTTTTTCCAAATATTTAACCTTTAGGTAAAAGTTAGATTTTTTTTTTTTTTTCAGACTCATTAATTCTCATATATTTTCTGTGGACGAATAAACTTGTTTTTTGTTTGTTATAAGTAATATGTATGATGGCCTGATTCTCATCTCACCTACAACACTGTAAATTGGGGGTGACTCCATTAATCATCAGCTTTGTACCAGGGATACAACTGGAGTGAATGAATAATAATATCCAGTGTATTTAATGTGAGTGTGCATGTCCAGTGATCAATAGATATTTGGTAAGCTAAATGTCATTATTGACATTCTATAACCATACATTGCATTGCATATGGAAATATTGATCCAACAGGCTGATAATGAGGAACAAAAAATTAACAAGAAACAATTAAGGAAATCATCTGCAAACACTTGGAAGGTGGTAAGGTGATAGGGAACAGCCAGCATGGATTTGTAAAGAACAAATCATGTCAAACCAATCTGATAGCTTTCTTCGATAGGATAACGAGCCTTGTGGATAAGGGAGAAGCTGTGGATGTGGTATACCTAGACTTTAGTAAGGCATTTGATACGGTCTCGCATGATATTCTTATCGATAAACTAGGCAAATACAATTTAGATGGGGCTACTATAAGGTGGGTGCATAACTGGCTGGATAACCGTACTCAGAGAGTTGTTATTAATGGTTCCCAATCCTGCTGGAAAGGCATAACGAGTGGGGTTCCGCAGGGGTCTGTTTTGGGACCGGCTCTGTTCAATATCTTCATTAACGACTTAGATATTGGCATAGAAAGTACGCTTATTAAGTTTGCGGATGATACCAAACTGGGAGGGATTGCAACTGCTTTGGAGGACAGGGTCATAATTCAAAATGATCTGGACAAATTGGAGAAATGGTCTGAGTTAAACAGGATGAAGTTTAACAAAGACAAATGCAAAGTGCTCCACTTAGGAAGAAAAAATCAGTTTCACACATACAGAATGGGAAGAGACTGTCTAGGAAGGAGTACGGCAGAAAGGGATCTAGGGGTTATAGTGGACCACAAGCTAAATATGAGTCAACAGTGTGATGCTGTTGCAAAAAAAGCAAACATGATTCTGGGATGTATTAACAGGTGTGTTGTGAGCAAGACACGAGAAGTCATTCTTCCGCTCTACTCTGCTCTGGTTAGGCCTCAGCTGGAGTATTGTGTCCAGTTTTGGGCACCGCATTTCAAGAAAGATGTGGAGAAATTGGAAAGGGTCCAGAGAAGAGCAACAAGAATGATTAAAGGTCTTGAGAACATGACCTATGAAGGAAGACTGAAAGAATTGGGTTTGTTTAGTTTGGAAAAGAGAAGACTGAGAGGGGACATGATAGCAGTTTTCAGGTATCTAAAAGGGTCATAAGGAGGAGGGAGAAAACTTGTTCACCTTAGCCTCTAAGGATAGAACAAGAAGCAATGGGCTTAAACTGCAGCAAGGGAAGTCTAGGTTGGACATTAGGAAAAAGTTCCTAACTGTCAGGGTGGTTAAACACTGGAATAAATTGCCTAGGGAGGTTGTGGAATCTCCATCTCTGGAGATATTTAAGAGTAGGTTAGATAAATGTCTATCAGGGATGGTCTAGACAGTATTTGGTCCTGCCATGCGGGCAGGGGACTGGACTCGATGACCTCTCGAGGTCCCTTCCAGTCCTAGAATCTATGAATAAGTCAAGATCTGATGGCATTGAGAGGTAACAAAATAGCAAATTATTTACAAACAGCCACCAGAAGAGAGGTTCTGAGATGGGTTTTAAAATAATACAGTGGAAGAGATTAAAACAGAATAGAACTATGGTATTTTGCTGCCAATAGTAATCTTGAAATTTCTCTCTCCACCCCTCTCCCACCCCCCAGTGATCTAAACTAAAATGACTTATAAAGAGGCTGGTATTGGTATTCAGTTCTGTATTTGAATGACAGTTTAGAATACAATGTTCTAGCACCTTTGTGGTGAAGACTAAGTTACAAACATGGGGAAACTATTAACAGTGTACAAATGAGATACAGTTGTTTTTTTGAGTCATGACTGGATCACAGTTTCCAGTGTTAGCCTGTTAACCAAAAACAAAGTCTTTGTACCCTTTTTGGTAGTAACCATTAAGAAGTCTCCGGATATAATCACCACAATCTAAAGGAGTTCTGCCTGTTGTGGTAGGGCTCCTGTTGCCTTCTATAACACCATGGCTGATTGCATTACCGATGATCTCATTTAAAGTGGGATTTCTGGGATCTTCTATCTGAAGAGACTTTTGAGACAACAAACATACAATGTGATAGGGAAATGGTAGAGAAGAAGAGACTTTAAGGCTTTCTAGACCAGTGGTTTTCAACCTTTTAAAAATTTCGAATGGAGGTGCATACTGTACCTCTTTGGAAATGTTAGACATAGTCTGCGGACCCACAGAGGTCCGGGGACCACAGATTGAAAACCACTGTTCTAGACTACAGAATGAGTTTAGCTTTTGAGTGAGGGCGCAGGCCTCTCATCTGCAGGAAATCTTCTCAAGCATGAAAGCTAGAAAATTGTTTTCTTGCTAGTTTAAAAGAAACCAGTGGGTGTTTTGTACTCTCTAGAATACAGTGATGCCTTTTGCAGATATCTGGCTGTGTGCGACTCTTTCAAAATCTGAAACCATGTATTTAGGAGCAAAAGCATGTTTGAGCCCTGGTGTGTGTGTGTGTGTGTGTGTGTGTGTGTGAGAGAGAGAGAGAGAGAGAGAGAGAGAGAGATGAGGCACAGAGGTTGCTACTACCTATATGTACGTAGTAAATCAGAGACAGATTAGCATTAGAATTTAGTAGTTCCTGGTTCACAGACCCAAGTTTATCTAGTAGATTATGTAGCAGTATCTGATTAAAACAAAAAATCTGCCACTCTGAAAGTAGAGCAGTTCCGAATTTCTTAAATACACCTCTACCTCGATATAACGCTGCCCTCGGGAGCCAAAAAATCTTACCGCGTTATAGGTGAAACCGCGTTATATTGAACTTGCTTTGATCCACCGGAGTGCAAACCTCCCCCCCCCCTCCCCCCCGAGCACCGCTTTACCGCGTTATAACACAAATTCGGATATATCAGGTCGCGTTATATTGAGGTAGGGGTGTAGTGACCTGCGGAGATCTGGCTGGTCGCACTTGGTGCTACATTCTCCTTATTTCCTGCTATTAAATCACATTAAAAGAAGCTAAAAACCTCACTCTTCTATGTAAGCAAATGCTGTGGTTGTTACAGGGATGCTCTGCAATCACAAATGGGAGAGGAAATATCAAAAGCACATGCCTTTCTATTAAGATATGCTCCATACTATGAAAGACATTTGCAAAGCCCTGGAATAGGTGAAAGTGAATTTCATCTCTCTCACAGGGCAAAAGTAGAAAACCCTAGCGTGGTTGGTGGAAAAGCATAAGTTGCCATCCAAAAGCCCTAAAAGAACAGCTAAAATATAGGGTCCTTTACAAATTTAAGATAAATACTGGATATCCAGACACCAGCCATGTCAAAAGCTTCCCATCCTAGTTTCACTCTGAGTGCGTGCATAGGGGAGGAAAGAACTTCAGTTTTGAAATGAGTGGTATCTCCTTTCTTCTGTTTTAATGTACGTTGTGGTTGTTGAATGTATGGTGCACTGTTCTAGTTGGTTTTTATTCGTTTTTGATTTTTATAAAAACAATTACAATTACTAAAAGTTGAATGATTTACAGATAGTTTCTAAATCTGTCGTTCTGAAATCTTGCTGGATCTCTTTGTCAGTATTGACATTTTCTTTATTTGTATTATCTTCGAACCGTGGAGTCCTAATCATGGACCTGGACTCCACTGTGCTAGGTGCTGCACAAACACAGAGCACAAAAACCCTGTCCCTGCCCTAAAGAGCTTACAGTCTAAGTTACTGCATTTTAATAAGACTGAGATACTCTAAATGAAACTTAGACTTCAAATACAGAGGCTTTCACAGATCTACTTTACAGTGTTGCCACCTTTCCGGATTTTATTGCGAGTCTCACAGTATTTGGTGGTTTTCCTGAAGGCCCAGTTCCTTTGTGAGATTTTTGTGAGACACTCAGCTGTCACTTTAAAAAATAAGTTTCTAGCCCTCATGGTTGCTGAGAAATTCTTGAAAATATGACACTGCACCTAGAAGATTCCAAAACTAAAAAAAAAAAAAAAAACCCAATAAACTCACATTTTATTATATTTAAAAATTCTTTTTTTAAGTTCTGGCTCGTGACTTTGAATGCTTGGGTTGGCAATACTGATGTGATGCAGAATTTATACTATTCTGGTTTTGAAGAGCTGCTACTTGAAGGTCAGTAGGCCATATCTGAGTTTATTCTTGAACTGTTTTTTCTCGCTTTTTTTTCCAGACTGTACAATTTGTTCAGGGAATTTTTGTTGAAAAATATGACCCCACAATAGAAGATTCATACAGAAAGGTACAGTATAAAATGATGCTATTTTCTATCAGCCATTTTAGGGCCCGATCCTTCTTTTTTTGCTTTTAAATTCAGGCAAACCTTCTCCATGTCCTGGGATTTTTGTCTGAGTAAGAGGTGTGAGTTTGGATCTGTGTTAGTGTAGTGATGCTGGCTTGTTAGCCTCCATGTGGCTGGAACCCTGTGCCTGTATAGAGCACTTGATCCATGCAGCTGGTTCCCTGTGAGTCTATAGAGCACTTTGCAGGATCAGGGCCTTAGGGTAGGTGCGATAAAAGACCTGTGACATGGCTGCGACTGGCCCAGGTCAGCTGACTCTGGCTCAGGTTGCTGGGCTCTACAATTGCAGTGTAGACGTTCGGGCTTGGACTGGAGCCTGGGCTTTGAGACCCCGTGAAAGGGGAAGGTGCCCGGGCTCCAGTCCAAGTCTGAACGTCCAGACTGCAATTTTTAGCCCCGCAGTCTGGGCTCTAAAACTTGGTGCCACAGGATTTTTTATCACAGTGTAGCCATACCCTTAATGTCATGCAGACTTCGTTCATGATATGCTGACATAACACTGATTGCCATTTAAAAATAAATTAATCCGAATTTATCCTGTCATGGCGTTTGCAACATTTCCTACTGTAAGTAAAGGAAATAACCCAAATATCACAGTTTTAAGTACTGGAGTATAGTCATTGTTTTTAAAAAACAGACCACTTTACTGTTTAGTTTAATGAGTGTTGCTTACTTTGAAGGCATATGACATTTTTCACTACCTTTTTGGAAATGAGCTTGCAGTTGCAAAGCAGAAGCTCTTGTTCAAATCCTTGACACAGAGGCTTGATGTAATTTTATCCCTAGAGCGGCATTCTCCACTCAGATTGATGTAAAGATAAGAATAATTTAGAGATAAGAATAATTGTTGTCACAATTAAAGGCTCCAAACCAGAAAACGAAAGGAAGTGGTGCTTTTTGTGCATGACAGTTAAGTGAAAAAATTGTTAAAACCTTCGTAGTCAAGAGTTGCATTTTCTGGAATTACCCTCTTTAATCTGAAATGATTTTTAGTAAGTGGAACGCTTGGAAAATTTAATAAGTTTGAGGGTTTTTTTTTTTTTTTTGTGGGTTTGAGGTGGAATGAAGGAAAACATAAGTTAAAGGGCTCTTCGGTTGTAATTCTGTATGTCTCACACTAGCACACTTTTGAGCATATGCCATTTTTTTTCTTAATGTTGCTTGTTTCTTCCTTTTTTTCCAGCAAGTGGAAGTAGACTGCCAACAGTGTATGCTTGAAATCCTCGATACAGCAGGGACAGTAAGAAAAATCTAAAATATAGAATTTTTAATGTTAAAAATGAAGTTGGATTTTAAAAGGATTTGTCAGTGAAATAGCCCTGTCCTATCAAAAAGAAAATGTTTGATCGACTGCTGCTGCACTAAACTGCAGTGTTTTGTTAAGTAACCCAAAAGCCAATGTGGTGAATCTGTCACCTGAACACCGCCAAACCCAGGAAAATTGCATACAGTCACTGTGCTCTCGAATGAATTCACGTAGGAAAATGATAAAAGACATAAACACCCTATCACCTGTGGGGAATGCTTTTCACAATGCGATCCCTCTATATCTGACCTATCAGTCCTCATCCTCAAAGAAAACCTGCGCAACAATTTCAAAAGATGAGCCTGGGAGCTTAAATTCGTAACTTTGCTAGATACTAAAAATCATGGTCTTAATAAAGACACTGGATTTATGGTTTATTACAACAAGCTGTAACCCACTACCCCTCCTTTTTTGTCCTATGATTATAGGGGTTGAATGGTCTCTTACAATACGTGCGAACTACTTTTATACTTCTGAAGAAGTGAGGTTTTTTACCCACGAAAGCTTATGCCCAAATAAATCTGTTAGTCTTTAAGGTGCCACCGGACTCCTTGTTTTTTTTTGTGGATACAGACTAACACGGTTACCCCCTGATACTTTTACACTAAACTACCTGTTTGATCTTGTATGTAGCTGTGATACTCTTAGTACCTTTCCCAGACTGGAAGAAGAGCTCTGTGTAGCTTGAAAGGTTGTTTCAAGTTGGTCCAATTAAAGATATTACCTCACCCACCTTGTCTCTTTAGGGATTGTAGATGTTACCCAGCTGAATTTCCCTCACAGATGGGATATTAATGGATTAGTGTTCCTCCAAATTCTAAATACCTTATCAACTCTGCTTAGGAATAAATTGATATCTTTATAACACGATGCTAGAATTTGGGGATGATCATTTGTAATATATTATATTGTGGTGGTGCCCAGAGTTCACAATGTGCTGAGCATTGTACAAACACACACACAAGATATGGTCTCTACCCCAAAGAGCTTGCAGTCAGAGACATGAGGGATGGTAACAAGCTATAGGAGGACAAAGGTGGGTGGGGGATGACCATCATAAAACCACACCATTCCATAAGCTAACAATGGGCACGACTTGAAGGTCCTGAATCATTGACACTGTGTGATTTTTATTTTATTTTTTTAATTTCCCCCCTCCCCCCCAAACAAAGTTCCCTGTCAAGCCACTGCACTTGGGCCTGCTTCCTCCTTTCTTAGAGAACCCTCCTCCAACAAATAGGACCTTACACGTCATGGCCCTTCCTCAGACAGTGCTGGAAGGGACATTCTCCTCCTGTGGGAATCCCTTCCTGCTCAGGTCAACTGCCCCTCATGCTGATTCTCTGTGCTGTCCAGCTGTTCCATGTTGGGGGAAGCCCCTGTCATCTCCCTCCTCCTAGCATCTACTGAGAGGCGAGCTTCCTGAAAGCTCACCAAGCCTCTTTATCATCCTGTGGGAGGGTGTCACTAAACAAACAGACTTTAATGGTTGAGAACACTATGGGAGGAGGATCTGCTTCTTAAGAGTTTGAAAACACAATTGCAGTTTGTTTTGGGAAGCATTTGGACCATGATGTTGAAAGTAGCCCAGGCAGATAGAAATCAAAGTATAGTTATAAGTATAGTTAAAATTTCTATTGAAGGTTCTTTCACTGACGTGTACAAAATATAGCTTTGGGTCTGACCCTGGATTTCCCAGCCCATTCTTGTATAGCCTTATGTTTCATCACATTGAGCCTTCAAGCCATTTACATGCAGCAAATGACTGCTGTACAATTACATGTGCTTAGATGTCAGCTCACTCTTTCTTCTACACATTGATGTTCACAAAAAACCTACAAGTGTGTGGCACCTAGGCAGTCTCTGCACAGTACTAGAGCAGGGACATATTTGCAGATTGTCACTTCTCTGGCAGTGAAATATTTGAAATACCACTGCAAGTGTGTTAACCAAATATTAACAGTATGCTTTACATGTACGTTAGTCCGTATTTATCACTGCAAGATATTTATCAGATTTAATTCTATAGCATCCTCTGCCTTTTTTTCCTGCTATTTTTGTCTGTTCTTCTAACAGGTTTTTTTCTTCCTCCTGAGGGTGGGGTGAGGAAGAAGGGAAGGAATTGAGTTCATGTTTTTATTAAATTCATATGCTTCATTGGATTTCTGTAAGGGGTAAAAATGTAAATCTAATGTTAGCTACTACATTCTTATCTCTATTAGAATAAAAGGATTCCTTTTGAACTGTTTGTTATATGTATTAAATAGCTAATTAATTACCTTTTAAAATATTTGATTACAGGAGCAATTTACAGCAATGAGGGATCTCTATATGAAGAACGGTCAAGGGTTTGCACTAGTATATTCTATTACAGCACAGTCCACATTTAATGACTTACAGGACCTGAGGGAACAGATTTTACGGGTTAAGGACACTGAAGATGTAAGTAAAGGACTTTTTGCTTTGTGAGCCATTGAAATCCTTACATAAGTAAACAAGCAGGTATCTGTTTTTTTGAGCAAGTTGATGGATGACTGAAGACTACTGTTGCCTAGGAATGTTTTTTACTGTATAATAAGCTTGTGCTAGATGTTTTAGAAAAACTTATTTTTTTTTTTTTTACATTAACTTTATTGAGCAGATTTTCAAGAGCTCAGCTTCCAAAATTAGGGGTAGATTTTTTTTTTTTTTTTTTCCAAAAGAGCTCTTCTCCCATTGGGAACACAAACAACTTGGCCAGATTTTCAGACGTGCTGAGAACACTTGGCCCTGGTGAGAACAATGGGAAATGCTGGTTGCTCAACTTTTTTGGAAATCTGTCCTTAGTTGATTTTTAACTTTGATATTCTTTCCCAGTATAGGCATTTTCTTTTTTCTAGGTGGGTTATATCGGAATATTACTGTTTTAAAAAATTAAACAAATTTTACTGTACTTTAGTTTCTTTTCCTCTGACTTTCCCGCAGAGTGAGGAGGAAGCTTACATGTGAAGGATCATCCTGAATGTGTTGTACCTGAGCCATAAGTAGAAAAGACATTCACCAAAAAAATTAATCAAATTATTGCATTGGGTCACAACCTTAGTAATGGACAACATTGGTTAAAGTGTGTTGCCAAGCTTTCTTTTAACTCTATGTAGGTTTTTGTATGTCCTAAAGATGAGGCAACTAGCATTGAAATAAGAGCTTGAGTATGTGGGAGGGAAGAAGTCGTCTTGTTAGCCAAGCTTCTTACCTTTATTCCAGTTGTATGGATAATAATGGCAGCTTTGAGCAGTCTGCTTAGTTACATAGCCTTAGGACACATTGCATGAGGCAGAGATGTGTTTTGTATGACCTGTTACTCGAGTGAATACTGTTCTGTTCCCTCCCACTCCTCCTGCTCTACCCCCCTCCCCATGAGTTTCTGTGAGACATGACCAAGATCAAAGTCTCGCTTATTTCAGTGTGTGTTGGATGGTTTTTGTTGAGCTAGAACAGTATAGAATACAGATAAACAGCTTGTCCCAAAGAGCTTACAATCACATTTGGGCCAGTGACTAGTTTTTTAAAAACTTCATTTTGAAAACATGTTCAATTTCCTGCCTGAATAAACTGGCTCAAAGTCAGTTTTCTTTCTACAAGATAATTCTCTCAGTCCTCATTGGAGATTGGGGGAGAAATAGCTCAGTGGTTTGAGCATTGGCCTGCTAAACCCAGGGTTGTGAGTTGAGTCCTTGCAGGGGCCACTTAGGGATCTGGGGCAAAAATCAGTACTTGGTCCTGCTAGTGAAGGCAGGGGGCTGGACTTGATGACCTTTCAGGGTCCCTTCCAGTTCTATGAGCTAGGTAGAGTAAGAAGCAATGGAAACTGAACAGAAGCAACCCATATATATTTGCATTAGTATCAACTGAGTGATAGAAGGTTACAATAGATGCATGACAATCTTCAAAGCGATAATGTTATGTAGTAGCTGCTCTGGGGAATAAAAATTCATTTTGCACTTGCTGATCAGGAAGTCTTGATTCTAGACGCTGAGTAGTAGCTTGGTTTCTGTTTACGTAAGCAAACTGCATTGCAGAATTCAAATCCGAACGGTTAATATTTGTAAGTCTCTAACAAGCTGCCTGTACCAACCACAGTTGTGCTTTCATTGTGATCTTTACCTTGTAGAAATGAATGTCCAAGGCATGTGATCTGCATGCATCTAGGATGGAGGAGTAACTCAGTTTCCATGGCCTTTTGGTCTGTGGTCTCTGCTGAGACTGCCAAGAAGGATTTCATCTGTGGTAGTGTTTCTGATGTGTATACCTGCCCACCAAAAATTCATTTTCACATTGGCCACCAAACAGCTGGCAAATGGGTAACTACTTTAAATCACTACTGACCAGTAGGTAAACCAGAGTTTGAAAGGCTTTATATCCCATTATCAGTTCTCTGGAGAATCCTATGTTTCTATCTGCGTTGTGAAGGAGAGGACTTTAGTCTTTGAGGTCCTCTGGGCAGCAACTTTCATAAATCCTTCTTAGGCCTAGGGGAGGTTGGGTTGCTTCTGATCAGTTTCCATTGCTTCTTACTCTACAATGAACAAAAAAACATTGCTGTATTTCAAAACCTGTCGATGTTGGTTTTGAGCATTAAGGCCACCAACTTGTGATTATTGCGGGAACAGCATATCATTTAAACTTGACTGGCAGTTTGTCAATAGCTACTTTTTCAATTATATATTTATCCTGCTGGCTCATCTTTAAAGCTTGTTGCTAAGATTGAATAGAGCAGGATGTCTTGGGCTGTTTCCTGAACGCAGCACTGTTTTTAGTTACAGTGGTTTTAGGTAGCAAACTTGAAAATGTGTATGATAGCCCTGGGAGGAGGGACTCAGGGGTAAAACTTTCATACTGGTCTAAGTCCATATTTAGGCACCCGCATATGTATGTGGCCTGACTTCAGAGATGCTGAGAGCCTGCAGCTCCCATTGATTCCAGTGGGATATGTGGGTGCTCATCACTTATGAAAATCTGGCAACTTGTATTTAGATGGTTGGGTTTATGATCCTAACTTTAGGCACCCAGATGTGGGAATTTTGGCCTCAGGGAGAGCATGCATATTCAGAGTCTGAATTACAAGTGTGTGTCAAGGGTCTACTTTTATATATAGCTCTTAAAACTCCTGAGACTTGTAAACTCAGGACAGTTTTCTTTGTCCCTCTCACTATTCTATTACAAGAATCCTTGTTTCCAAAAATCTTATAGTCCCAAGAGGGTCTGACAGCTGTGGAATAAATAATTTTATTTTTAGTTTTTGAAAAATTCTCAGCTAATGATAGAAATTAATTATTGGTTGGTTAATTTTAGAACACTTACAAAAAAGTAAAGACTGATTTAAAAAAGAACATACACTGAAATCTTTAGATGGCAAAGTACTGATCAGCCTGTACATCATAGGAGAGATTATATGCAGTAATGCTATGCCTCTGGACCCTGTAGATGGCGCTGTTCCTGTCATTAGCGGCTTTAGTTCTGTTGCATGGGGCTTTCTGTGTTTCATGATGGATTTTTTTCACCTGAAGTCTATATTTCCAAAACTTCTGATGGACTTGAAGTTGCAGATGTTTTACAGGACAGTGTTGGGGTGAATGGTACGGTTTTGTGGCCCTCATCATTTTATATTTAGATGACAGGAAGCTGAAATTAAACTCTGACTAATACAGTTGTTAGTAATCTTTTTTTTTCAAGGATTTACCCTGATGGGCGTGAAAAAGATTTTAATCACTGACAACAAAAGTAACTGCTTTCTTTGAAGTTGGATTACTTCAGTCATTTAGATGGTCCTTGTAGCTGAGCCGGGATGCTAGAGGTAGCTTCTCATTCACATGTTGTTACTTTATCTTCTTACACTCATCCAGTTAAGAGTAGTGCTGGGGATCAGTAAACAGAGCTGGAGTTGTTGCAGATATTTAGGCCTGATCATAAGTAAGCCAAAGGCATTGTATTTAAATAGCCATTCATGAAAAAGCTGTTTGAACAATGCAGTAGGTTGCTCTGAAGGATAAATGGTACTGTGGTGCTAAATGTGTTTTGAAACTGAGGTAGTCTCTTAACTTTTGTATTTACTTTTAAATCTTCATTGTTCCTTAACCTTGGCTACCTTGCTTTCTAATGATTTTGATCCACTCTCTGGTTTAACTTGGTAAACTTTTTATTTAAGTAAAACTAATCTTCATTATGTGGGGATTATGCTTGCTGGTAGCATGATTCTTTTATTAGCATTTAGGTCAATGCACTGAGCTGTTCAAACAGCTACACTGCTTGCCCTGGCATTTGTACCATAGGTTGGCCAAATTAATCAAACAATGGACACTGTTACTTTAATTCTGCTTCATGATAATTTAAAACTTATTTACTCATTTTAATTGGTTGGATGTTAGTTCATGGATTCAAACTTCCAACAAGATTTTTTCCTCTTCAAGCCTTGTACTCATGAGAAAAAGAAGACAGGTCACCCTGTGTTTAGTGCTAGCAGAACGAGTCTCTTAAAATTTCAGCATTTTAACTGTTCAATGTTTTATGTGCAAGAAAAATATAAATTGCTGTTTTGTGTTTGAATTTCAAAATGATCAAAACCAAACTTGATCAAATTCAGTTTATTGCAATAAGTCTAGAAATCTCATTGCTATGGAGCAGTTAGTTAACTCTTGCCATTTAAAACAACCAAGTGTCTCGTATCTCCCCATATCTAGACAAATGTATACCTCATTTATGTGTTCCATTTTTTCTGCTGTACCGCTTTTTAACATTCTTTAGTTAGTTTTGAAAGTGTTCAAATATTCACATTTGTACATTAGTATCCACGTCTGGGAAAATGGATCATTTCTTTTGGTCTCATACAAAATGAAAGAGATTCTAATTAAGCACATGTAATTGTGAATATTTATATTTGGTGTAGGGTAGAATGGTTTGATCTGAAACAGAGGTTTTGTTTTGCCTGCAGTTTCTGTTTCATGACTTCAGGTTTTGCTGTAGTAAGCAAAACGTAGTTCCCAAAAATAAAATGTTGTCTGATCTCTTTTGAAACCATTTTGTTTTGAGGTTTAAATGAGTCTTAAATCTAGTTGACTAAGACTCTGCTTAAGAACAATTCTGTGCAAAATTAAGTATAAATAATAAAAGTAACTTGAAATTTTACAGTACTTATGTACATTATTGAAGGAAATGTATAGCAACTTATTTTCCATCTGGAAAGTACAGGTTTTGTGGCTCAGTTTTGTGTGCAGAAAGGGAATGGCATGCACACCCATTATCAGCAGGTCTGTAATTTTGTCTCTTACAGTGCTATGGGGAAACAGTGGTGTATGCATTGTGCGTTTAAATAAAATGCAGCAGTGGAATGGAGTGCAGATTTTGCTGTTACCTGTGTGCTTAAAAATGCTCAAGAAACTGGAGATTTCTTACCTTAACTCCATTTCAGTATTTCAGGAACTGGGATTTATATGAAATGCAAAATTTAAAAGCAGGATTGAAAGAATGGTATGCAGCCCAGGACTTTCTGTACTATATTGTAGTTGCTTAAAGAGTTCATTTACAGGAGATGTAAAACAGATTAGACAGATTGTAGTGTTGTGAGAGCTCTTTTCTTTAACATTCTTTTATGCTTTAAATATGAAGTCCTACCAACTCCTTTGGCTTTCCTCCCTGCCATTTTAAATGTGTTCCTCCCTGGTGGTGTGCAGGGATATCCATCAGTAGACCACAAGGCTGAGGGGAAACAGGAAAAGTCTTCTGAAATTCACGTTGGTACCACCTCAAAGGTGTCTTACTGCTAAAGCCTGCTGGAAAAAATGTTCCCATTTTTTGACTGAGCTAATTGAGTGTTTTTAAGGGTTATCAGATTGTCACATGGTATTGGATTGTATCATTTGATTGCTTGCCATGGAAGCTTTGGGGAGTATATTCTTAGAAGGGGAAATGTTTGATTTATTGAATGTTGACAACATGCTTGGCTCTGTACAGTATATGAGA
The DNA here is from genome assembly GCF_028017835.1 of Emys orbicularis. Classification (NCBI taxonomy): domain Eukaryota; kingdom Metazoa; phylum Chordata; order Testudines; family Emydidae; genus Emys; species Emys orbicularis. The sequence continues at coordinate 147,288,148 of NC_088686.1, forward strand.
TAAATACAGTCCCTGCCCTGAAGAACTTACAGTAGAAAAGAATTTTACCGGCTCTCTCCCAATGTGCAAGAAATCCCTTCATTTCCATCCATCGTTTGCTTTCATGTTTCTTGAAAAACTGTCCCAGCTCTTTGATTGTGTGTAAAGACTACTCCATTCTGTTCCGCCTAATGCAAATAAATCAGTAACAAGTGTTTGTTGTAGCCAAGGTCACTTTCCAAAGGCACTCCAGTTCCTGTAACACTCCCCAGGAAATGTAGCAGGGACCATGGCCTCCCTTAGGCACTTCTTCCCTCCTGAGGGAATGGGCAGGTGGCTCCACAGAGAGCCAGCAGTTGGTAGCTCCATCAGGCTGTTTAACAGATGGTTTGCCATCATTTTGTACCATACATACAGCTGTTTCCACTCATTGAACCTCCTGAGCAGAGCTTAATGACAGTGGGCCTAGGATACAATGGTGCGGGTTACTCATATGACTAACGCAGTAAGCAATTTTTGATGTTAAAACAAGATTAGTGTAATTAACTGAAGAAATGGAATTTCATCCAGTCCTACTAAACAAGACACTTATGAGTCTATTACAAAACAATTAGTTGCAGTTTTTGCTTAATTACTTTATGCATAATAAATATGAACATGAAATTGTCCAGTATGTTTATTATTGCAGCAGTCTTTCCATTTTGTGTGCATAGAACTGTTAATGCAGCATGGTCCTGCACTCCTGATGGGAAAAGACAGCACATGTGGAAGGCCATGGTGCATGCATCTAGTCCCTTTCGTTCCAAATCAAGGGAGTGCTTTTCAAAGGTGGCCCCATTTATTTTCTATGGCTTGACAACAGACTGCCGGGTCACTAGGGCTGGCAGCATTCAGCATGTATCCAGGAAATATGCTGTATACCCTGTTGTCTAACACAAGTTAAGATGGCATGCAGTTTAACCTCTTGTCGCTTGAAAGCGTCTTAACAATAAATTATGTTTTTGACTAGTGTGATATTAGTGGATGACCTCAAAATAAACCTTGTATAATGTAACCTCCTAAACAGCAGTATTTCCATTTGTTAGATGGTGTGATTGATTGTCAGTGAAACTTGGTCATGGTGGCTGCATGCCACAATTTTCCTTCAGCCCCTTTCCAGCAGGTACCTGAAATGTAATCTAGTCTGTGAGTTCAATGTAGCTCTAACTCTCTGGATTATATACTCCAGCCTATATCATTTTTCTTGTGCTTATGAAATGTAGCCCTGTCAAACATAGACAATGCTTTTTGAAGAAATAACCTTTGTCACTGATGGCTTTTCTGGGCCAGTCCAGGTGTGTTTGTTGGAACAATGTTTGCTCATATGCTTCTCATTGTTCTCTCCACACAGGTTCCAATGATTCTGGTTGGCAATAAATGTGACCTGGAAGATGAACGCGTAGTTGGCAAAGAACAGGGTCAGAACTTAGCAAGACAGTGGTGTAACTGTGCCTTTCTAGAATCGTCTGCAAAGTCTAAAATCAATGTTAATGAGGTAACTACTAGCTGTTCCATTGCTAGGCAATAATGGATCACTTTTGTACTTCGTATGTTCTAACTGCACCACCCCAGTATAAATATCACTAATGCAGTGTGCAGGCCATTGTCCACGTCTTGATCGTCTAGGTTTAGGATGCTTTTGGAATCTCGATCTTGAGTACGATAGCTGTATTCCATTCACTGGAATGAAATACCCTTCAGTCTCTCCAAAGTACCCAAAAGTGAGATTTGTCTCGGTGTAAATGGCTCCTACACAGCACTCCAGCCAGAAGTGGAGGGATTTCACCCAAAATGAGCTTTATTGAAGTGGGTATGTAACTTCTTAAGACGCCATCTTCTGCATGCTGGCGTTTGTGTATTTCCCAGCATATGTCTAGCTGTGTTGTCTGCGCTGCTCAAAATTCATTTGCTTTACACGTTTTGATCAGCTGTATTGTAGTACCTTGGTGCCCTACCAAACAGACACCTTTCATCTCTCTAAAAGGAAGAGTTCTTTGCCCTTCTCTCTTAAGCCGCTATTTTCCTGTGGCCAAGTCCCAGCACAAGAGTGTTGTCAGGGCAGTTTGTGACAGGTTTAACTGGAAAACACCTGTGCAAATAGGTGTGCCTTGCACTGCATTCTATGGTGGCAAGGCTCAGGCATTCAGGCCCACCTGCTCTCCAGCAGTACTGAGCTCCTTATCCTTTACTGGGCATTTCCTGGCTGACAGAGCCCAGGTTTGCAGCCATGGAGGGTGAAGTGCCCTCAAGGTGGGCCCATATGGGGGGTTACAGATGAGGAAAAGTGGTAGAACCTGGGATTGGCAGCTCACAGCACCGAAGGTGACAAGTCAGAAGGAGAAGGGCACTCCATGCTGCACTAAGTGGCAGTCCCAGATGGAGAGTAGTGTTAACTCAACCCCGAGTGAAAATTAAAATTGTAGTAAAACGTGGACCCCAGTGCAGTGTAAATGATACCATGAACCCAGTGCATCAGTTGCAGGATACTTCACAGTGGGCTACACAGAACAGTCAGAAAATCATCATTTTGGGCAGAAAATACGTAAGATTTCCACACTCCACATAGTGGTGACTGAGGACTCTTAACATATACCAGGGAACCGTGCAGGAGGGAGAGAGTTTCACTTGTATGCAATGAATATGTTTAACTCATGAGTGACTGCATCAAACGCAGCCACAAGACAGTTACATAAAATCATCCCCAATGAGTGAACCCAGATATTCCCATTCCCGTTCCCCCTCTGTGTATTCACTCCACTAGCACGTCATAGAGAAGATGATTACCATGGATATTAATCTCTGCATTGCACTCTGTTTAATGGGGCTTTATAGTTTTTTCAACAGATTTGTAGGCTGAATCTTTATATAGTCCAGGCAAGTATCTGAACCACTAGTTACCCAAGATTGCTTCTTTTCATGTGCATTTATACAGGGACCATTGCCGTGGGAGCTAAGATTTCTTTGACTCACAAGTGGCAGCTTAATCAGTTTTGTGAAATTTGTCTTTGTACCAGATATTCCAGTTTCCAGGGCACATATCCCCATAGCATTTGAGCCTGATGGGACACATTGCCACAAGACTCTCATATTTTGTGAATTGGAGACAATACCAAAAATGTGTCTTTCATAATCTGATTGTGACACGCACAAAAGCTGGGAAAAGCAAAGGGAAGGAACACTCCATTTCTAAAGCGAACTATTATGCTACGTGTTTGTTTAAGCTGGAGTTGTTGAATGGCAGAAGTGTTGCCCTTAATCTTGATTTTTTTCTGGCTAATATTGGATTTGGTGCTCTTTAAATTTTATTAAAATATAGCTGTGAGGGGGATTAAATTCCTTTGGCCATTATCTGAAAATGGAATGTTAAACCTTTCACGTACACAGAAAACTTCTGAGCATTTTCTTTGAAAAGATGATGCTGAACATACTCAGTAGCAGCTCTTCAAAGTTTATCTTTCTGGTGGCTTATATATCTCTTACATTTAGCTGACTCTCTTTTTGAAGGAATGTCATTCCTGTGCTGCGATCTTCTATGCAGACATTTAGCAATAATCTCTCACATCCACTAAAAACACCCTAACCGTGTGAGCCTAGATGTTCCAATGTGACTTGTGATTGTTGGGTACCTCCATTTTTGCCTACCTAGATTTACTAGGAGGCTTCTTTTTCAGAGTGGGGGTGCTCAGCACTTTCAGAAATTGAGGCTTTTTTAAGATGTTTCAATTGGGCACCAAAAATCTTTGCCCTGGCTTAGAAAGACTTTACTGGGAGCTACTTGTCACTAGCAGGGGAAAGGCCGGTTAGTGACCTGTCTCTTCCCTACAGAAACATTTTTCCTCATATCTCTTTAACATCCAAAGCATGTTTAGCTGTTAGGAACAATCTGGTTTGACCTTAATGGAGTACGAGCTGCTGGTTTTGCCTGAAGCTGACAATATAAAACGGTGTAAGACTAAACCCAATGGGGAGGGAGTGTGAGAAACTTAAATACTGTTAACATATTTTATTTTTAAAGCTTGACCATGATGCTGGCTTTATTGTTTAATTTAAAACCAGTTGACTATGTTTCAGTGCTTGAAAGGAGACAATATCAGGAAAATATTACATTTCCAGATGTTGCGGTTCATATATACAGCTTTTTTTTTTTTTTTCTTGTCTTTAAAGCTCCTTGGAATCAGCAGGCATTTGTGAGCCATCAGCCACATCGGAAAGGGAAAAAATAAACAATGAGTCGGGTGGGGGTTTCCGAGAGGATAAAGAATTCTCTTTGATACTGGGAGGTAGCTCCAAACATCCCTGCAAAGCTAGTTTTGCCATGAATAAGCTGCTAAGTATCATTGTAGGCAGAGCAAACCGTAGCAAAGAGTTCACAAGAAATGCATTTCTGCAGCAGTAAGGAGACACGGAGACTGGTGCCTTATGGATAAGTTTCAGTGCAGGGCAGCTATCTGGTTGATCTTTCGTGCTAATTTTATTAGCCAAGTCTGGGGTTCCCCACGATTTTGGGAAAGAGAAGAGGGATGAGGTAAGTCACCAGATAGCCTCAACATGTACTGCAAAAGCAGAACTTGAAAAATGCAGATCTCCCACAGAGCAGATGGAAGGAAGGTTTTAAGAGAAGAGCCAGGAACTTGAGGGCCAGGTGCTCCAATATGGTGAAGCTACTTTATGCTGTGGCATTGGTGTAATGTTGCCCTGAAGCCATATTAATCAGCCTAGGGAGGGTAGCTCCTATCTAAAGATGATCCACAGAATTGTTGGGCCTCTTTCCACTTCCTGCTCAGCTTCCAAGAGGGTTCAAGCAATGGCGCTATAGTCAGGATACCCCTGCCCTAAATTCATCTAAATTACTGCAGCCCAGTGCTGCTCTGACATGGAGCAGGGGGACCTGCCTACACTGGGCGCAGAGGAGGCAAAGGTGAGCTTTGTCACCTTTGCACCCCCCGTGCTCACCCAAGTTGACACTGAATGTACTGCTCCTTAACATTTTTAATGAAACAAAAGCTTTAATCCGTAACTTAAGTTTGCAGCCACCAAGGAAAAGTACCAACTTGCCAAACAGCCTAGTTAGCCTCCTGTGTAGTTCAAGTGTTATGTTTGTGACTCATGGTTTGCTAAACACACCTTTCTCTTTCAGATCTTTTATGACCTGGTCAGACAAATAAACAGAAAAACACCAGTGGAAAAGAAGAAGCCTAAAAAGAAGTCATGTCTGCTGCTTTAGACCCGCATCATGCAGCAGCTCTGAGCCAGGTAAGAGGCAAGGAAGTAACTGCCTAAGACACAGAGCTCTCTATTTGCCCTCTTATCCCCTGCTGAAATCTAATGGCCTTCCTGTGACTTCTGGTGTTGTTGCAGCTGTTGCGCAGCCTTAGGTGATATAAGGACAATCACAAATTGAAACTCCTGCCTCTCCCATCTCAATGGCAAAGAAATGAAAAGTTGCCCACCAAAAAAATACTAAGGTTGGACATGGGCTATAAATAATCTTCCTGTGTGTCTTGGCAAGATGCAAGGTGCTTCCAAAAACGACTTCATTAGGCAGGAGAGACATCTTCAGAAAACAAGAAAATCTTACATTGTTGTTGATGCAATGCAGAGCGCCTTCTGTCTCAGGACCCCAGAAAAGCAGATGCTCTTGTGTACCATGCGAGCTATGGTAGCCCAGCCCAGCTAGAGTAAAAGGGTTAGAGACAGCATTAATTTGACATAGTCAGCTGCTGCTCTGGACTTTCAGTTCCTTAAAGTTGTCTTAAACTTTACTGACAACGTATCTTGCTTTTTTCCCCCTAATCTATCAATAGATGCATGTTTTGCAACTCTGCTAACGTTATACAGGTAGAGTTTATCTGGAGAAGCAGTATATCGGTTAGTCCTGCAGCAGCCATGTATTTTTGGGGAGAAACTAACTCCCAAAAGATTTCTAAGATGACTTGTTTAATTTCTGAAGATTGTATGAATCAGTGGTCCTCTGCCCAGCCATTGTGTCCTGGGTCTCTGTACTCTCTATAATTATCATGTACTTAGTTCATGAAATGTAAACATGTGTCTCCTTTAAATAGCTTTCAGATTGTCAGGGTTGGCGCAGTCACCTGACTACCTTGCTGGTTTCTAGTGGTTTGGGGCTTTATGCAATTTACCTTTATCCTTTCCTAGTGATTTGCAGGCTAGACCCTAATGCTTTACAAGTAAAGAGGGGAAAGAAATATGGTTTAAAAAAATCAATATCCTGGTACAAATAGTACCAGACACCTCTCCCATTTCCTGCCACCTCAGGCAATGGATTTGAATTTAGCCAGTGTATCATCAGCCAAGCAGACTCCATTCTTAACACAGCCTACTTCGTGACATTTAGAAGAGGTGCCATCTGCTGGTCTGTCAGTACTATGTCATTTGCTGCTGGTCCTTAACTGCAGCAGCTTTGCAGCTAGTATCATTTTCACTGGAACAAATGCAATGCTGTGATAGGGTACGTAGCATAGCAAATGTGTTTCACCTGCAACTTTAGGAGCAAAGTGAGTATACACACAGACTACAGGCTGCTGATACTGTAAACTACTGGTAAAAATGTAGGTATGCAGTTTTGTTGATGAATCGCTAGTAGTTTTGTGTTAATAGAAATGTCTAAGTCTGAGACAGGTATTCAAAATATCAGATTCTTTACTGTGCTTGCCATTGTTTGTGAGCCTCATCCTAATTAATTTGTTTAACCGATTTGTTACAACCCAAGCTTTCAAGAGCGGCTTTAATGAGGTCACTAACTCATTATCCATTTAAAGAAAATCATAAGGGATATAGCTAGTCAGAGAGTCATTTTATTAATGAAATAACACCACAGCAACTCCATTTTTTTGCATTCCTGATTTCCAACATTAGTGAATGGATACAAACCAGATGAGTTGGTATACTGTAGCCTCAGATGAAATGCAGACCATGTTGCTATGACAATAGTACCCAGGTGTTCCAATCAGGAGAGGGGCTTCATGGCACTGCACTGTGGACACACACAAAATAAAAATCTTGGTCCCAGAGAGTTTACAAACGGTCTCTAAAGAATCCAATTTTTTCTCTTCCTCAACTTCTAAATACATATAGAGAAGTTACAATGGAAACAAATCACAATGCTGAAGTGAAATAACCCCTTTTTGTCAGAATACTATCCATTGTGGTATACGTTTGTTCTCAGCTTTTCCTTCTATGGCCAATTATTAGCAATGATCTTTTGGCCTTTGTTTAAGATCTTTCCTCTCTATGATGATTTAAGAAAGACCCTAACTTTTTTTTCCCTTTTACGCATCCTAGATTGCAGGAATGAAGAACTGTTGCCCAATTGGAAAGTGCCAGCATTCCAGATGTCAAAAAATGACAAAGTAACAACATATCTGAAGAGGCTTCTCCTGTTTTTATATATTATGTGAAGAATTTAGATCTTATAATGGTTTGCACAAGGTCCCTGGAAAAAGAAATTGCTCTCTGTATATCTCTTGGAAATTAAGACAATAGTATTTCTCCTTTGCAATAGCGGTTAACAGATGTGAAAATAAATATAATTGACTCTAGTGTATAATTATACAAAAGAGCATGGATGCATTTCAAATGTTAGATATTGCTACCATAATTAAAATAATTTCATATTGACCTTTTTATCATCATTCTTCCCCATCAAGCACTAAAAATGTTCGACTATTATACTTTATATCTATAATTATATAGATATATACTATATGAATTTTCCCTTTGAGCTCACTGCAGCAAGTAACTTTTTGAGTCATTGACTTCATTTTATATTTAAAAGTTATGGAATATCATTATTTTCATTCTGCCATTATATTCTAATTAAAAATGTTTGTGCATAATGCTTTGGAAAAATGGGTCTTTTATAGGAAAAAACTGGGATAACTGATTTCTATGGCTTTCAAAGCAAAAATATATAATATACTAAACCAACTCTAATATTGCTTTTGTGTTTTACTGTCACAGATTAAATTACAGCTTTTATGAATGATTAAATTTTAGTACATTTTAATTTTGTTTCTGTGTTTTTGTTAGTTTTCAGGTTTTGGTTTTCATGAAGAAATGTTTTGTGAATTCCTTCCTGCTACTGCAGTAGTTAAAGTCTTCTGTTATAATAAACCCCAAGCACACAGTGGCTATGCCAACAACCTGTCTCCACACTCTGGCCCCTGTTGATGTATTAAATCAGATTACACAGTAAAGACCATCAGGCTGCTTTTAAATACTTTGTATATTCATTTGGATATTTAAAGATTGTATTCTGCTGAAAATATCCCTCTGTATAATTATTTTTGTATGTAAAAAATTAGTTTAATACTGTATCAAGGTCTATGATCTTTCAGTCTGACATAATCGTGTATTTCACTGAGGGAATCTTTGTTTTAATATTGTTAATCTGCAGGGCAGGAGCCCAAGAATGAAGTTATATGCAGCGTCTCAAGTGAACCTGTGGACTGGAGAATTGATTTTGAGTAAATTGTAATTGAGTAAATGTGAAGCTACCACCAGCTATTACTCTTTTAGGCAAAACTCACAGTGAATATTAGTATCGAAGAGATTGGTGAACTTGGCCTGATGAGTACAGCGAGCTGAATGAGTTTTACTTAAAACCTCCCAGTTTCACAAAATTCAGGATATTGGGAGTGAAGAGACCTATATGTGTTTGTCAAACTCACTCTAGTTTGTGTACAAGCAAAAAAATGACAGCCTTCTGTTTTTGATATTGGGCCTGATTTCCCAACTTCAGATCTACACTGCCGAAATTCCATCGACTTTGGTGACTTACTCCTGCTTTACCCCAGAGTAGGTCAGAAGAGAATAAGGTCTGTATCTCCTATCTCCGCTGTTGTGACCGGGGAGTAAATTCAAGCGATACTGTAGCCCTTTTTGTCCAAAAGAACAAGATAGGAAATCCAAAACTGCATTGTAGCTAAAAGATTGTTCAGGGATCGATACGCAATTTTACTGGAAACCAGGAACTTCCTTAAACATGTTTTCAAAAGGTGTGGTGGTGGTGCAACTGCTGAATTATGCAGAGATCCTAGTTCTAAGTGCAGCTCTGAGAAGACTGAATGAAAGAATTTGGATGAGAATGATACGGCAAATGTGTCGACACTCATCAGTTACTAGGAAAACATTTAGTTGCTTAGCTGCCTCACTTCACTGACTTGAATATGCACTTCTGTCTTTAGAAGGATCAGAAACGTGGTCCCTGGAGGTTAGTCAATATCTTTACTAAATGTAAGATTATTTTTAATAATGATTTTAGTAATAAAGTAACTGCTGATGATGGTTACAGATGTCTGTTGTATAAAAATAGAAATCTAATCTTAACTGTCTAATCAACTGAGCCACTAGGTGGTGCTGTAGTAATACAGCTATCATGGTCCCGAACATTTCATTAAAAAGGGAAATATCTTTTTTTCCTAAACAAACTAGCGCACCCTGTACAACAACCTAGCCAAAGCACCCTGCTCCATGTGAAAGGGTTGGGTGTGGTCAGCATGAGAATGGGAGCCTGCCAAGACAAATCCAGGCGCTGCAGGAAGTGGTGTTATGAACTCGGTGGTGCTTTTCCCTCTCGCTTAGTAAACTTAGAACATCTTTTAGTCCACAGTTTCAAAACATTAACTAATTGGCTGAGCAAGGCAAGGTGTAACACCACACGATGGCATTCTGTCACATGACACGTGGAACATCCCATCCAACCTTCTCATTGGTGCAAATCTGAGTACCCCGAAAGCCTGATGGACAGGAAAAGCATTCGCGCGCACACACCCGGTGCTGCTTGCAGAAGAATGTCTACTGGCCCCTGCTGCTGTCCTCGCATATCAGAGGCATCAGCTTAATTTACTGCTTGGGAATATTGTATGTAGCCTGGACTCTAACAAAAATACGGGGACAATTTGGAGGGGGTGGGGGAGTAAAGCAGCAGGGACCAGAGGGATGCAATAGTAGGGGAACCAGGGATGTGCAGAGCGACTGGGGATGAGTTTGGGGGGGGGGGGGGTTGGAGGGACCTGGAGTGGAAAATGGAAGACATACAGAGCTCCAGGCATGGGGGAGAATGGGTGACAGAGGAATGCAGGGAGTCCCTGTGAGTTCAATGCACTCTACAGAAGCTACAAAATGTGTGAACTGCTAGTTAAACCTCACAACTCCCCTGTGTGTAGCAGGCAATGGATGTAGAGGAAATGGATCACCTAACACTGAAATGCAGTAACTTCAGAGGTGGAGAAGTAGGACATGAAGCACAGTGAGGGATATGGATATACACAAAACCCATGACCCCAGTCTGGTGCTCAAAGGCACCTTATTGCTGGAGGTCATCTTAAAGTTAGGGTGTAAGGTGCGGGTTTTGCAAACTTTGCCACTAAGGATCCCATCCCTGGGAAGGCAAAGGCTGACTTTCACTCACAATGTTCTTTGGTTTCAGAGTAGCAGCCGTGTTAGTCTGTATCCGCAAAAAGAACAGGAGTACTTGTGGCACCTTAGAGACTAACAAATTTATTAGAGCATAAGCTTTCATGGGCTACAGCCCACTACTTCGGATGCATAATGTTCTTTGGAAAATTAATAGCAAACTTTTAATGTGATAGATGTAAAAGCGAGTTAGACTTTTAAATCTCTGGATATTTCTCATTTTACCACTGGGTGACACTGTTTGAAAACAGCTTTGCATGATGCCTAGTATAAGAAAAATGGTTTTTAAAAATGGGGGTTTTAATTTACTTCTCTAATTTTTTTTTTTTAAAAAAAAAAGTTTAAAATGTGAAATTAGTTCCTGTTTGAGAGGAGTTAGAACCTGACATCTGAACACATGCTGAAGCTGAATACCCTGCAATTTTGGTCCAGATTTCATGTGCTCTCAGATCTAGTTCCTATAAAGCAGAATCCTTTTGAAAATTCCTTGTTTATGGATGGGGCACACTCCAGAATGATGCCTTGATGCACTTGCTTACTATTCTACACAAAGATCTAGTGTTCTCATTGGATAACTTTTTTTTTAAATATAACTAATGGACTTTAAACACAATAGCCCAAATTCTGCCTTGAGAGACACTTCTGCTCTTCACGTCAGTGGGAGCTGCATATTCTTATTCGCAGACAGGATGTATCCTGAAGCACATAATTTAATGTTTTGTCAGTCAGTAAGAGTTTACTCAAGAATATTCTAGATAAATGTTGAAATAAAGATCTTCCCTAAGCACTGATTTAAAGTATTCCTGTTCCTAACATCCAATAACACACAATAGGATTTAGCTAGTAGAGCGGGAGCACATTTAAAATTTCAGTTGAATCACAGAGGCCCTAAAGTCATCCTGGGTGTAATACCATTGACTTCAGTAGAGTTACACTTTTCATGAACTGGTTCATGTTTTCTACCACCATCTGTACAAACACTGTTCTCCAACTGAAATCAATCAGCTCACATTTATCTTTTATTCGGCTGGAGACAATGCCATCTAAGGATTATTACATTAGTTTGATCAGCTAATATGTATTACTGTAACTCCCGTCTTACTAAAAACTGAGCTGTATATTATTGCAGATGTTGATTTTAACCCAAATGTGCCAACAGGCTTGTGACTGAAAGAAGAAATTATTGCATGATTCTGCCTTGCAGAAAACCAAATTCTACCTGTGGCCTAACCTGCCAACTTTGAGCTGCATGGGCATTCTGGGTAAGGATATGCAAATATATACACTACACTTCCCTTGCTGCTTTTGATTTCTTATATCCAGCACTACCCTAAAACTCCATGTTTAAACTGGAGAAACATTTCTAAAGTGAGGACCAAATTCTAGTTTACAGCCCACTCTACCCTAGGGAAGTCAATGGACAGGTGTTTTGCTAAGGTTAGAAGAGCATTTGCGCTGTGTGTGTGTGTGTGTGTGTGTGTGACAACTGTTGTACAGTGGCAGTTTCAGCACCAATTGGGGCCGTTAATTAGATTGGTTATATAAATAATCTTACAAAACATAAGGCCTCGTCTACACTAGAAAGGGTTGGCTGATGTAGATATCTCAGAAAACCCTCCTATTGAAGACATAGCTTGTAGAAGCAGGAAAAGTGCTTTTACCAGCATAGCTATTACCAGTTCTCTGAACTGAGTAAGCTGTACTGCCAAAAGAACTTTTGTGCCAGCATAACACTATCTATGCTAGGGCTTTATCTGGTATAACTATGTTGGTCAGGAATGGGGGGGAGGGTAATACCCCTCCCTGACAGCTATGCCATCAAAACTTTTAAGTGTAGACCAGGCCGAAATGTGTCCATGATATAGTTTTTGTTACCTAAAAAAACCTCCCCGGTGAAGTCTGCAACACAAACCCTGCCCCACAGAAATGCAGAACCTGACATTGACTTTCTGTGGCTGAGGCCTAGTTTACACTAGAAAGTTTTACCAGCATAGTTATGTTTGTTATGAGTGTGAAAAAAAATCATACCCTTGACCCACACAGCTCTGCCGGCGAAAGCACTAGTGTCTCGGCCCAATTATACCAGCGGGAAAGTCCTTTTTGATAGTAGTTGGGCTACACTGAAAAGTGACATTGGCATGGGTGCCTGTCACCGGGGTAAGCTGTCCTAACCCCCAGTGTAGGTAGTGGCAGATCTATGGATTCCATATACAGCGATGGGAGAACCCCTCCCATCACTGCACTAGGTGCAGGGATAGCTCAGTGGTTTGAGCATTGGCCTGCTAAACCCAGGGTTGTGAGTTCAATCCTTGAGGGGGCCATTTGGGGATTGGTCCTGCTGTGAGCAGGGGGTTGGACTAGATGACCTCCTGAGGTCCCTTCCAACCCTGATATTCTATGATTCTACATTGAAGTGCTGCTGCAGCAGCTGTGCTGCTGTAGCATTTAAGTACAGACGTAGCCTTATTTCACTCAAGGAACTGGTTTAAGCTACTCTTTTGCCAGTATAAGTTGTCTCTCCACTAAGGGGAGGGTGGTTGGTGTAGCTCTACCACTCTTATCTATAGTGGCAAACCCTTTGTCGTGTAGACAAGGCCTGAGACTAAGTGAAATGCAAAGAAGTTATCAGTGTATATAGAGAGCAAGCTGGGTTTTAAAAATTGCTTCGATTTTAACCATCTCAGGTACTTCTGAGATTCCCATGGAAGGCATCTGGAGAAAATTATTTTTTAAGATACCAACATCCTGTTAATTTTCTCTGTTTAACTATTTATGCTGCACAAGAATCCCTAGTTATCACAGAGAAATTATGCAGAAGGGCAGAGGAAAGTGCTAACAGCCAGGAAGCTCCATAAAAAGCTGTGAAAGGCAACCTCCTATTGTTCTGGATGGTTTCTACAGACCACAGCCTCATACGCCTTCACTAGCCAGCTGGGTTTATTAAGACTCAAGCTATTTCTCGTGAGCAATAAAATCCTTATAGTTTAAATAACACATAGAATCATCTCCCTATTGCTGTGTTTTATAGCACGCTCCAATTCAGTGAGCCCATAATATTTAATTTTTACAAGGCTACTGATGAATGCTTCATTTAAATCCCTTTGGTTGGGTGTGCGCCAGTTTTCCCACTGGGATCGTAATTCAAGTCCCCGTTGCAAGGGCAGACAAGGGCAGACAGCTTCCCTGTTGCCCCCTGTCAACTGAAGCATTGTTATGCTAATTTCAGCCAAAGCTAAATGGTTTTAAGTGACTATTTTATTCTGTGATTGAGCTATTAATGGGTGCTCCCTATGACTGAAATCCTGAAACGCAGATTTAATGAGAAGGCAGGCACTGGGGATATTTACATGGGTATGAATAGAACAAGCCAGTTGCTGTGACTAGACAGCCCTGCCTTTAGTATGGAGGGGAGGGGTCTGTCTAATTATTCACCAAAGAAACATTTAGGTGGGAAGATTTGTGGCAACAGAATTTCGAATGAGAGAAGGTAGTGAAGAGAGTGATTGGTCAGGGACCATCTAGTCCACATTTGGCCAATGCTAAAGAAAGTACTTTTTCCCAAACTGCACAATTAGCCTGTGGAACTCATTGCCACAGGATATACTTGAGGGTTCATACAAGGATTGGGCATTTATGGATATGAATATAAAGTTATAATAAATATTAATATAACAGGTTTCAGAGTAGTAGCCGTGTTAGTCTGTATCCGCAAAAAGAACAGGAGTACTTGTGGCACCTTAGAGACTAACAAATTTATTTGAGCATAAGCTTTCGTGGGCTACAGCCCACTTCTTTGGATGCATAGAATGGAACATATATTGTGTATATATATCTCCTCAATATATGTTCCATTCTATGCATCCGAAGAAGTGGGCTGTAGCCCACGAAAGCTTATGCTCAAATAAATTTGTTAGTCTCTAAGGTGCCACAAGTACTCCTGTTCTTTTATTAATATAACAGTTTTGGAAGCAATATAAACCCTCCGGGTTTCAGGGCATAAACCAACCTCTAGCATTTGGGAGTCAGGAGGAAATGTCCCGTGAGGGCATCTTATCCTACATCTACCTGTTATAGGGTTTATTTTCTCCTTCCTCTAAAGTATTTGCTGCTGGCCACTAGCAGAGACAGGATACTGGCTTAGATGGATTGTGAGCAGCCTGGCAATTCCTATGAAAGATTGTTCCATAAAATCAGAGCCAGTCAAAAAATGGCAAGTATGTTTTGTGAACTTTTTTTTTTTTTTTTTAAGTTAACATTTTGAAGAAAAAAAATCTGAAATGTGGAGAAAAAAATCAGTTTTTGGCTTTCCCGTTTTTGTTTTTTCCTTTTCCACCCTGCCCCCATTTTGCTGCTGAAAAGGGGAAACTAATCCCAATCCTTTCCTGAACGCCAGTGTTGCGTTTGGTGTTTTGTTTTATATGTGTGACCGATTCTACTTCCAGTCGTCTTACTCACTACTCATTTGAATCTCTGTTCTTTGTTAACAAACTTATTTTTATTATAAATTCCCCTCTGTGCTGTGGTATTAAGCAATATATCAGGCCGTGGCTACACTCGAAACTTCAAACCGCTCCCGCGGCAGCACTTTGAAGTGCGAGTGTGGTCGTGCGCCAGCACTGGGAGAGAGCTCTCCCAGCGCTGCAGGTACTCTACCTCCACAAGCGCTGGGGCACTGTTTACACTGGCGCTGTAACTTGCTGCGCTCTGGGGGGTGTTCTTTCACACCCCTGAACGAGAAAGTTGCAGCGCTGTAAAGCGCCAGTGTAGCCATAGCTTCAGATGAATTAAACAAATTGGTGCGTACTCTGTTCCCTTGGGCTCAGCAAACCTGGTAATCACTGAGCATGTCCAGTGATGGGCTGGAGACGACAGGGGGATGCTTCCAGGGAAGTGCCAAGTGTTAAGGCGAAGTAAAGGCTGGCAGCGCACTGAGGAGGGGGCTTGAGTGGCTGAAGGGCTGGCAGCACCAGGGAGCTGACACCCAGCTCCCCCAGGAACGATTCCCTCACGGTGGAGGCAGGGAGTAACAAGGTGACGCTCAGTCCTAGGCACCCCGAGAACCCATCACATCTTGGCTCTAAGTGGCTGTGTGGGTATCCACTGGCCTTCACCTCCCGTGAGCCTGGCAGCTGAAGGAAGGAGGAGGGGTCCAGCCAGGGCTAATGTGCTATTGTTTGCAGGGCTATGCAGTGCTACTCTACGAGGTTATGCGCCTACCTGCTGTGTGGTCTGGCGGGTAGGATACCAGAGTGAGAGTCAGGAGAGCTGGCCCTGCCACTGACTTGCTGGGTGACTTTGGATCACTTTGGTCTGTGCCTGTTTCCCCCTTTGTCTATGCACAGCCACAGGAGGGTGTGGGGGGGGGGTGTGTGTGTGCGCGCAAAGCCCCACCCAGCAGAGCTCTGCTTTTAGCTGGTGCTACTGTAATGCACATAATAGTGACCCCGGCCCTGCTACCATCTGGTTGGAGTAATAGCCAACAGCTTGGCCCCTGCGACGCCTTCCTCAAAAGCCATTGAACCCCTTCGGGGCAAACATGGTGCCAGCGCTCCTGTCCTTGGCACAGCCTGGGATCCCTCCCTCCTGGCTTTAACCCTGTGCCGTGGCCGGGGTTGCTCGGCTGTTCCAGTTCACAGCGCAGTCTGGTAACCCAGCCAGCTGAACCCTGGGAATCTGTCAGTCTGTGGCAGGGCACAGCCTTGTTTACCTAGACTAACACCGGGCTCACCGCAGGGAGCCCGTACATAAGGCAAGCAGGCTGTGAAAATGACTGTGTGTTATGTTTCATTAAACTCCTGCCGCTCACCAAAGCCAGGCTCCAGGCTGGAGGTGAGATGTTTGTAGGACACGTGAGGCAGCTGTTTTTAGCCACTGTGGAAGGAGGGTTCACTGGTATCCCACATGCAGCCTGGCAGCATCACATCCTGCGCAGTACAGGGCCCTGCCTTCGTGTTCAGCTCATCATCCACTGCTAGCGATGGGATGGGGAGAGATGCGGTCAGCTGCCATCTGTCTGAGCTGGAATCCCTCGTGCATTTGCAGACGGTTGTCTCCTCTCATTGCGCTGGGCTGTACGTGCTGTTTTGTTGTTGTAGGGCTGTGCAGGAGTGCTGAGAGAAGTCTACAGCCGCCCAGGGCAGGGTGCAGAGCACGCCCGTCTCCAGGACTGTCAGTCTAACAGCTTCACCCCACCACATCATCTCGTGGGGATTGACGTGCCCAGAAGGGTGCTGCAGCTGGCCACTGGGTGCTGAGCACCCTGGGAATGCCTCACTGGTGCGCACACTGGTTTGGATGGCACCCTGTTAGCCACCGCCCATTTTAAACGTCATCATCACAGTGTGCAGGGGAGGGGGGTGTCTGTGTGTGGGTTGCCGAGCTAAGGACTTAAGAGGCTCACGCAGACTCTGGGAGCAAAAGGGAGCATGCTCTTCAGGAGAACTGCTAAGTGCTCTTTTTGCTCAGTGGAGCATCGCCTGGAGTTCATCCTGAAGGCTATTAATGTAGCTTGTGGCTTCCCCTGTCGTAGTGCTTCTCTACAATGCAGTGTCTTATGCAAGGGCTCCTTAATGGGCTAGGTGAATTTTTTTTTTTTTTTTTAAACTAGGCTGGGGAATAAGTGTGGAAATGGCTTTATCTTTTTATCCTTCATTTATCCCCTGCTGGGAGCCTCAGGAGCTGGCTCCTAATAGCATCCACGGCTGCATTATTCATAGAAAAAGCCTTGAACAGACAAACATGACAGGAACTCTGGATTTCACCCTTTTATATATCTATGGGCATGTGTAGGGTGCATGATTGCTAATAATGTCACAGAGCTACTGAGGGCAGAATTGCAAGTGCTCCCACTAGCATCCTCTACGAAGTGTAAGAGCCACTTGGGACAGATTGCGCAGAACTAATCCCAGCTCTATGGGACTCATCCCTACGTCAGCCAATATTCTGTCTAGCGCTGCTGCTCATGTCTGTCTTCTCTGAACTAAATGCTTGATCCACTTTAGGTTGCGCAGAAGCATTAAGTGTAGCAGAGTAACACAGGAATGGCCAGGTGGCTGGATCAGACGAGGGACCCATCTACCCAGTATCCTACCTCTGTCAGAGGCCTGTACCAAATGCTTCAGAGAAAGGTGCAAGGAGCCTCGTAGTGGGCAATTAGGGGATAAAGACAAATACTGTACAATAATACAATGTTATCTTTCGTCTATATCCCAAGTACTTTGCAGGGTGAAATCATTCACAGAGAGAGAGAAAAGATGTTGTCAGCTGAGATTTGACAGGAGGCGGAGAAGCAATTAGGCAAAGAGAGAGATACAAGGAAACTGTCACTTAGAGTAGCAGCTGCAGAGGATAAGAATGGCCATATTGTGTCAGACCAATGGTCCACCCAGCCCAATATCTTGTCTTCCGATGGTGGCCGGTGCCAGAGGCTTCAGAGGGCATGAATAGAACAGAGCAATTTCAAGTGATCCATCCCCTGTCTCATCCAGTCTCCGCTTCTGGCACTCGGAGGTTTAAGGACATCCAGAGGGTAGGGTTGAATCCCTGACTATCTTGGCTAATAGCCATTGATGGACCTGTTCTCCATGAACTTATCTAATTCTTTTTTGAACCCAGTTATACTTTTCACCTTCATAAGATCCCTTGGCAATGAGTTCCACAGGTTGCCTGTACAGTTTTTTCTTTGAATTAAAATTCTGTCCTTATTTGCTTTCTCCACCCCATTCATGATTGTATAGCTCCCTTTCAAATACCCTGTTAGTCATCTCTTTTCTAAGCAAAACAGTTCCAGTCTTTTTAATCTTGCCTCAGCTGAAAGATGTTTTGTACCCCTAATCATTTTTGTTGCCCTCTCTGTACCTTTCCAGTTCTAATATAACTTTTTGAGGTGGAGCAACCAGAACTGTACGCAGTATTCAAGGCGTGGGCATGCCCTGGATTTATATAGTGGCATTATGATATTTTCTGTCTTATTATCTACCCCTTTCCTAA
The DNA here is from genome assembly GCF_028017835.1 of Emys orbicularis. Lineage (NCBI taxonomy): Eukaryota > Metazoa > Chordata > Testudines > Emydidae > Emys > Emys orbicularis. Next base: position 147,306,592 of record NC_088686.1, read on the forward strand.
TGGCTCTGGCAGGATTCTGGATCGAGATAGAGAAGGAGCCTTAATTTCCGTTGCTTTGCAGCATGTATTGTTGCAAAATGCTACCTCATTGGCATAGTAGTGATTTCCATCCGCTCTGCATGGGTGCCAGGGACTAGTCAAGGGCTAGGTTCTCTATTGCCCTGCACCAAGGGATAAGCGCGAGCAAATCCCTGGAATGCTTTAAAAAGAAGGGGAGGGTTTGGCCCTGAATTCTGAGCTAAACAGGGCAATGACTGCACTGGGCAAGTTTTATGGCCCCTGCATAAGGTGGCTGAAACATTATTTTTGCAGCTTCAACTTCAGATAGCTAAAACAGTTGCCACCATGACACAAAAGTGAGCCAGGGATGTAACATGCACCCTGCATTATCTCTAGTTGCTTAAGTATCTCAAACATATAGGCTAAAATATGACTAACCAGACTAAATTGGCTTTGACCTGAAATGCATCTTTTATTGAGACAAATGAAGGTCTTCCCTTGTTGACATCTCTGTAGGATAAAGAAGGAGAACCTGGACGGGTGGAAGAGCAAGTCAGTGGGATCAAAAACTAGCTAATTGTGTCTCTCTTTCTCATCTCCCTACAGTGTGAGCTAAATGCCAAACCCCATTTCTTTTCTATGGGGTTCTGGGGTGGGGCTGGATGATGCTGTGGTTTGGAGCGAGGTTGGTCCTACCTTAGAGATTTTAGCTACAGAAATATTTCGTGGTGCCCTTTTGACTGGCCTGCAAGGATAACGCAGGAAGAGCAGGTATTACCTAGGGCTCAGTGGAAAGAGTCAGAAATATTTATGCTGCTTCTGAATGTGTGTGAGCAACTGGCTATAGCTGAGGAAACGGTGAAAACTTTCCAAGTCAGCCCCTGATAATATCTAACCCCTTCCCCAGCACAGCAGTGTATGCACTCAGCATCCCTCTGGGACCCGCTGAACAGGGCGTGTGTGCTACTGATATTAATGTTTGCCACACAACTCAACCCTTTGCTCACATGGACTGTTTGAGCCCTAGCTATCTTATTTCCACACTAATGACCTAAAAAGAATGTTATTTTCACCCCTCTAGGACACCTAGCAGGTCTCGTTGTTGTTATGCTGCAAAGCTATAGATTTCCTTGTATGAATTGACATTAACATGCAATTCAGAAGTGTTTTGATGCAGCTATGCAGCCTGGCAAATCAACATGCCCCAACGAGCCAAAGACTGCTCACTACTCAACAGCACTACTGCTCTGCATAGGATCCGGTCACGCATACATGGCGCTGGAGCCTAGCTAGAGACCCAGGTGACCTCAAAGGAGTTCTCCTGGCACAGGGAGGGAAACTTCTGTATGGATATTGCAAGGCACACGCACAGCTAAATAAGATACCAGGATGTGTCCCATGTACAGCTTTCTGTCTCCTCCGCTCCCTGGGGAGCATGTTTCCAGCCAAAGTGTAATGCAACAGAAGAGGACAAAATTGCTAAATGTCCCAGAGCCCTATAGGAGCTGGGATTCAACACTGGTGTCTTTGCCATTGGTTACAAAAATAAAATCAAAGTGATTTGGGGAGAATCTTGTTCGTAATCAATATAATAAGCCTGACCTAAGCAAGCACATATGTAAGGACTCTGCTTCCACATAGCAGGCTACCCATGATGTGTCACAGAAGGGAAAGCACATCCCTAGGTCAACAACAGCAAAGGAATACCCAGTCTTGATTGCTGGATACAAATTTACATAGCTTCTGCCTTGCAACTAGTAACATTTGCTTTGATTAGATCCCAGTTGTGGTGAATAAGACACTTGCTTCATGAAGGAGTAATTGGAGGGAGGGGAAGCAGCTTTCAGATGCTGCTGGAAAGAGATGGCTTATTTTCCACTGCTTTGTACATGGCATTGTCATTTACAACCGAGCAAAGGAGTGGCACATCCTACCACATCAGAATGCTCAAAAGTTTGTCCTTTCCACCAACAGAATCTGGTCCAATAAAAAATGTGATCTCACCTGCCTTATCTCCCTCACATCAGCATGGTGGCGTTTCACACCTGCTCTGCATTCATTTTGTATAGATTAAAATAATGACAAAAGGAAGCAGACATTCATGTCCCCCATCCTGCCTTTTAGAGTGTTGCCAGTCAGTGGGGGTTTGAGGGTGCAATGGGTCCAGCATGGTGTTTCATTGACAGCTGGCTAGAGAAGGTTGGGGGTGTAGCTCTCTGGCAATTTAGCTCCAGTGCCTGTATCCCAGTTCTGGTGCAATTGCCTGAGTGGTATTTTCTCAGGAGTCTTTTCTTAAGCCATTCCCAGGCCATTCATAGCTATTCCTCCAAACCCACCAAAGGCTAGCCTGCCTCCTAACACAGCTCCTGAGCTGCATACAGGCCTGTTTCTGAAGGGGCCTGCTAGAGAAGATGGTGCACAGAGAGAGGCAAACTGAACTGATCATGCCTGGTAAGAAAAACTCATAACCACTCCGCTGAGTTCAGTGCCCATTGCTTCCCTGCACTGTTAGTCTGAATTATTTATCAGTAAAGAAATTCTGTGGTCAAAATGTTTAATGTGCAGTGTGTGCTAGGATGGCTTGATGAACGAGTCACCTGGAAAGCCAGTTCCCCTTTCTGGGAGGGAATTAGCATCACTGGCAGGGCTGTATCCTGGGTGAGCTGGGAGCTCATTTAATCAAAGCCCTGAGATTTGCTATTGAGCAATGAACCTACAGTCTTTGTGGATAGTGCCTGTCCTGTATGAGTGTTCATACATCACTTGCTAAATAACCAGCACCCTGTTCCTACAGGCACAAGGCTCAGGGGAAAGGCTGGGATGGATTTTCCCCGGGATGGAACAAAGCCAGTTCGTCCCACTCAGAAAGGCCCGTACTGTCCCAACAGCTTCCCCTGTTTACATTCCCTCCCAGGAAGGTCTGAAAATAGGCTGATTTCTTCCTCTCACCCCCTGCCCGCCTCAAGCCTCAGAGGTGCACTGGGGCATGGAGTGGGCTTGCTGCTGACTAGGGCACATAGCTGCGAGGGGCGCGCCTGGCTGACCTTGCTGAGAAGAAGAGCAAATTCATTGCAGCTCCAAAAATACAAACAAACGTCAGAACTGACAAGAGCGAGCCAATGACCCAGGCTGGCCTGCAGATTGCACTGTCTGTATTACGTAACCAAACGAGGGAGGGAGGGAGCAGGGCCGACGAGGGGGGGAGAAGCCAGTACAAATTACCGGGGCCTGGCGATCTGGAAGGGGGCCCAGCGCCTGGCTTCTCCCTCCATCCCCCCCCCCCTCCGCCCTTGCTGGGGGGCCCGAAAAAAATTTTTCACCGGGGCCCGAACCCGCTCTCGGCGGCCCTCGGAGGGAGGGGGGCCCGACACAGCTCACGTTCCCAGTCAGGGGGCCTGCATGGCACTAGCAGGGGAAGCAATTTCTCTGGTAAAAAGCTCAGGACTCCTCTGGGAGAAGGCTCGATGGAGAAGTACGGTGCTGGCATAGTCACTTGCTGGTGGCAGTTCTGGTGCCCCATTATCCTAGGCATGAATTTAGCCCCTTCTTACTTGATACCCTAAATGAGAAACCAAGTTCAAAGCAATGTAGAATCCCTTGTTACATTTGCATCCCAGGAGTAGCTGGAGGCCCCAGCTGTGAGCAATGTCTCATCATTGTGCTAAGTGGTATACAGAGCTGTAAGGAGAGATTGTCCCTCCATCAAAATAGACACGCCTGGGAGAGAGTGCAGAGGTGAAGTGACTTGTCTAAGGCTGCCCAGCAGTGTCCTGTCCAGAACCACGCTGCCCTTTCTAGCAGATCCTGCATGAGTGTCGCTTCCCCAGAAAGCTGCTACCATTTTTATACCATGAAACAAGTTTGATTCTCTTTAATGGCAAACTTGTTGCCTCTGCGTTCCCATTCCACCAGCTGCAAATGCGTGGTGGGAAGCTTGGATTTAAGATATTCACAGCATCTTCTTTAAACTGTTCCAGCAACCCTGGCCAAAAGTCATTTCTCTTGACCTCGTATCAGTGACTCTGCAGCTAATAATGACCCCATTGTGCTAATGGCGGAAAGGAAAGGAAATTGGGGAGCAGCCGCTCCCCAGTCCCCCTGGCTCTGGCTGGGGTCCAGCCATTGTGTGCCCCACAAGGGAGGCTCTCAGAGAGGCAGCAGTGTGGCCGGCCGTAAGGAGGGCCCAGCTGACAGCTGCTTTCCATTGCAACAGCTGAAGTTTGAGTCACAAAGGGTAACGTAACCGGCTGATAGTGCTGCACTGTAACCCACTACGCACAGAGCCAGCATTACAGAGTTGAGCATTATGGCAGTGTCATGAGCCAGCCCCTCCGGTGCTCCAGCTAACGGCCTCTGTTCTCGTGCTGAGCATTTTCTTAGTTCATTTGCAAAAGAAGTGGGATGGGACAATGATGGTATCTTGAGCTCTCAGAGAGGTCCTTTCTTGGGAGAGAACCACACATGGCCTCCTGCACTCATGTCGCTGTATCTTAAGGGCACAACGGCGGAGTTAGGTTTTTAAAGGAGCTGCTTTTCCCACCAGGAGTTTAGTGGAGGCTGTCTGCCTGAAACCTCCCCCCACCCTAGCACATGACTGTCACCTTTTTTCATTTCTTGTACCACTGTCTCAAAAACAAAGCTCCCCCCTTTGTTGTCTGATGAGACCTGAAGGAATGGGGTCTGCTGAAGTGCAGGAATTAAACACAGCATCTCACCTGGCTAAAATAATCTGCAATATACGTTTGTATTTGCTGGTTACAATCTTTGGTGCCCGCTGGTTGCGGCCTTGCATGGGTTTCCCTTTCCTCCTGTGCTGCCACTTGCTGTTGCTTCTGGAGGATAGAATGTATGGGATAGAATCCTGCCTCTGTCCATTTGAGCTAGGTATTTTGAATGAGCCTTAAGCTTCTCATTTGGTAGGATTAATCTGCAATGAATAGTAAGGGGATTCTCTACTGAGGCTGCTGGACGCAGACAAACCTCTGGTTCTGGCCCTGTAACAACCTATTCTGCTTTTTTGTCTCCACCCAGGGTCTCCTTTAAATTCTGACCTGATTCACCAGGCCTGACATGAATGGCTGATCACAGTGCAGCATCTCTTCCTGCGGTACCTGGGCACCAAGATACCTCCACCTCCCTCGTCTCTCCTCTCAGAGGTAACACAGTCAGTGCTCCGGATGGTGAGTGTAATGGGCACCTTCCCTCCAGGGCTGGCTTTAGGAAGTGCGGGGCCCAATTCGAATAGTTTCGACGGGGCCCCGGCAGGGATGACTCACCTGGCAGCGCTCCGGGTCTTCGCTCCGGGTCTTCTGCGGCACTGAAGGACCCGCCGCCGAAATGCCGCCAAAGACCCAGAGCGAGTGAAGGACCCGCTGCTGAAGACCCGGAGCGCCACTGGGTGAGTAAAAATTAAAAAGGCGCCTAAGTTAGGCGCTCTTCTTTAGGGCGCGGGGCCCTCTTAGGTGCAGGCACAGGGCCCTCTTAGGCGCAGGGCCCGATTCGGGGGAATCGGCCTAAAGCCGGCCCTGCTTCCCTCATGTTCCCTTTGTTTGAGCCAGTGGAGAACAGGAGAAGTCCTGGCTTCAGACCCACGTTGTTTGCAGTGTTCGCTTGTGTCGATCCCAGGATGTTAGAGGGACAAGGTGGGGGAGGTAAAACCTTTTACTGGACCAACTTCTGTTGGCGAGAGAGACAAGCTTTCACGCTTACACGGAGCTCTTTATCTTGAGACTTGAAGAAGAGCTCTGTGGCGCCCGAAAGCTTGTTCCAATAGAAGATATCACCTCCCCCACCTTGTCTCTCTCAATTGACTTATAAGTCAGACCTGCAACTGTTTCAGTGCATAAAATATTTAACCTGACATTTAGTCTGGCTGGGAAGTTGCCTTTAGTTTATAAATCAGTGAGCTTCAGCGCCTTCGCTTGGAAACAGGCTGACAGGAAAAGGGCAGCTCAGGCTGCTGGCTAAACATTCCATCCCCTCTCTCCCACGCCAAGGATCACCACACCTTGCTGATGTGCCTCTTCTCCCCACTGCATCTTGTTGGAAATGACCATCTAAAGAGACCACAGCCCCTTTCGCCGAGCCCTCTTTCAGTGCTTTTTGTGTCCTGAAAAGTTCCAAAAAATTTCAATTCTCAGAAAATATAATTTGAACAGACAATTCCCAGCCAGCTCTGGTAAGTAGTTGGCCACTTGTTACAGCCGAGGACAGGGGAGGATAGGGACTGACTTGCCAATAGGTATCAATGACAGAGGTGCAGCTAAACCTGCAGGTTACTGGCCATGCCATCTGACAGCTGTTGATGCTGATGTGCTCTACCCCAGAAAATTCATAGATTCCAAGGCCAGAAGTGACCATCGTGATCATCCAGCCTGACCTCCTGTATAGCACAGGCCATAGAACTCCCCCAAAATACATTGGATGGATCCCAGTTTGCTTGCACTGTCCATAAACACAGCCTCTCTGCACCACTGGGAACTCACAGACAAACCACTTAGGCCGTTTCTTAAACTATATCCTTTAGGAACCAGTATCTCGCATCTGAGAAGGGGATATGGAGCCACTGGCCTCTAGGGCGGCAGGATTCCTAGAAGAGCAGCTAGTGGTCTGTGACCAAAAGCACCCCTGTGTTCACACCGTATGCACTATTATAGTAATCTTTGTGCAAAATATGCCTTGTGAAGTATCATGTTAAAACTAATAACATGCTGATCATCAGAGTTCTCGTGTAATGTATGTTCACAATGCGTATTAAGAGTTAAGAAAATAAGCTGAAATTATGACTGAAATGTGTTTACCAGACCAATCTGGTGAGTGGGTGAATGGCTTTTTCAAAGAACAAGGACAAGCTGATGCCTCTAGCCAGGTGTAATTAGTTAATTGGCAATCAGCGGTCAAGTGGCCATTCATTGGCAACAAAGGGAGACAGAAACAGATCAATTTCCATTTTAGTAAACAACATGGAACCTCTTTCACCATGAGACTCCATGTCTCTGTCCTCACAGCTGGAATGAACTTTATCTAGGGGGAACCCTCGGGAAAATACATTTCAAAGGGGGACTGGACTGTAAAAGCAAGGGGCAAAAACACCCCGGGATCACTTTTTCTAGCTCTCTCACTTGCTCTCTCTTTCACCTAAGACGACACAGGAGCATTTGGACTTTGGGAGGTGTTCTCACCTGAGAATTTGGTCAGCACTGTGGCTGGGAACATGTGGTGAGGATTTTACCTTGAACCAAGTCTAGTTTAAGTTTTAGCTACTAGGAAGCCTTTTATCTTTTTCTCTTGTAACTATTTCTGACTTTAATGTCTTATACTTGTTCTCACTTTAAATCTCTCTTTGCGGTTAAATAAACTTCATTTGTTTAGATTAAAAATAGAACCAGTGTTGGGGTTTAGACTGAAATGTTTGGTCATTCCAGTTAAAGTAGCAAACCGTTGATGATTGACCTTTTACAAGTCAATCTGAGGACTCCAGGAGAGGGCTGGACACTGCAGAACACGTGTTTTGGGGGAAAATTCAGGACTGAGAGTGTGTTAGGGTCACCCTGCAGGTAGTAACAAGGTTGCTGGAAGCCAGAGTGTGGCTGGTGTGTGGCTGACAGGCTGCTGGGGTCAGAGTTGCTGGACATGGGCTGTAGCTATACACAGACGCTCAAGGTGTGACCTGCCTGCTGTTTGTGAGCAGCCCAGGTTGGGAGCTACAGCAGCAAAACATTGGGTTGCAGGGCAGATGGTGACAACCTCTCACTGGCCTGGCTTGCACTTTGGAAGGTCTCAGTCCCGGCCTAAAGGAACAGATGCCAACATCCTAGACTCTACCCCATAACTGGCATCCTTGTCTGCAGCCTCGCTGGAGAGACCAAGGATTAGCCTGGAGAACTAGACCTGTCTCTTGCCCCCACCAGATCAGAACAGGGTCACGGTGATGGTGAACTGCATTGGCTGCTGGGGATAAACAGAGGCCTTCAGAGTTAATTCTCAGCAGTGCCAAACATACTTTAAAAGTATATCTTCCTATTCAATCATGGCTAAGAATCAATCCCTCCATACTGGGTGTCCCAGGAATACTAACCATATTGCTGACAGTTTACTTGGAGCCACTTTTCCCTGGGAATAAATGACTGGAAATTAAGTGGAGTTGGACTTTCTCATGTGAATGGGCTTAATAGTTGAATTAAGCTCCTAGTGGTGTCAGTGGAAAAGTGGGGCTGAGAGGGGTTGCACACAAGGCTTGAGGGTCAGTGATCCGGGAGCAGGTTGTATTGGTCTCATACACATTTTCCCACTCAGAACAGAACCTGAGACACAAGCTAAAAGGCAGCCCTGAAAACCAACAGTTTGCCACAAATATATTTTCTGCATAATCACTTGGAACATGGAATAAGTGACACAGAAGGGTTGGGGCAGGAGCTCAGTAGGGAGTAGACTTTCAGGATAAAATGGCACATGAAGTCGCAGTGGATCCATGGTGTAAATGACTAAGTTAGGCTCCTCCCGGAGTCTGGGCAGAGGGAGATTTATCAAAGAGGCTCATGACATTTTCCTACTAGAATGCATAACAACCTTCCCTCTCCCCCCCTCGTCAGACTGGGTTAGCTGTAAGACAGAATTCTAATTCAGAGAGAGGAGGTCCCGCCCCAAACCACGGCTTTCTTTTTTAGGACATCAGGTTAATAAAGAGATTGAGAGGCGAGAAGCCAGGACTTCTGGGTTTTATTCCCAGCTTTATTCCTGATTCATTGGGTGACCTCAGGCAAGTCATTCAGCATCTGACTCATTTTTCCTCTCTGTACTATGGGGATAATTAAGGTCCATATTTACAAGGTCTCCATGGTACTTGTTTCCAGTTGGGCTATAGGGTTTCACTCGTTGTGTGTAAAACTCAGAGAGACTTAGAGGGAAGGTGCTACAGCAGGGTTGTGTACTCTGATGTCCCATTGAATGCCAACTGTGTTTAATGGAAAAGCATTGGAACCTTTGGCCTAGGCAAAAAGCCCCAAAAGGAGCCATTGGTATCCCACAAACCTTGTAATAGACTTTATGTACATAAATCAGGGTGGCAAGAACAGACAGAAGACACCAATTTCCTGCATGGCTCTAATGCTGGGAGATATTTATTCATCCCCTCTATATCACAAGCCTTAATGGACTAAAGGATAATGAATGCTCCAGCTGGCCTTAGTGCAGAGGTTCCCAACCTGAATATATTGATTCAGCTCTGACACAAAATCCATTAGGGCCTCTGATGTACAGCAAGAATAAATAAGTGTGTCAACTTCTGGCTGTACATGATAGCTTCATACTGCTGATTTACAGGCCTTTGTTCTCCAGTATTTTTCCTCTGAGCTAAAAACATCTACCAAGTGTTCTGTTGGCTGGAAGGCTGCTTGCGTTGTCAGGTCCTGGGGTTTTGTACTGAGGTGGAGTGGGGAGGCTGTGGCAGCTGAGTTATGATTTAAAAAGTGAGAAATGTATTATCCTGTAAATATCCCCCTGGTTTCTTGGCTGTACCTAAAGCTCCAGCAGGAGGACTGCACTCAACAGCTGTTTGTCTCAGCTGAACTGGCTACCAAAAGGGTAGCATGGCTAGTGGACGTAGCACCAGATTGACACACTGGAGACCTAGGTTCTATTCCTAGCTTTGCCCCTGAACCTGCTGGGTGACCTTGGGCAAGTCACTTCACCTCTCTGTGCTTCAGTTTCCCTGTCAAATGGGGATAATAATACTGACCTCCTTTATAAGGCACAGTGAGTTCTGCTGATGAAAAGTGCTCTGTAATAGCCAGGAATTGTATTCTTGACTCTCATCTCTTCAGGAGACTCCCAGTGTTGGTCCAGTCCTACAAACCAGTGGTTGTTCAACAGGCGACCCCTATTAAAGGTAAATTAAGCAATCTAGTGTCCAGAACTCTTTCCCTAAACTGAGACTAAAGGAAGAGATGACTCTTCTCAAGAGGTGACTGGCCAGCTAAATATCTTGCCTATAGTTGTTTGCTGCCTTGTTAGTCCTCTCAGTGTTGCCTGAAGCTAACGTGGTTTATCCTAAATTTGGATTCCCCTATAACAGGGGCTGTTCCACAGGAAGCCCAATATGCAACACTTCTAGAACAGGCTCAGATGAATAGATCAGACTCTCAGACGGGTTCCTGTCAGAGATTGGAATACAGCCAGCAAAAGAAGACAAAAAACAAAAACAATAAAGCGGAATACACAGAGCGTTGTGTCATCTTCACTCAGATCTTGGTTTACAGTTGCTAAACCAACTGTGCAGCCCTAAAGATGAATGAGGCCCTAGATAGACAAAACATAACTCCCAGACCCCACCCTGGAGTAGTGCCTGGATAGGGCCTCCTAGATTAGGCAAGGAGGACCCTCAATTCTCCCTAGTAGGCATTTCAATGTATTGGGCTAGGAGGGCTCCTACCCCACTTTCCCTAGATCTAGCATCAGTGCAGTAGCTTCCCTTCTGTACCCACTGGGAGACTAACCCATTACCCCTCCACCACTGGGACAGGTCAGGTGAACTAGGCCCGAGTGCATGAGACAAATCCCCTACAGTTAGCCCCAGGAAAATTAGTCAAACAGATAAAGGCAGAAGGAGCTTCCTACGCCCGATGTCAGTCTAAAGCTAAGAAAACAGGCTTACGTCTGCTCTTTGCTTTTGTAACCTTTGCTTCCCCCTTAATGGTGCCATTTGCTGCAGCTGAGTCTGTGTCTGGGTTCTGTGGCTATCCCAGCACAGAGGGCAGACACCTGTTGAAGCGCCTCTGCTCAATGAGTAGGTTTAACATTTTCTGGGCCAATTTCTCCCCAGGTTCTAAATGCCCCATCACAGTCACAGATAACTGAACTATTAAAATAAATGCAACAAAGAGCATCTATCCTGGCTTAGTCAGTGAACCCTGATGTGCCTGGGCAGCTGGGAATAAACCATGAGCTACCAGGCAGTGTGGTACTATCACATAGAGTTCTCTGGCAAGGGTATTTCTCTCATGGAGAACACCTGAAGCCAAATGTTCACTGGCTCTTTCCTGACTCTGTCAGTGGCCTGTAACAGACTGGGCTTTTGGTATATTTAAAACTCTTATGTGATTCATGGTAGCATGTCCAGGGATATAGATTATTTTGGGTGAGAGTTTCTTTTGGCTAAGAACGCCTCCAGATAAAGATGTGGGCCCCAATCCTGCAAAGACGAACATATATGCTCAGCACAGACTTCCATGGGACAACTCCCAGTGCCTAAAGTTAAGCATGTGTGTCAGTCTTTGCAGGATTGAGGCTTTGATTAGCATCTCCGAGTGTGGGATAATTT